>NC_134788.1:8584817-8598467 GCF_046742065.1 Oratosquilla oratoria | reverse complement strand
CCCCTCTCCCGCCAATGACTGTGGTCGACGACCCTTTTATTTGTCTATTTATTTATTTATTTTTAATAGTGCCTAGTACAAAAGTTCATTTATCCTACTGTCAACCACCGTCTGCTCAAAATCCTACTACTACTACTACTACTACTACAGGGCATGATAGGTAAGGTGGAGGGGAGGGGGTTTAGTGTAGAAAAAAAAATGAAATGGAAGGAAGTTGAAGTTATAATAACAGATATGGGGTAGATCCACTTGCTGTTTTTTTTATATTTTTATTGAGTGTTAATTTGTCTGCCTTGACGCGGAGCTTGATCGTCGTAAATGGATTCGTATTTGTAGGTACTGTACTTGCTGGCTCGGTACGTCTTCTTCTTGCTTGAGTTGTTTGTTTGCTTGTTTGATGTTGTTTGTTGGTCATTTAACTTTAGTTGATTTGTTAGTTTTTTTTTAATGTACATGACTGTTTGTTGAGCAAGCTATTGATATCTATGTGAGGCATTTTATTTTGATTTTATTTTCCTGCTGAATTATATAAGTAGTTCTGCTAAGCTGTCATGCTCTGTATTATGATTATAAACTCATGAAAAAAAAAATCCGTTGATCTTCTAACTGTTTGGTGTTTTCTTCTTTCAGATGTCTCGTATTTGTGTGAACATGACAAACATTTCCTGCTACATTTGAGGTGGGGCCTTTGCATCACAAAAACGCCGAAGGATTAGATAGGATATCACCTGTTCTAGGTGCATCATTAGACCAGGATGATAAATGAGCCCCAAACATACTGCAACACTTGTGCTATCAGCCATCGCCAATGGTTGAATATGAAGAGGAAACGAATGCTTTTTGCTGTGCCAATGATGTGGCGGGAGCCAACAGACCATACCAATAATTTCTATTTCTGCGTGGTACCTCCAGTACAAAATGGCTTGTCAAAAAATAAAAAGGATTTCGTTGAATATCCAAACATTCCATCAGCTGTTCGCCCAGTTCCACATGTAGAAGGTCTACCTGTTATTGAGGCACCAACTTTGGTATCACTCGAGATCAAAGGAGGAAGCAGGACGGTGCTGGGTTACAGAGAGACCCAATTTTTGATTAAGTACACTCATCTAGACCACATCTAAGTGGGCAGAGGATGTTAAAAACGTAAGAAAGTAACACTAAGACAAATCAAGGCTTTCAAGTCATGATTAAATAATACTGACAACTCTTGAGACAGTTTCTCACACTGAGGACGCTGACTAGAGATGTGCTTGATATAAGATGCCACGACAAAAGGTATAAACACATGTCATGCGCGTATCAAAAACTACCGGTCTTCACACGTAAGGCACCACATAGTAGTTAGCTTATATCACTAACGCTAGCATAATGATAACAACAATTATGATGATAACCTTTAAAGAAAGATGTGGATTGCTGCTCAGGTGGTTTTCCAGCATCGAAAGACGTATCCTTTTGGTTGTTGTTGTTGCTGCTTGGGGTCGGGTCATTCTGTCTTTGCATTTGATTGCTGTCGTCCGAAAATATACTTCGGATGCCGGAGTCCATTGATCTAAACAATGAAGAGCTAGAAAATAACTCATCATAAACTGTGGGACCTAACAACTAACAGCGAAAAAGAATGTAAATGATCTGAGGCCGAACTAAAAAACTTTAGCGATTCTAACACACACACACACACACACACACACACACACACACACACACACACACACACACACACACACACACACACACACACACACACACACACACACACACACACACACACATTATACGTATATATATATATTTTGCAGAAACCACAGGGAAATTAAAGTCGGAATACTGAACGTTTTCGTCTATTACGACATCCTCAGAGTACAAGAAAGAAAAAATAGAACACAATATTTATACAAAAGTAACAAAACTGGGAGAGGTTATAGTCATATAAAACCTTCGGACATTATACATACATACACATTCAATTACACATGGAAATGTTAATGGTAATAATAATAAAAGTACATACACATTCATATACACATGGAAATGAAAGGTAATGAAAAAAAAAAGAAATCAAAGGAGCAAAATCATCTGGCCGAAAGGTCCATAGGACATTTAGTACAATTAGGAAACTTGGTACTGCTTAAATATCCTATGATTATAAAATTGTTTAACCAAAACACAAGATAATATTATCAAATTGTATAAAAAACAACAACACAATATTTAACAGAAATAAGAAAACTAGAAAGGTTATAGCAACATATAGAAATATTAATGGTAACAATAAATGAAAAAAAAATATATACATGTTCATATACACATAGAAATGATAAATGAATAAATAAAATACAAAAGAACAAAACTATGTGGCCGAAAGGTCCACAGGACATTTGGTACAATTAGGAAATTTGGTACTGTTTTACTATCCTATCAATTATAAAATTGTCTAGTTTAAATAAACCTAAACTCAAGTTAATATTATTATCAAAATTGTTCTTTATGAAACAGGATTCAATGATGTTCCTATCTAAAGCTGAATTACAATCAACAATTTTCCATGTGTAATTGAATGTGTATGTATGTATAATGTCCGAAGGTTTTATGTGACTATAACCTCTCCCAGTTTTCTTACTTCTGTATAAATATTGTGTTCTATTTTTTCTTTCTTGTACTCTGAGGATGTCGTAATAGACGAAAACGTTTAGTATTCCGACTTTAATTTCCCTGTGGTTTCTGCAATAATTTTTCGTCACGCGTTATTGTGATTATTTTTGCAAGATGTATATATATATATATATTTATATATATATATATATATATATATATATATATATATATATATTAGTGCTCCGGCCAAAGCAAATTTCCTAATAATTTCAGTTTCTGGCCGAAACATAGATATAATACAAAACAATGGTGTAACAAACTATACAAAGGATTACAAAGGATTACAAAGGCAAAGCATGCCGACAGGAGACCTTTTGATCCATATCTAGGTCGGATGCAAAAAAAAAAAAAAAAAAAAAAAAAAAAAAAAAAAAATCATATTAATAATAAATTAAAACTATAACAATGTAAATAACAATTAAAATACATAAATAAATGCATTGGTATAGTTGAATAACAAACAAATAGGTAAATAGTAAATGATAATAAATTGACATATAACTAATAATAAATGAAAATCAGACAGACAAATTATAACAAAACAAAAACAAATAATATAACATAAATTATAATAATTACAGCATCTTACTTAGGATGATTGTGCCCACGTCAATGTACAGGGCAGAAATTTAAGAGAAGAAGAGTCGAAATGTAGTTGAGATGAAGTGCTTACGGAGAATGGTGGGGGTTAAAGGATGGTTAGAGTGAAAAATTAGGAAATAAGACAGAACGGGAAAAATAAAAAGGGTTGGCAGATTGGATTGTTTAAAGAATACTTGGATGGTCTGGGCGTATGGAAAGAACGAGTGAAGAAAGACTAGCAAAGAGAGTGTGGAAGGTATAGGTGGATGGAGTGAACTTGGTAGGAAGACCGAAAATGAAATGGATGGATGGGGTGAAGGGGGGCCTTTGGTTAAAGAGGGAATTATATAGGTGGATGGAATGAACTTGGTAGGAAGACCGAGAATGAAATGGATGGATGGGGTGAAGGAGATCTTGGTTAAAGAGGGAATTATATAGGTGGGTGGAGTGAACGTGATAGGAAGACCGAGAATGAAACGGATGGATGGGGTGAAGGGGGGCCTTGGTTAAAGAGGGAATTTATGTCAAGCAGGAGATGAGAAGGGCAAGAGATAGATGTGAGGGGAGGGTGGTTGTGAATGGGTGACAAGGAGACACAGACCGTAGGAATTTCTTCTTCACTGCTCTGTAATTTCTCGAGCGGGAGGGTCACCATTCAATGAATCGGTTGGGCGGGGACGGGGCAGTTTCGGGTTTTGGGCCCTGCTGTGGAGGTGTTGTGTCTTCTTGCATTGCTTCTGACCTAAGTAGGGGTTGGGGGACAGGTGATGCCTCATTAACAAGGAGCTAAGGGAGAAAGGAAAACAAATGGGTGATGGATGGCTGTAGGGTGGTGGAAGGGTGAATGTATGTGTGTGTGTGTGTGTTCGTCTAAATGTATCTATAACTAATACCTAATTGTTACAGAAGAAAAGAACTACACTCATAGAGTCTCGTGCCTATGTTTTCATTGGTCAAATTTGGCTTTGAATTCGTTTGTGCTTTGTGATCGGACTACTTGCTCGGCTCAGCTATTTCACATTTGCATGCGTCTGTGCAGAAAACGGCATTTCTTGACATCTCTCAATTACTCTGCCCTTTTCAATCTTTTTTTTTTCCCATAACTTCATATTGCTTTCCCATCGCAAACGAAAAGATCTTCATGGCGTTCAACCAATGTGCCGTACTTTTTAAACCTGGAATGTTGGCTGTGAACTCACGTACCTTTCATAGATGAGGTAGCCGAGCATCAGAAGGAATATGGCAACTATAGTGCCCAATCGGAAAACGGAGCTGGGCATCGCGTCGTCGGCTCAGGGAAGGCACGAACTACTTCGGTTTTGTGATGACAACACTGCTCTCTCTCTCTCTCTCTCCCCAGCTCTCAAGGAAGACGATTCGCTCTTAACCGAAGGGTTTCGAGTTGTCAGAGGCAGGCCAGATGTCCTGACACAATTATAATAATAGTAATAATGATAACAACAATAACAATAATTATAATAATGATAACAATAATAATAATGATAGTAGTGACACTAATAATGATGACACTAGTAATGATAATAATGTTAATAGTAGTGATAATGATAATTCTGTGATTATAATTCATCTACAGCATGTACTTGAATTTCACCGAGAAACTTAAGTAATATATCTTTCATCGAAATCTTACCCACAATGTTCCTCTATTCGTCTATTTCTACTTTCTTCCATCCCTTACACGAAGTTTATATATTTTTTCTTTTAAGTACAACTTTCAATATTATTTGTAATACTTCGTTCAGTGCTCCACAGTTTCAGATACTACTCCATCCATCTTTGCTTCTTTTGAAGTTTAGGTTATAATTCCGTCATTGTAAACGAATAGTAGATTTACCACGCACGAACTGTCTGTTTTGGGTCGAAGTTGTTTTCCAACATAACTGTTTTGTTTTCTAAATGCATCTGTTCCCCGGTTGTGTTTTATATAATAAGACCTGGTGAGTTTGTTGACGACTTACACGTGTGCAACAGACTCAAGCTTCTGTCTTCGTCGTCGACCAGTTTCAGAAACAGATGCAGGCAGACTGGACATAGATACTCGGCAAGCAGGCAGGCAGGTAGGCAGTTACTGGGCACAAGTGTTGTGAAGACTTACATTTACACACACACACACCCTCACACATACATACATACTGTACATACATGCATGCATACATACATAATCAATCTACATACCAAAGGCTGCTTTTTCCCCTCTATAACGTAGGTATCTACCCTTTCCACTCCCATCCACCACTCTCTTTCCACTTCCATCCACCACCTTCTTTCCACTGCCATCCACCACCCTCTTCCGCTCCCATCCACCACGTCTTCCATTCCCATCCACCTTCTTCCACTCCCATCCACCACGTCTTCCACTCCCATCCACCACGCTCTTTCCACTGCCATCCACCACGTCTTCCACTCCCATCCACCACCTTCTTCCACTCCCATCCACCACCCTCTTTCCACCCCCATCCACCACCCTCTTTCCACTCCCATCCACCACCTTCTTCCACTCCCATCCACCCTCTTTCCACCCCATCCACCACTCTCTTTATACAACCACACATACAAACACACAGACATAAACACATATATACACACACACACGCACACAGAGGCATACACACACCTCGTGGCGCTTTGGTTAGAGTTCTCGCCTGCCACTAAGGTGGTCCGGATTCGACTCCCGCCCAGGGGTGAAATAATTTTAGTATCGCCTCGCTGCGGAGTGTTACTCCAATTCTCGTGGGCAGGGAGTTGGGAGTGTGTGTGCGTGTAAGGTCACAGTACCCATAGATCGGTCATACGAGCTCTGAGCTCTCATCCGAAAGGTTAATAACTGTCGATCACGAGTCCAACACGTGATCCAAGACCATAGTGAATCACACACACACATACAATACGAGTACATACCGACAGAGCTTTCCCCCTATGAAGAGGGGTTGGCGAATCAGAGCATATACTCCACCTCCATTCAAAACCCGTTAACTGTATACATCTCCCATCTTAGCAGTTTGTTGATGTAGACTTCTTCCCGTTCCACCACACTACTCGGATCAACTCAGCGAGCCATAACCTTCCCAGAAAGCAATTGTTACACAAACAGTTGTTGACACTTTGAAGTATATGGTGAAATTGTGTTTTTTCTTTAGGACATTTCAAATATATATTCACATACATCATACATAAACAACGCTGTCTATACAGTTTTAGGCATTTTATCTATACTTCAGACAAAATAGTACTTTTTCTATCAAAGTTTGTCAAAACTTTGCCTAAAGTTCGTATTGCATACTTTACTTAGCATCACATCGCAAAATTAACTTTTTTGTCACAATTTTTGAATATTATTGTGACACCCGGCTCGCTGTCTCCCCTTTCCATTTACTTATGTCCGAATTCTCACCGTTTCGGCCCTTCATTCCTTATACTCGGGGGAATTACCAGAGTCCTTAAGACTTCTAGTAGCTACATCCTGTCCTTTCTCCTTCTCCTTATCCTCATCAACTGTCGTGCCATTTTGACAATCAACTACAGTGCCTTAACGAAGTGAGAGACTTCTAATTATTTAGAGAACCCCCCTTTAGATTCTAATGTTCTCACACGACCGAGGCCAACGGTTTCCGCACCCAAGCACAAAGCGACCTTGTTCCAGCTCCGTGCGAAACCCCCCCCCCCTGCGCGCTGCCACATATTTGTTTTAACCTAGGCAATTAGAATAATTAGGATCGTAGCTAACCCGCTCGTGATTAGTGTCTACCTCAAGGAGCAATTGGAACTGTGTCATCTCCCACATGAACATTATTCGTAGTACCCTTCAACACTAGTGGCGGGAACGTAGAAGTATTGGCAACGTTGGATGCTAACTAGCGGGCATTTTCGACCTCACATGCCGCGGGACAGAGGTCAGTCTTCACATCGGGTTCAACAAGGGAGGTCGGACCGCTCATTCTCGGAAGTCCAATCGTGTCCTTTCCTCCCTCATTAAGGATTTTCATCCTTGAGTGGCGATCGAGTGTCAAGAGATTTGGGTACAGTCCCTTCCCGCCAGAACTCTAAAGGTGCGGTGCGATTGACCAAGAATACGTCGGTGAAGTGTCGCTTACAAAGCCTATCTCAGCGCCCGTCCTTAACCATCAAGCTACGAAGTCGGTCAGTTTCCCGCTCAGATCCACACGAAAACCATCGCCTCCCGCTCCCACCAGAAGCGGAGGCGCGCCGGTCGTAACTCAGCAGGAGACCACACCAACTGAAGACGTCTACAAACGCAAGACACACAAGTTAAGGTTTAGTATAAGTCATAGCTAGGAATCGCGCGCAGGGAATAGTTAGGATGTATGTGAAATCCAGTTAATTGTTAACTCACATTGTTAATGATAAGTAGTATCATTCTATTGTCTAATTATAGAATTATTTAATCCATTAAAACTCACATTAGGAGTTCTGGGTTTCATTAGCCTAGGACGGTTCACTTAATGAGTTGCCCCATCATCCCCCCCCCCTCTTTGATTTACATTCACGTGTGGTAAGTGCCAAACACGCAGTATTTTGGTAGGAGTTTATTGCGGAGGTCTACTTACAAGTAATACAGGAAGTGATCTGTCACAAGCGAATGCTTGGGGGGCCTAGCTGGGCATTAAGACGCGCCCGTGGCCTACTTTCTGTTACATTGTTGCTAGGCGGAAAAAGATTGGGCAAAACAATACATACTAACATATCTAGGTATATACATAGAAATATACAGCAACAAGAGAACAATTACATATAATGATGAATATGCATGGAAAATGGTTAAGGGTAACATATATTTAGTTCCTTAATTCTACGACGTTTACAATTGGCATGGACGCATACGCGTTTAGCGTACGCCTAATGACGTATATATATTCGGTTATATAATCATGTATAGGGCACTTATATTATGTAATGACTACATAGGCTTACTTATACAAAACATTTACAATAGATATATGTTGATATTAAGTACTCATGTATAATAAAGAAGTATGACATATACATTAAAGGAGATACATATACATTACTCCCCCCTTGAGAGTGTAGCGTCAGTGAAGAAAGTCTTTAGTAGTAGTAAAAATCAGATTTATTGTGAAATCTCACTTTTCTGCCTGCACGACTTGTGTATGGGAGAGCGTAAGTATGAGGGTGGGAGGGAGGGGAAGAGGTGATAGGGTGGCCAAGGTCATTGGCATTTGTGGGTGGTATGGGATTCGGTGGGATGACAGTTGAAGTGTCAGAAGTGGACGAAGTAGGAATAGGAGGAGTGGAAGATGTTGAGGGTATGTCTGGGGTTACATGGAGACGGGTCTTAGGGCGAGGAGAAACTGGGAGGAAAGCTGGTTTCAAACGATCAATGGAAACTGAGGTTTCGCCTTGAGGTAGTTTAAGGATGAAGTACTTAGGTTCACGTCGAATGACGTCATATGGACCAGAGTACGGAGCCTCCAAACTCTTACGAATTCTGTCGACTCGTAACCAAACTTTAGAGCAAGAGTGAAGGTCGTGAGGGAGATAGGGTGGAGGTGGTGTATGGCAGTCACCGGATGCGAGATCTTGGAAATTGACAGACTGCATTTCCTTGATGAGACGGAGGATGGTTGTGTCATCCGAGGAGTGGGTGTGTTCCTGAGTAATGGCGACAGAAGGGCATAACATATGAGCGCCAGTAACGGCGGTAAATGGGGAAAATTTGGTGACGTGAGGTGTCATGCGATAGCCAAGAAGGACGATAGGTAAGGAGTAAAACCAGTTATCTTGCCTAGCGCGAAGAGCT
The DNA here is from genome assembly GCF_046742065.1 of Oratosquilla oratoria. Lineage (NCBI taxonomy): Eukaryota > Metazoa > Arthropoda > Malacostraca > Stomatopoda > Squillidae > Oratosquilla > Oratosquilla oratoria. Next base: position 8,589,433 of record NC_134788.1, on the reverse strand, counting down.
GATTTCAGAGAACGGTGGAAACGTTCAATCATGCCGTTAGCTTGAGGGTGATAACTAGTAGTACGCATATGGTGGAAACCAATGATAGATGAAAGCTTAGAGAAAAGTTCACTCTCGAATTGGGAACCTCTATCCGTGATGACATGAAGTGGAACACCGAAACGGCATATCCAGCCATTCACAAAAGAGATTGCTACAGAAGTGGCAGTAGTGTCAATGAGGGGAATTGCTTCAGTCCAACGAGTAGGTCGGTCAATGCAAGTCAACAAGTATTTGTATGGGAGAGGGTAAGGATAGTTAGGAAGAGTAGCAGGGGGCAACGGTCCTACAATGTCGATGTGTACCGATTGGAAGCGGTCAGTAGGAATAGATATAGGAGAAACAGGAGAGGAAGTGTGGCGGGTAGTCTTAGACTGTTGACACCTAAGGCATTGTCTTACAAATGTCTTTACATCTCTGTCAATGTGTGGCCAGAAGTAACGTTGTTTTACCAACTTAGAGGTGGACTGAACACCAGGATGAGAAACGTTATGCAAAGAAGAGACTACGTCATTACGTAAGGGTAATGGAACAAAAGGTCGAGGAGTGTTAGTAGAGGTATCACACCAGAGTGTTAAATCAGAGGGTAAAGTGAATTTAGAGAGTCTAGGCTTGAAAGTTTCCAGTTCGTCATCTGTTGTCTGACTTTGAGCGATGCCACTTAAGTCAAAAGCGTCGAGTGTAACAGCGCATGACGTGCGAGATAAGCAATCAGCGACGACGTTAGTGTCGCCACGAATGTACTCGACTGAAGAAACGTATTCAGAAAGAACAGAGAGTTGTCGTTGTTGTCTGTCAGTTTTAGCAAGAGATTTAGAGTAAAAGGCAGCTACGAGGGGTTTGTGGTCAAGAAATAGGGTAACTGTATGTCCGTCAATGAGAGTCCTGAAATGCAAAACTGCGAGGTAAGCAGCTAATAACTCGCGGTCGTAGGTGGAATAGATGCGTTGTGCGTCAGAGAGTTTCTTCGAGTAGAATCCTAGGGGCGTTGGCTCGCCGTCTATAACTTGATAGAGAGCGGCGCCAATGGCTAGGCTTGAACTGTCAGTCACGAGTTGGTAGTTTGTCGGTAATAGGGAAGGGTAAGCTAAGGTTGGACAGTCCAGTAAGGCTTGCTTCAAATTATTGAAGGAGTCCTTTGCTGCGTCAGTCCAAGTGAGACACTTTGAAGAAGGATATTGTTTAATTAGCTAAGTAAGGGAATAGGCTACGGTTGCAAAATTAGGAATCATGGGCCGAAAAAAATTGATCATACCCATGAAACGGCGCAAAGCCTGTGAAGTCTGAGGCAAAGGGAAATCGGAAATGGCCGTAGTGCGGTCTTTAGGTGGCTTAATCCCTTGTGAGCTAATCTCGTAACCGAGAAAGGTAAGGTTTGACTTGAAAAATTGACATTTGTCAAGAGAAAGTCGCATGTTATGCTGAGCCAAAATAGAAAGAACAGTTTGAACATCTGAAATATGTTCTTCAAGGGTCTCACTAGCAATCAGTACATCATCAAGGTACGTAAACGTGTTGTTTACGTTAGCTAAGAGGGTATCTATAAAGCGCTGAAATGTGGCTCCAGCATTTTTCAATCCAAAGGGCATGTACAAAAATTCAAATAAACCAAATGGCGTGCATATCGCAGTCTTAGGAATATCTTGTTCAGCTACAGGAATCTGCAGATATGCACGTTGTAAGTCTAACTTAGTGAATATAACCTTATTCTTAAGTGACATGGTGAGAGAGCGCAAGTGTGGTATGGGATATTTGTCATCTACAGTTACATTGTTGAGACCTCGGTAATCTCCGCAAGGTCTCCAGGAATGTGGTTCTTTCTTGGGAACCAAATGAAGTGGGGACGCCCAAGGTGAGTTGGAGCGTCGTATGATCCCTGCATTAAAGCAAAAATTGAAACTCATCCTTAGCAGCTTTGAGCTTCTCACCTGTCAATGGCCTTAATTTACATGATATAGGGGAAGAATCACCTGTATCAATATGATGATAGGTTGTAGTTTCTAATGGTGGAGGATCAGACAGTTGTCGGGGCGCGGTAAGTACGGGGAATTTTGAAAGAAGAGCAATGGCTCTTGAATCAATATCCCCATAATGTACCGCATGTGAAGAGATAGGGAGAGGAGAAGCCTTAAGGGGAATGGTGCATGCAGTGGAAGGATCAGAGAGGAGGCGATTTCTACAATCAACTACTAGTGAATTATGGGTTAAAAAATCGGTACCAAGAATTGGGCGGACAACATCAGCAACGACGAATGACCATGGGAGAGAACGTCTGATACGTCGAATCCCAAGTTCCACGTCGACTTCGCCGTACGTACGAATACGGGTACCGGAAGCAGTAGTAAGTTGTACTACCGTGGAACGGAGCAGTGGAGTTAAACTTGGGTCATAGGGAATGAGCGAGACTTGAGAACCGGTATCTATAAGGAATTCATAGTTCTTGCAACCTATAGTGGCACTAATGACGAGAGGCAAGGGATGCAAGGGATACTTCTACAGACTGCCCATCAAGTTTCCCGACGTGTTAAGCTGAGGTCCTGGGGATGAAGAACGTGAGTTAGGTCGTGAACTGGGCAACACGTTAGCACTAGTGTGGGACAATATGCACCATTGTTTGCAAGTCCTAGCACTGTTGCCGTAGAAGAGGTGGTAACGGCACACTCGCGGTCTTTGACCTTCGTGGAAAGGAGTTAATCCGGGTGGAAAGGTAGTGGATGCTGAAACACGTGTAGTGGGGTTACCACTACGAAACACTGGCACACTATCACTACGCGGAGCCCTTGGCACAGGCTTGTTCACCGATGACGCACTTATCCCTTTGTTTCCGTGGCCATGGGCCATGAGAGTGTCAGCGATACGGGCCAACTCATCTAGGGAACCGGCATGTGTAACAAGTAGTGGTCGTATGTCACTTGGCACTGCACGTAAAAACTTTAGGCGGATGAAGCCGTCGTCGACACCGAGTTGCTTACCTATGGTGCGAAGTTCTCGTAGGAAGGTCGTCGGCTTATCATACATGATATTGTTCTGGTGGACCAAGGCATCGAAGAGTTCCGGCGGAGACCTGGTTAGGACGTCGATTAGCGCCTTCTTCAAGCGGTCGTAGTCACCGGAAGTAACGACATCCTGTTTCTCCTATATCTATTCCTACTGACCGCTTCCAATCGGTACACATCGACATTGTAGGACCGTTGCCCCCTGCTACTCTTCCTAACTATCCTTACCCTCTCCCATACAAATACTTGTTGACTTGCATTGACCGACCTACTCGTTGGACTGAAGCAATTCCCCTCATTGACACTACTGCCACTTCTGTAGCAATCTCTTTTGTGAATGGCTGGATATGCCGTTTCGGTGTTCCACTTCATGTCATCACGGATAGAGGTTCCCAATTCGAGAGTGAACTTTTCTCTAAGCTTTCATCTATCATTGGTTTCCACCATATGCGTACTACTAGTTATCACCCTCAAGCTAACGGCATGATTGAACGTTTCCACCGTTCTCTGAAATCAGCTCTTCGCGCTAGGCAAGATAACTGGTTTTACTCCTTACCTATCGTCCTTCTTGGCTATCGCATGACACCTCACGTCACCAAATTTTCCCCATTTACCGCCGTTACTGGCGCTCATATGTTATGCCCTTCTGTCGCCATTACTCAGGAACACACCCACTCCTCGGATGACACAACCATCCTCCGTCTCATCAAGGAAATGCAGTCTGTCAATTTCCAAGATCTCGCATCCGGTGACTGCCATACACCACCTCCACCCTATCTCCCTCACGACCTTCACTCTTGCTCTAAAGTTTGGTTACGAGTCGACAGAATTCGTAAGAGTTTGGAGGCTCCGTACTCTGGTCCATATGACGTCATTCGACGTGAACCTAAGTACTTCATCCTTAAACTACCTCAAGGCGAAACCTCAGTTTCCATTGATCGTTTGAAACCAGCTTTCCTCCCAGTTTCTCCTCGCCCTAAGACCCGTCTCCATGTAACCCCAGACATACCCTCAACATCTTCCACTCCTCCTATTCCTACTTCGTCCACTTCTGACACTTCAACTGTCATCCCACCGAATCCCATACCACCCACAAATGCCAATGACCTTGGCCACCCTATCACCTCTTCCCCTCCCTCCCACCCTCATACTTACGCTCTCCCATACACAAGTCGTGCAGGCAGAAAAGTGAGATTTCACAATAAATCTGATTTTTACTACTACTAAAGACTTTCTTCACTGACGCTACACTCTCAAGGGGGGAGTAATGTAGCCAAGCCCTTCCTTACTTAATTATTGTATATATTTATTGTATATGTATCTCCTTTAATGTATATGTCACACATCTTTATTATACATGAGTACTTAATATCAACATATATCTATTGTAAATGTTTTGTATAAGTAAGCCTATGTAGTCATTACATTATATAAGTGCCTATACATAATTATATAACCGAATATATATACGTCATTAGGCGTACGCTAAACGCGTATGCGTCTATGCCAATTGTACACGTCGTAGAATTAAGGAACTAAATATATATTACCCTTAACCATTTTGCATGCATATTCATCATT
>NC_134788.1:8549817-8577317 GCF_046742065.1 Oratosquilla oratoria | reverse complement strand
ATCAGATACATTCAATTACTGAACAAAGGTACTATTCTATTTCAAATTAAAAATGTCAGTTAGTAGGATACAATGAATGCACATTTTGCTTTCTCATGGTAAATCTACAGTGCCCTTGCACTGACGATCATGTTGTCTCGTATATATATACCCCAGGTTTAAGGTTTCGTACCCCATGGGGAAAAAAAAAAAAGGTCCATCATCCATCAAGTTATATATTCTATGTTACTTGCTTATTTGTTTGTTATTTGTCTGTTTGTTTATTAATTGCATGATTTTCATTTATTTCTATTTACCTGTCAATTTATTATTTACTATTTAACTGCTTGTTTATTATTCACCTATACCTATGCATTTATTTGATTTATTTATCCTTATTTATGTTATAATTTGTATTTTACTTTTTTATTTGTTTATCATTATTATATTTTTTCTTCATATCCGACCTAGTTATGGACCAAAAGGTCGGCATGCTCCGCCTTTGTAATCCTTTGTAAGTTGGGAAGGGTTAATTGGATTTCAGCAACACTACACAAAATGTCGTATTTCATTTGTTTAATGTATTCATATTTCATTTTCTATTGTCTTACGATTTTATTTATTAGTTTATTTATTCATTTATCTATTTTCATTATTAGCATCTCAAAAGATGTTCTTATCTGCTTCGTAATACTTTTGAATGGATGAGGAGCGTCCCCTTTGCGATGAGAGAAAACGGACGCCATTTGTTGGTCCCTGTTCCCCCCAGAAATCAATGGTTGTGTAGTTTTAGCAAACGTTAGTTGAAAGTGTGTGAAAAGTATGTTTAATAACTGCAATATTGGAATTTTATCAATGTAAAATCGAATTCAGTAACAAAAATTCATTTTGATTAAAAAGTTAATTTTGCTATGTGATGCTAAGTAAAGTATGCAATACGAACTTTAGGCAAATTTTTGAGAAACTTTGATAGAAAAAGTACTATTTTGTCTGAAGTATAGATAAAATGCCTAAAACTGTATAGACAGCGTTGTTTATGTATGATGTATGTGAATATATATTTGAAATGTCCTAAAGAAAAAACACAATTTCACCATATACTTCAAAGAAACTGTCAACAACTGTTTGTGTAACAATTGCTTTCTGGGAAGGTTATGGCTCGCTGAGTTGATCCGAGTAGTGTGGTGGAACGGGAAGAAGCCTACATCAACAAATTGCTAAGATGGGAGATGTATACAGCAAACGGGTTTTGAATGGAGGTGGAGTATATGCTCTGATTCGGCAACCCCTCTTCATAGGGGGAAAGCTCTGTCGGTATGTACTCGTATTGTATGTGTGTGTGTGATTCACTGTGGTCTTGGATCACGTGTTGGACTCGTGATCGACAGTTATTAACCTTCCGGATGAGAGCTCAGAGCTCGTATGACCGATCTATGGGTACTGTGACCTTACACGCACACACACTTACACGCACACACACTCCCAACTCCCTGCCCACGAGAGTTGGAGTAACACTCCGTAGCGAGGCGATACTAAAATTATTTCACCCCTGGGCGGGAGTCGAATCCGGACCGCCTTAGTGGCAGGCGAGAACTCTAACCAAAGCGCCACGAGGTGTGTGTATGCCTCTGTGTGCGTGTGTGTGTGTATATATGTGTTTATGTCTGTGTGTTTGTATGTGTGGTTGTATAAAGAGAGTGGTGGATGGGGTGGAAAGAGGGTGGATGGGAGTGGAAGAAGGTGGTGGATGGGAGTGGAAAGAGGGTGGTGGATGGGGGGTGGAAAGAGGGTGGTGGATGGGAGTGGAAGAAGGTGGTGGATGGGAGTGGAAGACGTGGTGGATGGCAGTGGAAAGAGCGTGGTGGATGGGAGTGGAAGACGTGGTGGATGGGAGTGGAAGAAGGTGGATGGGAATGGAAGACGTGGTGGATGGGAGCGGAAGAGGGTGGTGGATGGCAGTGGAAAGAAGGTGGTGGATGGAAGTGGAAAGAGAGTGGTGGATGGGAGTGGAAAGGGTAGATACCTACGTTATAGAGGGGAAAAAGCAGCCTTTGGTATGTAGATTGATTATGTATGTATGCATGCATGTATGTACAGTATGTATGTATGTGTGAGGGTGTGTGTGTGTGTAAATGTAAGTCTTCACAGCACTTGTGCCCAGTAACTGCCTGCCTGCCTGCCTGCTTGCCGAGTATCTATGTCCAGTCTGCCTGCATCTGTTTCTGAAACTGGTCGACGACGAAGACAGAAGCTTGAGTCTGTTGCACACGTGTAAGTCGTCAACAAACTCACCAGGTCTTATTATATAAAACACAACCGGGGAACAGATGCATTTAGAAAACAAAACAGTTATGTTGGAAAACAACTTCGACCCAAAACAGACAGTTCGTGCGTGGTAAATCTACTATTCGTTTACAATGACGGAATTATAACCTAAACTTCAAAAGAAGCAAAGATGGATGGAGTAGTATCTGAAACTGTGGAGCACTGAACGAAGTATTACACAAAATAGTGAAAGTTGTACTTAAAAGAAAAAAATATATAAACTTCGTGTAAGGGATGGAAGAAAGTAGAAATGGACGAATAGAGGAACATTGTGGGTAAGATTTCGATGAAAGATATATTACTTAAGTTTCTCGGTGAAGTTCAAGTACATGCTGTAGATGAATTATAATCACAGAATTATCATTATCACTACTATTAACATTATTATCATTACTAGTGTCATCATTATTAGTGTCACTACTATCATTATTATTATTGTTATCATTATTATAATTATTGTTATTGTTGTTATCATTATTACTATTATTATAATTGTGTCAGGACATCTGGCCTGCCTCTGACAACTCGAAACGCTTCGGTTAAGAGCAAATCGTCTTCCTTGAGAGCTGGAGAGAGAGAGAGAGAGAGCAGTGTTGTCATCACAAAACCAAAGTAGTTCGTGCCTTCCCTGAGCCGACGACGCGATGCCCAGCTCCGTTTTCCGATCGGGCACTATAGTTGCCATATTCCTTCTGATGCTCGGCCACCTCATCTATGAAAGGTACGTGAGTTCACAGCCAACATTACAGGTTTAAAAAGTACGGCACATTGGTTGAACGCCATGAAGATCTCTTCGTTTGCGATGGGAAAGCAACATGAGGTTATGGGAAAAAAAAAGACTGAAAAGGGCAGAGTAATTGAGAGATGTCAAGAAACGCCGTTTTCTGCACAGACAGACGCATGGAACTGTGAAATAGCTGAGCCGAACAAGTAGTCCGATCACAAAGCACAAACGAATTCAAAGCCAAGTTTGACCAATGAAAACATAGGCACGAGACTCTATGAGTGTAGTTCTTTTCTTCTGTAACAATTAGGTATTAGTTATAAATACATTTAGACGAACACACACACACACACATACATTCACCCTTCCACCACCCTACAGCCATCCATCACCCATTTGTTTTCCTTTCTCCCTTAGCTCCTTGTTAATGAGGCATCACCTGTCCCCCAACCCCTACTTAGGTCAGAAGCAATGCAAGAAGACACAACACCTCCACAGCAGGGCCCAAAACCCGAAACTGCCCCCCACCCCCGCCCAACCGATTCATTGAATGGTGACCCTCCCGCTCGAGAAATTACAGAACAGTGAAGAAGAAATTCCTATGGTCTGTGTCTCCTTGTCACCCATTCACAACCACCCTCCCCTCACATCTATCTCTTGCCCTTCTCATCTCCTGCTTGACATAAATTCCCTCTTTAACCAAGGCCCCCCTTCACCCCATCCATCCGTTTCATTCTCGGTCTTCCTATCACGTTCACTCAATCCACCTATATAATTCCCTCTTTAACCAAGATCTCCTTCACCCCATCCATCCATTTCATTCTCGGTCTTCCTACCAAGTTCATTCCATCCACCTATATAATTCCCTCTTTAACCAAAGGCCCCCCTTCACCCCATCCATCCATTTCATTTTCGGTCTTCCTACCAAGTTCACTCCATCCACCTATACCTTCCACACTCTCTTTGCTAGTCTTTCTTCACTCGTTCTTTCCATATGCCCAGACCATCCAAGTATTCTTTAAACAATCCAATCTGCCAACCCTTTTTATTTTTCCCGTTCTGTCTTATTTCCTAATTTTTCACTCTAACCATCCTTTAACCCCCACCATTCTCCATAAGCACTTCATCTCAAGTACATTTATACTCTTCTTCTCTTAGATTTCTGCCCTGTACATTGACGTGGGCACAATCATCCATTTGTATAGTTTGTTACACCATTGTTTTGTATTATATCTGTTTCGGCCAGAAACTGAAATTATTAGGAAATTTTGCAAAAATAATCACAATAACGCGTGACGAAAAATGATTGCAGAAACCACAGGGAAATTAAAGTCGGAATACTAAACGTTTTCGTCTATTACGACATCCTCAGAGTACAAGAAAGAAAAAATAGAACACAATATTTATACAGAAGTAAGAAAACTGGGAGAGGTTATAGTCACATAAAACCTTCGGACATTATACATACATACACATTCAATTACACATGGAAAATTGTTTATTGTAATTCAGCTTTAGATAGGAACATCATTGAATCCTGTTTCATAAAGAATAATTTTGATAATAATATTAACTTGAGTTTAGGTTTATTTAAACTAGACAATTTTATAATTGATAGGATAGTAAAACAGTACCAAATTTCCTAATTGTACCAAATGTCCTGTGGACCTTTCGGCCACATAGTTTTGTTCTTTTGTATTTTATTTATTTGTTTATTATTTCTATGTGTATATGAACATGTATATATATATTTTTTTTCATTTATTGTTACCATTAATATTTCTATATGTATATGAGTGTGTATGTATGTATAACATCCGGAGGTTTTATGTTGCTATAACCTTTCTAGTTTTCTTATTTCTGTTAAATATTGTGTTTTTTTTATACAATTTGATAATATTATCTTGTGTTTTGGTTAAACAATTTTATAATCATTTTATACTACGACTGTCCCTCCGTTATGCTGTCCCCCAACCCCTTGTTGCTGTCCTGTACCATTTCTCTGAGTATTCTCTTTCTGATTGGGGGAATTCCCTGTGGTGGGGGAAAAGAATACTGCCACCAAGTTTTCCCACTTGGATCGTAAGAGGCGAGAAGAAAGGGACGGGGAGAGGGACTAGGCATCCTTCTCCTTGTAGCCCCAAGGGGCAACTTCCTAAATCGAAAAGAAAAGGCATAAGGGGTGCTTACGGGCCTCGGGCCAGCACCCTAAGGTTTGGGTCTTTTAATGTGCGTGGATGTGGTACAGATGAGAGTAAAAGGGAAGAGATAGGTAGTATGTTTGTGAGAAGAAAGTTGGATGTGTTGGCTTTGAGTGAAACTAAGTTGAAAGGGAAGGGTGAGTGTATGTTTGGGAGTGTAAGTGGGAGGTTATCAGGAGTGAAGAGAGGGCGAGGGAGGGAAGGGGTGGCTATTCTAGTAAGTGAGGAGATAGGTAAAGGGGTAGTGGAGTGGAAGGAGGTTTCCTCAAGGATAATGTGGATGAAGGTGAAACTGGGAAAGGAGATGGGGGTCTTTGTAAGTGCATATGGGCCGGGCAGTGAGAAGAGCATGGAAGAAAGGGAGGCCTTTTGGATAGATTTAAATGAGTGCATAGAGGGTTTAGGAAGAAATGTCAATGTAATAGTACTGGGAGACCTTAATGCTAGAGTGGGAAATGGTCCAATCGATGGAGTGGTTGGGAAGTGTGGAGTTCCAGGAAAGAATCGTAGTGGAGAGTTGATGGTGGAAATGTGTCTAGAAAGAGAGTTGATGATAGCAAATACAGTGTTTCGGAAGAAAGTCAAGCATAAGTACACATGGGAGAGGGTGGTGGAGGGAAGGGTGGTAGATAGAGCGCTAATGGATTATGTAGTGGTAAATAGGATTATGATAGGAAGAGTTAAGGATGTACATGTGCTAAGGGGAGAGGGTGGGGGAATATCAGATCATTTTTTGGTGGAAGGTAAGTTGAGAGTGGAGGATAGATGGAGAAGGGGGAAAGGGACAAAAGGTAGGGAGGTTCTTAGAGTGAACTCCTTGAATGAAAAGGAAAAGGAGAAGGAGTACGAAAAGAAGCTGAAGGAGGAGTGGGAGGGAGTAAAGGATAGAGCAGAGATGGGTGTGGAGGAGGAATGGGGATGGTTCAAGGATGGAGTCTTAAAGTGTGCAAGGATGGTGTGTGGAACAAGAAGGACAGGGGGAAATAGAAGAAAGGGTAGTGAATGGTGGGATGAGGAAACAAAGAAGGTTGTAGAAGAGAAGAAGCGAGCATTCACAGATTGGTTACAAAAGAGGACAGGGGAGTCATATGAGACGTACAAAGAAAAGAAAAGAGAAGTAAAGCAAAAGGTAAAGGAGGCAAAGAGGAGAGCAGATGTGAAATGGGGTAGGAGTATGACAGAAAATTTTGAAAGTAATAAAAAGATGTTTTGGAAAGAAATTAAGAGAGGAAGAGGAGGCGAATCAAGTAGGGAAGAAAAGGTAAAAGGTACAGATGGAGAGTTGATAATGGAAGAGATGGCAGTGAGGGGAAGATGGGCAGAATATTTTAGGGAGTTGCTGAATGTGAAGGAGGATAGGGAAGGAAAGATAGCTGCAGTGGGAAATACGAAGAAAATAAGAGTGATGAGTGAGGAGAATGGAGGAGAAATAAGGAAGGATGAGGTGAAGGCAGTTGTAAAGATGATGAAAGCAGGTAAGGCACCTGGTCTGGATGGATGTCATGCAGAATGTCTGAAAAAGGGAGGTTCAGTGATGGTGGACTGGTTGGCGAGATTATTTAATGTTTGCTGGAGAGAGGGTAGAGTACCGGAGGACTGGAGTAGTGCCTGTATAGTTCCTCTTTACAAGGGAAAAGGGGACAAGTGTGAATGTAGTAATTTCAGAGGGATTAGCCTGTTGAGTGTAGTAGGGAAGGCTTATGGGAGAATCTTAATTGAGAGGATTAGGAGAGGAACAGAAGGAGTAATTGGTGAGGAACAGTGTGGTTTTAGGACGGGTAGAGGTTGTGTAGATCAGATCTTTGTGGTAAGACAGATATGTGAGAAAGCTATAGGAAAGGGGAAGGATGTTTTTTGGGCTTTTATGGATCTGGAAAAGGCTTATGATAGGGTAGACAGAAAGGCACTGTGGGAGGTTATGCAGATTTATGGGATAGGAGGAAAGCTTTTGGGAGCTGTCAAGAGTTTTTATGTGAGTAGTAGAGCATGTGTTAGGATTGGAAATGGAGAGAGTGAGTGGTTTGAAGTAAAGGTGGGACTTCGTCAAGGATGCGTTATGTCGCCCTGGCTGTTCAACTTATACATGGATGGGGTGGTGCGAGAGGTGAATGCTAGGGTAGTGAGTCAGGGATTGGAGATGGTTAAAGAAAATGGAGAAAAGTGGGAGGTGAACCAGCTGTTGTTTGCGGACGACACTGCGCTTGTGGCAGGGTCAGAGGAGGGATTGAGGAAGCTGGTGGCAGAGTTTGGGAGAGTATGTGATAGAAGAAAGCTAAAGATAAATGTGGGTAAAAGTAAGGTGATGAGATGTACAAGGGGTGAAAGTGGCAGTAGACTGGAAGTGAACATTAAGGGAGAGCGACTGGAGGAAGTGGATAGTTTTAGATACTTGGGTGCAATTGTAGCAGGAAAAGGTGGAGTGAAGGTGGAGGTAGAATGTAGATTGAGAGAAGCGAGTAAATGCCTTGGTGGTTTAAAGAGTGTAATGAGAAATAGACATTTGGGAATGGATGCGAAGAGGAGACTGTATGAAGGAGTGATTGTGCCAACAGCACTGTATGGGGCAGAAACGTGGAACATAAGAGAAGAAGAGAGAAGGAGTTTGAATGTGTTTGAGATGAGGTGTCTGAGAAGTATGGCGGGGGTTACTAGGCTAGATAGAGTGAGAAATGAGGAGGTGAGGAGGAGAACAGGGGTGAAAAAGGATTTGGGAGATAGGGTTGATGAAAGAATATTAGGATGGTTTGGACACATGGAAAGAATGAGTGAAGAAAGACTAGTAAAAGAGGTATGGAAGGCAGATGTGAAGGGAGTGAACATGAGGGGACGTCCTAGGATGAGGTGGATGGATGGGGTGAAGGGGGCTTTGGGGAAGAGGGGAATGTCTGTTGAGGAAGGAAGGGAGAGGACGGAAGACAGAGGTGAGTGGAGAATGGTTGTATGTGGATGATGTTGTGACTGCATGAGGAGGAATGGGCGGGGGGGTAGGGGGTGGGGTAGTATGTGTGAGTATTTTTTGACGCAGCCCGAAGGGATTTCTCCCCGTCCTCTCCTTATATGCAAAGGGGGACGGAGAGGGGGGGTCGCCGATTAAATGAAGCGGCCTTGCTGTGGATGTACTGTGTCTTGCGACACTGCTTCTGACCCAGGGCGGTGGGCGGGGTGCAGGGATGACCCGTCATCCAGGAGGTGCTCAGATGAGAGGAAGGGTGGGAGGGGTGTGGAGTGTATTTGGGGATGAAATGGGTGGGAGTGTTTTTATGCCTTTCCCTTTTTGGCTACCTCCCTTGAAAGGGGGAAAAAGTCTTGGTATATGTATGTAAGTTTCCTAATTGTACTAAATGTCCTATGGACCTTTCGGCCACATGATTTTGCTCCTTTGATTTCTTTTTTTTTCATTACCTTTCATTTCCATGTGTATATGAATGTGTATGTACTTTTATTATTATTACCAATAACATTTCCATGTGTAATTGAATGTGTATGTATGTATAATGTCCGAAGGTTTTATATGACTATAACCTCTCCCAGTTTTGTTACTTTTGTATAAATATTGTGTTCTATTTTTTCTTTCTTGTACTCTGAGGATGTCGTAATAGACGAAAACGTTCAGTATTCCGACTTTAATTACCCTGTGGTTTCTGCAAAATATATATATATACGTATAATGTGTGTGTGTGTGTGTGTGTGTGTGTGTGTGTGTGTGTGTGTGTGTGTGTGTGTGTGTGTGTGTGTGTGTGTGTGTGTGTGTGTGTGTGTGTGTGTGTGTGTGTGTTTTTTAGTTCGGCCTCAGATCATTTACATTCTTTTTCGCCGTTAGTTGTTAGGTCCCACAGTTTATGATGAGTTATTTTCTAGCTCTTTATTGTTTAGATCCACGGACTCCAGCTTCCGAAGTATATTTTCGAACGACAGCTATCAAATGCAAAGACAGAACAACCTGAATCCAAGCAGCAACAACAACCAAGAAGATACGTCGTTCGATGCTGGAAAACCACCTGGGCAGCGATCCACATCGTTTTTTCAAGGTTATTATCATAATTGTTGTTATCATTATGCTAGTGTTAGTGACATATGGCAACTACTATTTGTGGTGCATTACGTGTGAAGATCAGTAGTTTTTGATACGTGCATGACATGACGTGTTTATGCCTTTTGTCGTGGCATCTTATTTCAAGCACATGGTCTCTAGTCAGCGTCCGTCCTCAGTGTGAGAAACTGTCTCAAGAGTTGTCAGTATTATTTAATCATGACTTGAAAGCCTCGATTTGTCTTAGTGTTACTTTCCCACGTTTTTAACATCCTTTGTCCACTTTGATGTGGTCTAGATGAGTGTACTTCATCAAAAATTGGGTCGCTCTGTAACCCAGTACCGTTCTTCTTCCTCCTCTGATCTCGAGGGATACCGAAGTTGGTGCCTCAAGAACAGGTAGGCCTTCTACATGTGGAACTGGGCGGGCGAATAGCTGATGGAATGTTTGGATATTCAACGGACTCCTTTTTACTTATTTATTTATTTATTTATTTATTTATTTATTTTTTTTTTTATTTATTTTTTTTTTTTTATTACAAGCAATTTTGTACTGGAGGTACCACGCAGAAACAGAAATTGTTGGTATGGTCTGTTGGCTCCCGCCACATCATTGGCACAGCAAAAAGCATTCGTTTCCTCTTCATATTCAACCATTGGCGATGGCTGATAGCGCAAGTGTTGCAGTATGTCTGGGGCTCATTTATCATCCTGGTCTAATGATGCACCTAGAACAGGTGATATCCTATCTAATCCTTCGGCGTTTTTGTGACGCAAAGACCCCACCCCAAATGTAGCAGGAAATGTTTGCCATGTTCGCACAAATACGAGACATCTGAAAGAAGAAAACACCAAATAGTTAGAAGATCAACGGATTTTTTTCTTCATAAATTTATGATTATAATACAGAGCATGACAGCTTAGCAGAACTATTTATATAATTCAGTAGGAAAATAAAATTAATATCAAATGCCTCACATAGATATCAATAGCTTGCTCAACAAACAGTCGTGTACATTAAAAAAAACTAACAAATCAACTAAAATTAAATGACCAACAAACAACCTCATACAAACAAACAACAACTCAAGAAAGAAGTACCTACAAATAGGAATCCATTTACGACGATCAAGCTCCGCGTCAAGGCAGACAAATTAACACACACAAAAAAAAAAAAAAAAAAAAAAAAAAAAAAAAAAAAAAAAAAAAAAAAAAAAAAAAAAAAAAAAAAAAAACCAGAAAGTGGATCTACCCCATATCTGTTATTATAACTTCAACTTCCTTCCATTTCATTTTTTTTTCTACAATAAACCCCCTCCCCTCCACCTTACCTATCATGCTCTGTAGTAGTAGTAGTAGTAGTAGTAGTACGATTTTGAGCAGACGGTGGTTGACAGTAGGATAAATGAACTTTTGTACTAGGCACTATTAAAAATAAATAAATAAATAGACAAATAAAAGGGTCGTCGACCACAGTCATTGGCGGGAGAGGGGCCAATGAACTGTGTCTGTGGAAGACAGACCCTGCTGCTTCCACCACACAGTTCCAATAGGATGGAGGTCGTATTTTATATATATATAAAAAAAAAAAATAAAAAAAAGTAGTAGTAGTAGTAGTAGTAGTAGTAGTGGTGGTAGTAGTAGTAGTAGTAGTAGTAGTAGTAGTAGTAGTAGTAGTAGTAGTAGTAGTAGTAGTAGTAGGCATTACTAATGAAAATTGAATAGATAAATAAAAGGGTCTTCGACCACAGTCATTGGCGGGAGAGGGGCCAATGAACTGTGTCTGTGGGGGACAGATCCTACTGCTTCCACCACACAGTTCCATGAGGATGGAGGTCGTGTTAAAAAAAAATGTAGTAGTAGTAGTAGTAGCTTATTTATTACAAGTTTAAAAACTTGCAGGGCACAACCACTTTTTATGACTGCTAGAACAATACAGAAGGGCGTGAAACCGTTAATATTGTAAGAAACATACTGCTGCTAGTCTATTGGAACCTGTTGTGACACGTAGGTGTATCTCGAAAAGTAGAGCTAACAAACCATTTTTCTTTTTTTGTTGACTAGTGTTATTTGTTACCTTACCTCTAGTCCTACAGTAAACTACCGGCTACAGACCGGAAAACTTAGTCAAAGACAGACTACTAGAGATGAGCTGGCTCATAGGGCCCTATAATGTAAGTGGCGACTCATAGGCAGTTCTATTAAGTAACACACACGTAACAGAAATCAGATTCAATTTACTCGGACTAATTAAATTGGACAACTTAATTAATCATATGATTTGATGCCACAACCTCCTCTCATCGGAGGTAATTGCATGATAATATTTTTAAACTTGCTTTCCTTAGTTTCGTTTACAGACCCTACGGAAAAAGAATCTTCCTTTTTATCTACTTATTGTGTTTATTATTTCATTTTTTTTTTTTTTATCCATTTTGCCACCAGATCCATGCCAGGAGGTTCCCCTTCCCTCCGTGACGGAGTTCTTGCGTTACCTGCACACCGTGACAATAATTTGCAGAAATAAGGTATGTCTCTGGATACAGATATGCGCACAACACAAACAAACATTCCCATGGGAAGCAGGAGACAATTCAGATGGAAATTATTCAAGCTTTTAGGGCACCTATTGTGCGGACTAGCTCGATACATACATTTCCGTAACAGAGTACATTTGACAGCGTGTTAGACCGCTAACCAAACTAAACATAACTGATTTGTGGCTGCTTTGAGGATGTCTTTGCAAACGGCATGTTCATTATGTCCTACACTGTTGGGTGGTAGTGGACCTTTTAATTCTGTTTCGACAATTCCCATTATGTCCGGTTCTTTTTCCTTCAGATAATCATTCAGCTCATTCAATCCTGTTATTAATCCATCTATATTTGTGTAAGACACTTTTAATTTTGTGTGTGTATGTATGTATGGTGAGAGTGAGTGGTTTGAGGTAAAGGTGGGACTTCGTCAAGGATGCGTTATGTCGCCCTGGCTGTTCAACTTATACATGGATGGGGTAGTGCGAGAGGTAAATGCAAGGGTAGTGGGTCAGGGATTGGAGATGGTTAAGGAAAATGGAGAAAAGAGGGAGGTGAGCTAGCTGTTGTTTGCTGATGACACTGCGCTTGTGGCAGGATCGGAGGAGGGACTGAGGAAGTTGGTGACAGAGTTTGGGAGAGTATGTGATAGAAGAAAGCTAAAGATAAATGTGGGTAAAAGTAAGGTGATGAGATGTACAAGGGGTGAAAGTGGCAGTAGACTGGAAGTGAGCATTAAGGGAGAGCGACTGGAGGAAGTGGATAGTTTTAGATACATGAGTGCAAATGTGGCAGGAAAAGGTGGAGTGAAGGTACAGGTAGAATGTAGATTGAGAGAAGCGAGTAAATGCCTTGGTGGATTGAAGAGTGTAATAAGGAATAGACATTTGGGAATGGATGCTAAGAGGAGACTGCATGAAGGAGTGATTGTGCCAACAGCACTGTATGGAGCAGAAACACGGAACATAAGAGAGGAAGAGAGAAGGAGTTTGAATGTGTTTGAGATGAGGTGTCTGAGAAGTATAATGGGGGTTACTAGGCTAGATAGAGTGAGAAATGAAGAGGTGAGGAGAAGAACAGGGGTGGAAAGGGAGTTGGGAGATAGGGTTGATGAAAGAGTATTAGGATGGTTTGGACACATGGAAAGAATGAGTGAAGGAAGACTAGTAAAAGAGGTATGGATGGCAGATGTGGAGGAAGTGAACATGAGGGGACGTCCTAGGATGAGGTGGATGGATGGGGTGAAGGGGGCTTTGGAGAAGAGGGGAATGTCTGTTGAGGAAGGACGGGAGAGGACAGAAGTCAGGGGTGAATGGAGAATGGTTGTATATGGATGATGCTGTGATCCATGAGGTGGAATAGGCGGGGGGGATGGTGGGTGAGGTAGTGTGTGTGAGCAAAATTTGACACAGCACAAAGGGATTTCTCCCCGTCTTCTCCTTTTATGCATAGGGGGACGGAGAGGGGAGGCGCCGATTTAATGAAGCGGCCTTGCTGTAGATGTGCTGTGTCTTGCGACACTGCTTCTGACCCAGGGCAGCGGACAAAGTGCAGGGATGGGTAGGAATGATTTTATGCCTTTTTCATTTTGGCTACCTCCCTTGTAAGGGGGAAAAAGCCTTGGTATATGTATATATATATATATATATATATATATATATATATATATATTACATATATATATATTCATATATATATATATATATATATATATATATATATATATATATATATATATAAATATATATATACTTCACATTCAGCAACTCCCTAAAAAATTTCTGCCCATCTTCCCCTTACTGTCTTCTCTTCCATTATCATCTCTCCATATGCACATTTTACCTTTTCTTCTCTACTTGATTCACCTCCTCTTCCTCTCTTCATTTCTTTCCAAAGATTGCTGCTGTGGGAAATGCTAAGAAAATGAGAGTGATGAGTGAGGAAAATGAAGGAGAAATAAGGAAAGATGAAGTTAAAGCAGTTGTTAAGATGATGAAAGCAGGTAAGGCACCTGGTCTGAATTGATGCCATGCAGAATGTCTAAAAAAGGAGGTACAATGATGGTGGACTGGCTGGTGATGTTATTTAATGTTTGCTGGAGAGAGGGTAGAATGCCGGAGGACTGAAGGAGTGCCTGTATAGTTCCACTTTACAAGGGAAAAGGGGACAAGTGCGAGTGTAGTAGTTTCAGAGGGATTAGCTTGTTAAGTGTAGTTGGGAAGGCTTATGGAAGGATCTTGATTGAGAGGATTAGGAGAGGAACAGAGGGAGTAATTGGTGAGGAACAGTGTGGATTTAGGATAGGTAGAGGTTGTGTAGATCAGATCTTTGTGGTAAGACAGATATGTGAGAAAGCTATAGGAAAGGGGAAGGATGTTTTTTTTTTTGGGGGGGGCGCTTTATGGACCTGGAGAAGGCTTACGACAGGGTAGACAGAAAGGCACTGTGGGAGGTTTTGCAGATATACGGGATAGGAGGAAAGCTTCTGGGAGCTGTCAAGAGTTTTTATGAGAGTAGTGATGGTAGACTGGTTGGAAAGGTTATTCAATGTTTGCTGGAGAGAGGGTAGAGTGCCAGAGGACTGGAGGAGTGCCTGTAAAGTTCCACTTTACAAGGGAAAAGGGGACAAATGTGAATGTAGTAGTTTCAGAGGGATTAGCTTGTTAAGTGTAGTTGGGAAGGCTTATGGGAGGATCTTGATTGAGAGGATCCGGAGAGGAACAGGGAGGAATTGGTGAGGAACAGTGTGGATTTAGGACGGGTAGAGGTTGTGTAGATCAGATTTTAGTGGTAAGACAAATATGTGAGAAAGCTATAGGAAAGGGGAAGGATATTTTTTTGGGCTTTTATGGAAGAGGGAGTAATTGGTGAGGAACAGAGTATGGTAGGGAGGGTGGAGGGGTGTGGAATGTTTTCAGGGATGGAATGGGTGGGAATGATTTGATGCCTTTTCCTTTTTGGCTACCTCCCTTGTTTGGGGGAAAAAGCCTTGGTATATGTATGTATGTATCTATGTAGTAGAGCTTGTGTCAGGATTAGAAATGGAGTGATTGGTTCAAGGTAAAGGTGGGGTGTTGAGTGTATTTAGGGATGGAATGGGTTGGGAATGATTTTATGCCTTTTCCTTTTTTGACTACCTCCCTTGTAAAGTGGAAAAAGCCCAGCACATCCACAGCAAGGCCTGTTCATTAAATCAGCGACCCCCCCTCTCACTCCCCCCATGCAGAAAAGGAGAAGACAGGGAGACATCCCTTCGGGCTACATCAAATTTTACTCGCACATACTACCCCCTCCCCCCACCCATTCCACCTCATGCATCACAGCATCATCCATATACAACCATTCTCCATTCACCCCTGTCTTCTGTCCTCTCCCGTCCTTCCTCAACAGACATTCCCCTCTTCCCCAAAGCCCCCTTCACCCCATCCATCTATCTCATCCTAGGTCGCCCCCTCATGTTCACTCCCTCCACATCTGCCTTCCATACCTCTTTTACTAGTCTTTCTTCACTCATTCTTTCCATGTGTCCAAACCATCCTAATACTCTTTCATCAACCCTATCTCCCAACTCCCTTTCCACCCCTGTTCTTATCCTCACCTCCTCATTTCTCACTCTATCCAGCCTAGTAACCACTATCATACTTCTCAGACACCTCATCTCAAACACATTCAAACTCCTTCTCTCTTCCTCTCTTATATTCCATGTTTCTGCCCCATACAGTGCTATTGGCACAATCACTCCTTCATACAGTCTCCTCTTAGTATCCATTCCCAAATGTCTATTCTTCATTACCTTTTTTCATCCATCAAGGCATTTACTCGTTTCTCTCAATCTACATTCTACCTCCACCTCCACTCCACCTTTTCCTGCCACATTCGCACCCAAGTATCTAAAACTATCCACTTCCTCCAGTCGCTCTCCCTTAGTACTCACTTCCAGTCTGCTGCCACTTTCACCTTTTGTGCATCTCATCACCTTACATTTGCCCACATTTGTCTTCAGCTTCCTTCTTTCACACACTCTCCCGAACTCTGTCACCAACTTCCTCAATCCCTCCTCCGATCCTGACATATATATATATGTATGTATATATATATATGAATACATGTATACGTATATATTATATGTATATACAGTATATATATATATATGTACATATATATATTGCATGCGTTGTTAAAGTCAACAGCTGAGGTAGCATTATTCTGTTTATAGAATATCTTTTCTATGTTACGCACCAATGTGCGGTCGTCTGGATGCAGATTTCTGAGTAGAGTACTGAAGTCCATGGTGTTTTCCTCTAGACGTCTTTCG
This sequence comes from Oratosquilla oratoria, assembly GCF_046742065.1. Lineage (NCBI taxonomy): Eukaryota > Metazoa > Arthropoda > Malacostraca > Stomatopoda > Squillidae > Oratosquilla > Oratosquilla oratoria. The sequence continues at coordinate 8,561,209 of NC_134788.1, read as the reverse complement.
GCTCTAATTGGCCATCTTCAGGAGGTGTTGTCTGGTTGAATTGTTGACAGAGAATGACGCTGTTTGATCGTATGGCGGTATATATCGGCGGAGAGCGGAGTGCCAAAACGTCCGCCCGCCAATCAGCGCGCGGGGTGCATCCTCTGTCTTCTCGTTGGTAACGACGTTTCAGATTGCTGCTGTATATTAATAGCGGGTTTTTTGGTTGTAAATTAGCACCGCTTCTGTCATCTTTAGTCTTCTGGTGTCATTGTTTTTTTCAATGATGGTGGTGGTGCCTTCCATATGGTGTCTCTTAAGTGTTAGTCCATGCTCGTACAAGTAGTGTCTTCTAATGGCGCCGTCCTGCAGATGTGCTGAAATCCTCTTAGACAGTGTTGTAGTGGTGACGCCAATGTACCGAAAATTTAGGCGACTGCAGTCACCACTGGAACATGTATGTTGGTACACGACGTTCACCTCTTGCATTTCACTTGTCTTAGGGAGGCAGCTATTCTTGACAACTAACTTGGATTTCCTTCTTGTTTTGATGGTCAGACGTTGCAGGCCCTTATCCAGTGCAACGATGTCTGTGTTATTTATCATGGTTTTCCTGACGAGATGGCGTCTGTGGTGGGTCCAAAGGTGTTGTTTAGGTCCTCCTTGTTGCAGGTGAAGGGTTATTCTTCTGGGCAGGGTGGTAGTTGTCTTTCCCATGTAGGTAAAAAGGTGCGTACAGTCCTCCTCTGGGCAAGTGAATATTAACACTATATGGGATTGGCATATTCCATGAGGTTTTGGGGCGGTGTGGTTTCTCAGAATTAGAGAAGATGTTTTCTTGTTCCTGTAATAAATGATGAGTGATAATATGTCACATTCTTTTGTGGGGGTCACATTTCTTTTAATAATGTTTTTTTTTCCTCATCATCTTTATATTTATTGGACATGTGGGACTTATAAAATATGTGGTGTGTAGTTCATTCATGTTCTGTGGCAGTGTGATGAGGTTCTTGGTACCAGGTGTCGATAACTCTTCTGTCAAACAATCTCCGGCTCTTCGAAGTAGCGAAAGCGCTCAAAGGCTGCTTCATTCGCTTGGCGTCGCAGGTGATTCTGGGTGGTGGATCCGCGGATCCCTCCTCCGAGAGGTGTTTGACAATGGCTTGCTTCTTTTCCAGCGGAACATTGCCATCAAAGAGGGACAGGGCAACTAGTGGTTCACTCAGGTACCACAGGTGTCGCCCAAATGACTTGGAAGTGGCTTTCGCGATCTTGCTGTGCTCGTAGGCCACTAGCTGTCGGAGAAACTGAAGGTCATGTCCTGGGGCTTGGGCTGCCAGTGGGGCCTTGAACCAGGCCTTGAGGCAGACCTTTAATACAAAGACGTTAAAATCTCGAATTCCCCTCAGCTCCCTTGGTCGTAGGTCCAACTCTCCAGATCTTCAGGCAGTAGATGGCACAGTCCATCCATCGAGCTTAGTCAAGTACTCCTGGGGCAATAAATCGGATTCCGTGATCAGGAGTTCCTCCGAGAAAGATGATAGCTTGCTCGAGAAATTCTCAGTAGTCATCTCTGGGTTGTTGGTTTTCGAGCGCAGTCTTGACGAACTGGATGATCTCGTTCTTGAATGGAGTGATGTCGTCGTCTTCGCCCGCACTCTGATAAGTCTCTTGGTTGACAAACGGCCACCTAGCTTTAAACCTCTTTTAGAGGGGGACGTCCGGGCCGGTAGAGGGGGCAATGTCCGCGACCTGGAACGTTTGCTCGCTCCAACACAAGCTCCAGCATGTGGTGAAGGCGTGCCAGGTGGAGCAGGTCACGGTCAAACTGAGCACATAGAGGATGGTATCCTCTGGTGTCCTCTGGTGTCCTCAACATAAACGCTGGAAGAAAAGGAGCAATTAGTCTGTTTGAGGAGGACGTCTTTATTCATTTTTATACTGACCATAGGCTTACTTCTCTTCATTCCAATTGAAGATGCAGAACAATCTGCGAAACGTCTTGGATTTTTCTACTGTTTTGCTTATTTTCTTTTATTTTGTGTAGAACATAGACTTCTGTGTTGATATAAGTTCCCAATGTCAATTGAAAATTTATTTCTTCCCCTCTTTTTTCCACAGAAATCTATTTTCCAAAAGCTAGAAAGCTTACAATAGAAATTAATTTCTAATGAATTTGCTGTCGTTTTCAACAGAATATGCTTGAAAGAGAATCTGCCACACTTCATGAACATATATATATATATATATATATATATATATATATTTTTTTTTTTGCTTGAAACCACGAGGAAATCAAGGACCGGAATACTGAGCGTTTTCGTCTATTTAAATTTTTTTCAAAGTACATAGTAGCACAACAAAGTGCAGCTTAAATACAATAGTGTAGAGAACAGGAGAGGTCACTCAGCATAAATACATAAGGATTGTCTTACAAAGAAAAAATAATAGAAATAATAATAATAGATAATAACAATACATACATACATACATATACCAAGGCTTTTTCCCCCTTACAAGAAAAAGGCATAAAATCATTCCCACCCATTCCATCCCTGAATACATTCCACACCCCTCCACCCTCCCTCTTATCTTAGCACCTCTTGGATGACGGGTAATCCCTGCACCTTGTCCACTGCCCTGGGTCAGAAGCAGTGTCGCAAGACACAGCACATCCACAGCAAGGCCACTTCATTAAATCGGCGACCCCCCTCTCCGTCCCCTCATGCATAAAGGAGAAGACGGGGAGAAATCCCTTCGGGCTGCGTCAATTTTGCTCATACATACTACCTCACCCACCATCCCCCCACCCATTCCACCTCATGCAACGCAACATCATCCATATACAACCATTCTCCATTCACCCCTGTCTTCTGTCCTCTCCCGTCCTTCCTCAACAGACATTCCCCTCTTCCCCAAAGCCCCCTTCACCCCATCCATCCAACTCATCCTAGGACGTCCCCTCATGTTCACTCCCTCCACATCTGCCTTCCATACCTCTTTTACTAGTCTTTCTTCACTCATTCTTTCCATGTGTCCAAACCATCCTAATACTCTTTCATCAACCCTATCTCCCAACTCCCTTTCCACCCCCGTTCTTCTCCTCACCTCCTCATTTCTCACTCTAGCCTAGTAACCCCCATCATACTTCTCAGACACCTCATCTCAAACACATTTAAACTCCTTCTCTCTTCCTCTCTTATATTCCATGTTTCTGCCCCATACAGTGCTATTGGCACAATCACTCCTTCATACAGTCTCCTCTTAGCATCCATTCCCAAATGTCTATTCCTCATTACACTCTTCAATCCACCAAGGCATTTACTCGCTTCTCTCAATCTACATTCTACCTCCACCTTCACTCCACTTTTTCCTGCCTCATTTGCACCCAAGTATCTAAAACTATCAACTTCCTCCAGTCGCTCTCCCTTAATGCTCACTTCCAGTCTACTGCCACTTTCACCCCTTGTACATCTCATCACCTTACTTTTACCCACATTAATCTTCAGCTTTCTCCTATCACATACTCTCCCAAACTCTGTCACCAACTTCCTCAGTCCCTCCTCCGATCCTGCCATAAGCACAGTGTCATCAGCAAACAACAGCTGGCTCACCTCCCACTTTTCTCCATTTTCCTTAACCATCTCCAATTCCTGACCCACTACCCTTGCATTTACCTCTCGCACTACCCCATCCATGTATAAGTTGAACAGCCAGGGCGACATAACGCATCCTTGACAAAGTCCCACTTTTACCTCGAACCACTCACTCTCTCCATTTCTAATCCTAACACAAGCTCTACTACTCTCATAAAAACTCTTGACAGCTCCTAGAAGCTTTCCTCCTATCCCATGTATCTGCATAATAGTAATAGAAAAAAAAATAATAATGATATTAAAGATAATAATAACAAGAATGAATAGATGAATAAAATGGGTGATAATTCATTTATTCTTCTTATTTCTATTATCATTATTCATTATTATTATATCTATTATTGTTTCTTTGTAAGACAATCCTTATGTATCTATGTTGAGTGACCTCTCCTGCTCTCTACACTATTGTATTTAAGCTGCACTTTGTTGTGATGCTATGTACTTTGAAAATATCTTAAACAGACGAAAATGTTCAGTATTCCGATCTTTGATTTCCTTGTGGTTTCAAGCAAAATATCTTTATTCACGAGTTTTATGTGATTAGTTGCATATATATATATATATATATATATATATATATAGATATATAGATATATATATATATATATATGTATTTGTATATATATATATATATTGATATATATATATATTTGTATATATATATATATATATATCCATATATATTTAAATATATGGATATATTTTATATATATATATATATATATATATATATATATATATATCCATATATACATGGATATATTTTGTATATACATTTACATATATGGATATATTTTGTATATATATATATATATATATATATATATATATATATATATATACACTAGCCAAAATACCTGCGCATTGCTGCGAATTCTTTAATATGAATATATATATATATATATAAATATGTATATATACATTATATATGCATGTACATATATATATATATATATATATATATATATATATATATATATATATATATATATAAATTATTTCAGACAAATGAGAGAGAAATGGGTGGGGAAGTGAAACGAAGATGTTTTGGGAAAAGAGTTTATTGCCCTAACGTTTCGACCAACTTGGTCTTCTTCAGAAGAAGACCAAGTTGGTGGAAACATTAGGGCAATAAACTGTGTTGTTTCAATGGTTTTGTATCAAGATTATTTTATATCATTTGTTTATTTGTTTGCTATTATTTTTCTGTTTATTATTATTTGCTTGATTTTCACTCATCAGTTATCTGTCAATTTATTATTATTTACTATTTACCTGTTTGTTTATTATTTAACTATACCTATGCATTTATCTATTTTATCTATTGTAATTTTTTTTATTTTCTTATTTATTTATCATTATAACGTATTTTCTCCGCATCCGACCTAGTTATGGACCAAAAGGTCTGCTGTCGGCATGCTTCGCCTTTGTAATCCTTTGTAAATTTGTCCGTCTTCTGTAGCCACTTTAACGAATAAAACATCCTGACATTGGTCACAGTTACTTGATCATACATCTATAAATAGAACATGAAAATGGAGAAGACTGCAAGAGACCATAAGGCCTACACTAAACAGCTCCATAACCCTCACCATCTTTCACATCTGTCCATGAAGGTATCTAATCTTCTTTAAAAACAACCAATTGTTCCAGGGGTCACTATATTCATGGAAATATTTTAGTAGACCGAATGATTCCCTTTATATATTTTGGTTCGTCTACCACTAGGCCCGGACGTAGGGGAAAAAAGAAAATAGAAAAGAGGATGTCAAACAATTATAACACAATTCCATCGCGAGTTGAATAAAATCGCCCGGTGTTAACCATAATCAAATGTGTGAAGGGATCCAACTCCTTAGCCTTTGTCCTCATAGTAAACGACTTGACATGGGTTGAGGGTATCATGTCTAGCGCCCTCGCTATGATGACCCAATTTAAATTTTTCCTTCTGGTGGACTCCAAGCGATGCGGTCTACTGGACTTCGTGATCCTGGACCAGGTCTCCTCGGCTTTCAACTTTGTTTCAGTGACAACATTCTACAGATTGGGGCGGAGACGGACGATTCTACACAACCTCTAGAAGGTCCTAGTAACTAAGTTTTCTAAAGGTTAGAGAAGTTTCAACCCGTTGGCCAGAACTAAATTTCTGAATATCTCAATTTTCTTTAACAAATTAAGGAAACGAGAGATTTGTTTTTAACCCGTTAGAGCTCAGTGAAAGAGAGAGAGAGAGAGAGAGAGAGAGAGAGAGAGAGAGAGAGAGAGAGAGAGAGAGAGAGAGAGAGAGAGAGGGGGGGGGGAGAAGGCGAGGGAGGGAGGGGAGAGAGAGAGAGAGAGAGAGAGAGCGAGAGAGGGGGGAGAAGGGGGGGAGAGAGAGAGAGCGAGAGAGGGGGGAGAAGGGGAGAGAGAGAGAGGAGAGAAGGAGAGAGAGTGAGACACACACACACACACACACACACACACACACAGCAGAGAGAAGGGAAGAGAGAGACAGACAGATAGACAAAGAAAAAGAGAGAGATAACAACTGGGAGATATAGAGAAAGTCAAAGACATGAGAACGAATCGTGTAAAGGTAAGACGGTAAAGAAAGTACGAGATGGAGAGAGAGAGAGAGCAAAGCGCCGAATGAGGAGGACTATGGGTCGTCACGCCGCCGCCCAATAAAACTAATAAAAAGGAGGAAACAAAAGGGACGAAGGGGAGAAACGGTGAAAACATGGAAAGAGAAACAGAGGAGGAAGGAAAATAAAGAAATTGAAATGTATTCTAGAAAGAGATCAGAACTGGAAGAGGGGTATGCACAAGTCAGACTTAACTAAAAGATGGGAACGTGAGGACACCTGACAACCGTCAAGATGTATAACCAGACACAAAGCTATCAAGTCTTGAAGAACATTTTGAAAAATGTCAAGTATATAGAAATGATAGTCTCAAATAAAGCTTAAGAGAGTTGGAATTGAATTAATGTTGGAAAAGAAATTATTACTTGTGCAGGAAACTGGGAAGAGAAGAAAGAAAAAGAAAACATAAGAAAATAAGAACATAAGAAATAAAGGAGACTGCAAAAGACCATAAGGCCTACACTAGGCAGCTCCGTATCCATCACCACCTGTCATCCCCATCCATAAAGTTGTCTAATCGTTTTTTAAAACAACTGATAGTTTCAGCGCTTACTACATGGTTACTAAGTTTATTCCATTCATCGACCACCCTATTTGTAAACCAATTCTTGCCTATTTCCTTCTTAAATCTAAATTTGTCCAGTTTATACCCATTACTGCGAGTCCTGCCCTGCTGTTTTATTATGATGACCTTGTTTGCATCACCCTTGTTATAGCCTTTGATCCACTTGAACACTTCTATTAGATCACCCCGCACTCTGCGTCTTTCCAGAGAGTGTAAGTTTAGGTGCCTAAGCCTCTCTTCGTAAGGCAGATTTCCGAGTCCTTGTATCATTTTGGTCATTCTTCTCTGTACTGATTCTAGTGAATTTACGTCCATTCTGTAGGACGGAGACCAAAACTGTACCGCATAGTCAAGGATGGGTCTAACTATCGCTAGATAGAGTTTAATAATTACCTCTGCACTTCTATTCGTTACCGTCCTAGCAATGAAGCCTAATGGTCTGTTAGCTTTATTTCTGGCGCTAATACACTGCTTCCTGGTTTTAAGGTCCGGACTCACCAGAACTCCCAAGTCCCTCTCGCACTCAGATTTTTCTAAAAACGTGTTATCTAAGTTGTATCTATTTTCGGGGTTGTGTAGCCCTACGTTTAACACGCTACACTTAGAGATATTGAAGTTCATTTGCCATTTCACCGACCATGTTAACAGCTTATTAAGGTCATCCTGCAGAATCTGGGCGTCGTCTCCTGACCTAATTAGGCGTCCTATTTTAGTGTCGTCCGCAAACTTACTAACATCATTAAACGAGGGTAAGCTTTTATTTATTTGTTGAGGCACAAAAATTTGAGGAAAAAAGTGAGAAGGAAGTGAATGAAAAGGAGAACGTGGGTAGATTAGAGATGTAATTTGCTAACGATGCAATAAAAGAGAGCAAAGAATACATATGTATGACTACAGAGTAATATGAGGAACTGGGTAAAGGAGAAGTATAAATACAGAACGGGAAAATTGCACAATAAATAAACAAATACATAAATGATAACCCGTCAGTTCGGTGACGCAGGCTTGTTAAAAAATTATATCATTTTACTAATATATAGGTTTGTTATTCAACTATACCTATGCATCAATTTATGTATTTTGTTTGTTGCCTACATTATTATAGTTTTGTTATTATTATCGTTATTATTGTTATTCTATTGTTATTATGATTTTTTTCGCATCCGACCTAGATAAAGACCAAAAGGTCTCCTGTCGGCATACTCCGCCTTTATAATCCTTTGTAATATATATGTATATATATTTATATATATATATATATATAAATATATATAAATATATATATATATATATATATATATATATATATATATGTGAAGTAAGGAAGCAGGTTTTCTTTGATGCATGTAGAATTAAATACGACAGCATTCTGACAATTGTTAAACATTTATTCAAATGTCCAGCCGAGAATTGCACGTCTCGCGATACCACATACGTCGGGCACACCAGATGTACTCTCAGCCGAAGACTAACCTTTCACCAACAGGACGGAGCGATCAAGGACCATTATTCAAAATATCACAATAGAAATATTGACAGAGACACCTTAGTTCAATGTACCAAAATTATTGCGTACAGTGAGGACCCTAGAAGGTTGAAACTCTTGGAGGCATTCCACATCAGGGACTCTGCCCCCACTATAAATATCCAGTCGGACATGACGTCCAGCATTAAACTGTACAGTAGCGCTAACCTGAGACATCGCTACATTGAGGTCCCCTCTCCCCCTCCCCCTCCCCTCCTACCCCCCACTCCCCCACCACTCAGACGATCCGCCAGACTCCGTAATGGGAACTCGGATAGCAGTTTATGTATTTAAACCTTTCTCTCTCTCTATCATTTGTACTTTCCTTATAGACGTAAGTAATAACTCTTGTTATATATCTTTTGTTCTACCTGTTTATTTGTATTTGTATTTTTGTAATTTATTTTGTAACTTATATGTACCAACATTTGTATTCATTATTGCAGAAATTATGTCAATCCTGATGATGTTTCTTTGAAGACGAAAGCTCGAGAATATTAAATGGAAAACTTTGGAGAACTTGTATCAGCTCACCCTACAACTGGAAAAAAGTTGATAAGACAAATAGAAAACATTAAGAAAAAGTTTAACAATTGTCAGAATGCTGTCGTATTTAATTCTACATGCATATATATATATATATATATATATATATATATATATATATGTATACATATATATGTATATATATATATGTATATATATGTATATATACATATATATATATATATATATATATATATAACTACAAAGTAATGTCGTAACACAGTAAATTTCAACAAAAACCCACTGTGTTGGATAAGAAGAATTGAATAAATAGATTCCATATATTTCGATCACGGACTGTGATCCTCTTCAGTGGAATACAGAGTAGAGGAGCAAAAGGCATGTCTTATAAACAGTAAAAGAAGAAACATGGATAGGACTCAGGTAACGTCTAATGCTTTGCGGGGCAGGTCACCCGCCTTCACCAGAGATGGTAGTAATTTGTGGACTGCCCAGGTGGTAATGCAGTCAGGTGACCATTGTCCATGAGATATATTGAAATTTGGAAATTTGTTAATCAAGGATGATTCTATTATTTTCCTTTTAAAACTGCACTTTGAATTGAATATAATTTTTGCTTCATTCCAATCTATACGGTGGCCTTCCTTGTCTACGTGTTGGAAGACAGCGGAATTTTGGTGTGCATATTTGACTGAATTTCTGTGTTCTTGCATCCTGGTATGCAAATCTCTACCAGAACAGAAGACAGTAAAACTAAAGAAGAGGAATATAAGCCATGGAGAATGTCGAACCAGAGAGAACAAGGAGGGACAAAGTATGAAAGAAGAGGAAGTAGGAGGGGGAGAACTATGAATACCAGCAGGAAAAAATAGGTAAACACGAGGAGAACAGATATTACATAAAAATACACAGACAATGGAAGTTTTGAGTTAGAAGGGTGTATGTAGGAAATACAGAAACTGAGTTTTAAAGAATATAGAAAAGGGGCAAGGTCCTGAATTCTGGCTAGAGGGGGAAAATATGTAGGCTGGGAGGAAGTTGATTTGGTGGGGGGGGAGGAGAGACAAATTCTTTTTATACATTAGACATTATCACCAAATTTCTCCACTTCTCGTCCCTTCCCACGAACTACAACCCCTGAAACACCACACTGACTCTCATCACCACTTCTTTCACCACCACAAGTACGACTACCTTCGCCTCAACCTCTATTTCATAACCATCAAACCACAACCATTATCGACTCCACCCTCAACTTCTTTCGCTACATCCCTCTCAACCTCAACTCCTCTGTTTCCCAATACCACTTCCTCTCCGAATAGCTCTTCTTCCGCATTTGAGCTGAAGCGTTATAAACTACGGCTTACCTTAATGTGACTTTCATCGGGAAAACGTTCCTCGACAAATCCCACAGAAAAGATACAAATACAACTGTCATGTCTGGTCAGACCGTTCAGTATCCAACTTTGCAGTTTATTCTAAATCAATATTCTCTTTCAAGATACAACGAAATAACAAATAATAATTATTATTTGTTATTTCGTTGTATCTTGAAAGAGATGCCGCGATAAGATTATAATATTATCGCGGCATCTGAAGGGCTAGCATAAAAACCCTCTGGGACATTTGATTTTGAAGGCTAGAGAAAGCTTAAATCAATAGGTGATATTTGTGACCGCTGGCATATAAAGGATTACAAAGGATTACAAAGGCGGAGCATGCCGACAGGAGACCTTTTGGTCCATATCTAGGTCGGATGCGAAAAGAGATAATAATAATGATAAATAAATGAAAACTATAATAATGTAAATAACAAATAAAATACATAAATAAATGCATAGGTATAGTTAGATAATAAACAAACAGATAAATAGTAAATAATAATGAATTGACGTATAACTAATAATAAATGAGAATCAAACAGACAAATGATAACAAAACAAAAACAAACAAAATATAGAATAAATTCTAATCATTACAACATCTTGCTTGGGTGTTTATCTAAATGATTTTTAAAGTTTCGAACTGAACTACATTGCACTGTCTCTGCAGGAAGTTTATTCCATTCATTAACTACACGGTTGGTGAAATTGTTTCTACCCACTTCCAAATTGAATCTATTTCCGGACAGTTTGAGACCATTGTTTCTTGTCTGATTCTCATTCAGTGTGAAAATTTTGTCACTTTTGATGTTGTCAATTCCCTTTAGAATTTTAAAGACCTGTATCAAGTCACCTCTGAGTCTACGCTTTTTTAGGGAAAACAGATTCATATGTTTTAGCCGATTTTCGTATGATTTATTTTTAATATTTGGAATCAGTTTTGTGGCTCGCTGTTGTACTTTTTCCAGTCTGTCAATGTCTTTAATGAGATTCGGTGACCATACGGAAACGGCATATTCCAAATGTGGACGAACTAACGATTTATAAAGCTTGTTAATGAGTGATAGACTTTTGAAGTCAAAAGATCGCGCAATCAGTCCTAGAAACTTATTTGCTTTCTCAGAGGCTGAAATACACTGCTTGGATGATTTGAG
>NC_134788.1:8539817-8542317 GCF_046742065.1 Oratosquilla oratoria | reverse complement strand
TATAAATATATATATATATATATATATGTTTAAAATATATGTATACACACACACACACACACACACACATGCGTAGAAAATTTCGATATTATAGCCATTACTGAATCCTGGATCAACATGGCTGATAAACATTTCCTTCCGGAAATCGAAATAGAAGGATATAAGTTTTTTCATAAGGATAGGGTCGGCAGGAATGGGGGAGGTGTAGCACTTTTCGTTAAAAATACATTAAACTGTATCATCAACAATTCGATTAAGGAAGAGGACTGTACGGAATCTATTTGGGTAGAGATTATAGGCAAGAATAAGAAAGTTATTATTGGCGTCTTGTATAGACCTCCTAACCTTAGCATTGAGCAGACTGATTCCCTAATTCATGAAATTCACAGAGCGTCCCAGTACAAAAACGTTGTAATCATGGGAGATTTTAACTATAGAAACATTGACTGGGAAACTTTAATAGGAGATCATGAAGCGAAAAAATTCCTAGATGTGGTGCAGGATAATTTCCTAAAACAAATGATTACCGATCCTACGAGGGGACAAAATACCCTGGACTTAATTCTAACAAATAATGAGCACCAAATTAGCAGCATAATAGTGGGCGATAGTCTAGGCTTTAGCGATCAAGAAATAAGATTTAATATTATTTGGGAAAAAATAAAAAGTACAAATAACATTCAAGTACCAGACTTCAGGAAAGCAAACTTTGACAATATAAAAACCTATTTGAAATTGAATACGAAAAACAATCCGGACGTTTCAAACATTCTTGATTCTCGTTGCGGGGCTGATAGTCAGAAGTGGGTCAAGGAGGATACGCGTACCTTGGGTCAGGTCTGGGTCAAGGAGAGAAATACGCATACCTTAGGTCAGGTCTGGGTCAAGGAGAGTGATGCGCGTGCCTTGGGTCAGGTCGATTCGGGGCGACGGCCCAAAAATCAGGTCAGTACTTTGGATGAGATGTATAGCAATCTGGCAGATCTAATTATTAATGCACAAAACACATTTATCCCCCTAAAGTCAATACGGAAAAATAGTAATACTCCCAAATGGATGACGGACAGATTGAAACATGAGATCGGAATTAAAAGAGGACTTTACGTAAAAATAAAAAACGGGGAATCACACCTTAGATCAAGATATAACGAAATGGCAAAGCTGGTTAAAAGGAATACACGTTCAGCGAAACGTAATTATGAAATCAAGGTTGCCAGTCAAGCAAAATCCAACCCAAAGGGTTTCTTTCACCTCTATAGAACAAAAAAGAAAGAAAGAATAGGACCAATTAAAAACGATGAAAATGTCATGATAGAATCGGAGGAAAAAATGAGTAAGGAGTTTAACAATTATTTTCTATCGGTGTTTACTAATGAGAGGTTAGATAAAGTACCTGACTGCGATCCGATTTTCAGAGGGGATGAAGAAAATAGCCTAACTAATATCAGCATTAGTAAAGAAGAAGTTATCAAGCAGATTGACAGACTTAAAGCTACAAAATCTCCGGGTCCGGACGAAATTTTTCCAAGAATGCTTAAAGAGTGTAAATTTGAAATCTACGACCAGTTAACTGAAATATTCAATAAATCGGTAGACACTGGTTCTGTTCCAACTGCTTGGAGGCAGGCAAACGTTGTTCCTGTTTTTAAGAAGGGAGATAGATCGACCATATGCAACTACAGGCCAATCAGTTTGACAACTGTTATAGGAAAAATGCTTGAATCAATAATAGTAAATAGACTCAGAGAACACATTGAAGGGCATAATTTAATTCGTGATTCACAGCATGGTTTCTCCAAAGGTAAGTCATGCGTGACTAATCTTCTATCCTTTTACACTAAGGTATATAAGGCGTCAGACAACAATGAAAATTACGATGTTATTTACCTTGACTTTAGCAAAGCGTTCGACAAAGTGCCACACCAGAGACTACTAAATAAAATCAAAGCCCATGGCATAGGAGGAAAAGTGTTAGAATGGATTAGAGCTTGGATTAGTAACAGAAAACAGCGGGTCACCATAAATGGAATAAAATCTAGGTGGGGCAATGTTACTAGCGGGGTCCCCCAGGGCTCGGTTTTGGGTCCCTTATTGTTCATTATGTATATAAACGACTTAGACGATGGGTTAAATAGTGATGTTAGTAAGTTTGCGGACGACACTAAAATAGGACGCCTAATTAGGTCAGGAGAAGACGCCCAGATTCTGCAGGATGATCTTAATAAACTGTTAACATGGTCGGTGAAATGGCAAATGAACTTCAATATCTCTAAGTGTAGCGTGTTAAACGTAGGGCTACACAACCCCGAAAATAGATACAGCTTAGATAACACGTTTTTAGAAAAATCTGAAAGCAAAAGGGACTTGAGAAATCTGGTGAGTCCGGACCTTAAAACCAGGAAGCAGTGCATTAGCGCCAGAAATAAAGCAAACAGGGCATTAGGCTTCATTGCTAGGACGGTAACGAATAGAAGTGCAGAGGTAATTATTAAACTCTATC
>NC_134788.1:8477317-8534817 GCF_046742065.1 Oratosquilla oratoria | reverse complement strand
GAGAAGGATTGTAGTCATATCAGCAACTTACACGCAAGCTTACACACACACACACACACACACACACACACACACACACACACACACACACACACACACACACACACACACACACACACACACATATATATATATATATATATATATATATATATATATATATATACATAGATATATACATGTAACTACAATATGTATGTAGACAAGTATTCCTATGTATACAGTCTGCATATTTTGACATTTCTGCTATTATTTGAAGTTGGAGGCACACTGGAAGTCAAAAGGACCCGAATAAGGAACTTCCGTCAGAGGACTTCTCATCGCTTCGTAAGAGGCCGGTAGTTGTACGAATGGAAATGAGCTAGGGCATTAGAATGATGACTCAATAATTCAGACTCGACGCCTACTGTTGTTATTAAACAAGATTGGAAAGCGTCGTTCAAGGCGACGTTATGTCTATGTAAACACACCGACGGTGGTGACTGTTTTATAATCGATGATGTAATCAAAACTCTGTAAGCGCAGGTTAGCTTCGTTTGACTAATGCTGAGGTAAACGATATTGCTAGTGGCATTGCAATGGCTTTCCGGATTGGTGCAAGGTGGAGAAGGAGAAAAAAACTATTGGTGCATGAATTCAAAGTCACGCCCATAAGGAGTGACATTTATTTCAGAAGTCATAGGAGATTGGATTAGAAAAATTAGTGACGTCAGACGAAGGTAGCTTAGCGTAGGATACGGGGATCTAGAGAGACGGTCTAGAGGGACGAGAGAAAGAGATCCTGAGTGTAACAAGACGGTGAAATTACAGTGAAAGAAGAAAGAAAATTCATCACCCTTTTATTAACCCAAAGGACGAGAACTAGGCACGGGCCTATTGAAATTAGAAAATAGTGAGACTACAGGAAATACAAGGCATTGGGCCTACTGCTTAAGAGGAACTTGAACATTTAATGAAACTCACGTAACGAAGGCAAGGGGCCTCGAGACGAGTGGTATTACAAGTCAAATATAAGTGTAATGATCGAGGACCGACAGTGGTGACAAGGGGTGGTGAAAGTGGTGGCAGCGGTGGGATTCGAACCCACGCCTCCGAAGAGAAGTGGTGGTAGATAAACTGGTGAACAAAGAACTTGTACGAGGAAGTCTACGGGAACAAGACAACCAAAATCAAGAGTGTATTGGTTCCAAGGACGACTACGAGAGAAATCTACAACTTCAAGTAACTGCTACGATGGGAACAAGCATTCTTCAAGATTCTTCAAGGTGATCATCATCTACAAGGCGGTCTTCAAGGCAGAGTGTGTGATGGAGCTGAGGAACAACGTCGCTGACGAATGACAAGGCCGTAGAAGGACGTCAAGATATTGACATCACGAAGTGACATCGCAAGCAGCCAGACTAAAGCAAGGTATTAGTATGAGTACCCCTCAGAATTCTAACGTGTTGAGACACGAAATTCACACATCAAATACAAATATTCCAAAATTTACCGGAGAATCTAATAGCTATGGGGTTAATAAATTCCTCAACCTCATAGACACTCTTATAGTGAGTAAAAACATTACTAATGATATCCGTAAGATTGAGATTCTCAAGGAGAATATAGATCCAGAGCATGGAAGGGCGAGGTTTGTCATTAACTTCCAGCAAATGGAAGAAATTAATCAATATGATAATTACAAGAAGGCCTTTCTCAAACATTTCATGTCCAAATGTGATCAGGATCCTATTAGATCATTGGTAAAAATGATTAAGGAAGTTAGGACAAGTGAAACTGACACAGAGTACTTAGCTAGATTAGATGAAGTAATCAATAACTGGTCGCATAGTCCCATCAGACTTTTGATTGCGGATTAACAAGGTCGACATTGTTACATCCCATGTCAATTAATAAGGTTGAAGTGTGTTTGAAAGGAATCAATGTAGACTCTGAAGTAATTACAGTCCCAGAATCAGTTAAACTTAAAGGATTGAAGTGGGACTCAGGGATTTATAAGACAAATAAGAACAGAGTAGAAGTATTAGTAATTAATACTATGAATAAAGAGATAGTTTTAAAGAAAGGTACACAAATAGGATGTATTCAGGTGTGTACTAAACCTATTAAGATTTTAAATGAGACTAGTGAGAAGATGGAATTACCAACTTCATCAATTTGTTCAGTTCAAGAAGGCATAGACTTAAGAAATAGATATAAAGAATTATTACAATCAACTAATTGCCCTGAGTTGGATGAAGCTTTATTTGCTTTGCTTATGAAACATAAAAAAGCAATTGCTTTGCCGGGGGACGCCTTAGGCAAAACAACTGTTTTAAA
Source organism: Oratosquilla oratoria (assembly GCF_046742065.1). NCBI lineage: Eukaryota > Metazoa > Arthropoda > Malacostraca > Stomatopoda > Squillidae > Oratosquilla > Oratosquilla oratoria. Next base: position 8,532,498 of record NC_134788.1, on the reverse strand, counting down.
ACATCACATTAAGTTAAAACCAGGAACACAACCTATCTACATACCAGCCTACAGAGTTCCTCACTCTAAATTAGCTGTAGTAGATAAACTCATCACTGAAATGTTATCACAGGATAATATTGAACATAGTAAAAGTGAGTGGAATTTTCCGTTGATCTTAGTACCAAAGTCTGATGGGACTATGCGACCAGTTATTGATTACAGGGAATTGAATAAGCACACCATTCGTGACAGGTTACCATTACCCATTATCGGTGACATTTTGAGAAGTTTGGGAACTGAGAATAGATATTTTAGTACTATAGATATCAAATCAGCTTTTTGGCAAATAGAATTGCATGAAGATTCAAGAGAGTTTACAGCATTTTCTACTACAACAGGACATTATGAGTTCAAGAGAATGCCATTTGGGTTATGTAATAGTCCATTAACTTACATGAGATTAATGAATACTATTCTAGATGAATTGTTAGGAAACACTGCCAGTGTATTTCTAGATGACATTTTAATAGTTTCTCAGACTGCAGTGGAGCACTTTAAGAAATTAGATTTGATATTCTCAAGACTAGGAGAAGCTGGGTTAAAAGTAAAACTTGAAAAATGTAAGTTCTTGCAAGACAGTGTCATTTACTTAGGACATAAGATAGACAGACACGGACTTAGTACAGTAAATTCAAAGGTTGACGCTGTCAAGAATTTTCCAGTTCCGACCAATGTAGACAAGGTTAGGAGCTTTTTGGGATTAACAGGATATTATAGAAAATTCATTAAAAGTTATGCTGACATTGCTAATCCACTAAGTTCATTGTTAAGAAAGGACTCAAAGTTCATGTGGGGACCTGCGCAACAGCAAGCTTTTGACAAGTTGAAAGATAAACTCACGAGTTCACCTATTTTAATTTTTCCCGACTATGAAAAAGAATTCATTCTTTGTACTGATGCGTCTGACATAGGGTTAGGAGGCATACTAATGCAAGAGAGAAATGGAACTTTGAAACCCATAGCTTACACATCCAGACTTTGTAATAGTGCGGAGAGAAACTACTCTATAACTGAAAGAGAAACTTTAGCAGTAATTTATTCTTTAGAAAGTTTTAGGGATATGATACTAGGGTATCCCATCAGAGTTTGGACTGATCACACAGCTATTCAGAACTTATTTAAGCATAAGAATCTTAGAGGCAGACTTGCTAGATGGTTTGCGATACTTCAGTGCTATGAGGTTCAATTTGAATATATTCCGGGTAGAAGGAATGTAGCAGATCCACTTTCTAGAAATATTAGTCAACCAATGACTGGGACTGGGTTGATTAATTTTGTTTGTAGTATAGAAGAATTAGTAACTTTAGATGAAGAAATGCTAATAAGAGAACAGAGAGATGATGAGACATGTGATTCAATAATCAAGCATTTGATGAACCCAAGAGGAGATCCTCCAAAGCTACCAAAGGGGTATAAGATAGAGGAATTTCATTTGATTAATGGAATTTTGTATAGGAAAACATTTGTAAATGGGAAAGATATTTCTAGAGGTCAAGTAAATCAGTTGGTTATACCACAAACTCTGGTAAATGAGATATTGAAGTTACTTCATGATAGTGATTGTAGTTCACATCCTGGGAAGGATAAAACTTATAGACAAGCACAACTTAGATACTTTTGGCCAGGAATGAAGAAAACTATATATGATTATATAGAAAAGTGTGTAAAATGTGTAAAGGTGAAGGGAAATACACCAAAACCTGCTCCTATACTCACCTATCCCATTCCACAGAAACCTTGGGAAAGAGTTCACATGGATACATTGGAATTACCATTAACCGAGAACGGCTTTAAATACCTATTTGTTGCTATTGATTATTTTTCAAGATTTTGTATATTGCAACCCATTATCAATAAGAAAGCTGAAACTATTGCTTCCGTAATCTATGACCAGATAATCTGTAATTTTACTACACCTAACATCCTAGTTTCAGATAATGGGACTGAATTTAATAACAAAATCTTGGAAAATCTATGTAATGTATTCCACATCAAGAAAGTCAATATACTCGTTAACCATCCCCAAAGTAATGGAGTAGTAGAAAGGTTAAACAAAAAGATAATTATATGTCTTAGAACCCTAATAAGTCCTCATAGTGTAACTTGGGATACTTGGATTCCTTGTGTTAAGTGTACCCTGAACAATCAAATTAATGTAGCAACTGGTGATACACCTCATTTTATAATTTTTGGGGAGGACAAAACTCTGCCATATGAAATGTTGACTGCAGAGCAAAAACCCATATATAATATGGATGATTATATATCCAATAGGATAAATACTCTTCAAAGTATTCACCAAAGAGTTAGGAAACATATGCAGGTGTATTCACAAGAGATGAAGGAACAACAACACAAAATAGCTCATAAACTAGAACTGAAAATTGGAGAATTAGTAATGGTCAAACTAACCTCACCCAATAATAAACTTTCACAAAGGTACACGGGTCCATATAGGGTAATTGATTCTTCAGGTGGAAACAAGTTTAAACTTAAACATTTAGAATCAAGAGAAGAATTGATAGGACATTTAGACGACATAAGGAAAATTAACTTGCAGATCTATGAAGATGATTATAGTAATACTTTGTGCATAAATGTTAATAACCCTGGAGAATATGGAGAATATTATAATGATATTTTTCAAGAATTGAACATTAATCTTGATGTATTTTACAGATAGTATTGACCATTTATATGTATTTGGGATGGGAGACCTAAACAACTGGAACTTGGTGTCAAGCAGATACATGGAAACCTAAAACCTAGGATCTGCTGTGGTCAGACTTGGAACCTTAAGGACTTAAGGACCTCTCATCTGAGTACACACATGAGTATTGTGATAATTTTAAAGTAATAAGACTGTCTTTGAAAATGAAGTGTGTTGAAAATAAATATGAAGAATGAACAAGAAGAGACACTCAAACTCTAGATTAGTGTGTTTGGTAAATTGATTGCTATTATCTTTGAAAATATGATAAACCATTCAAATTTGAAAGTTAGTGCTCATAGTGAATTTTCTAATCAATTACATCCTTACTGTAGACAATCTAAGAGAAAGCATGATCTCTTTTGTGTTCCGAGAAGCTTCGCATGAATTCTCTGGTTAGGAATATGTCTGTTATGAACAATTGTCATTACCAACGAATTTTGGTAGACCAGATCCCTCATTGTAACATACAAGGATCTCATTACCTGTTTTTCCCTAACAAGACCAAGGTATCAATAAATTGTCCCGGGTTGAGTCCTAAATTGGATTTGGTTGAAGGTCTTGTCTCTATTCAAGATAACTGCGAATTGCATGCAGACACTATTTCCACCATTTCTAATACCCTTAATACAATGCATTTAACCGATGACACCTACATTTCAACCTTCAACTTCACATTGCCTGAAACCTCTCCTCCCTTGAAAATTAAGAGACCATTGTCAAGATCTCCCTCAAATGATTTACATATACTACCAATCCTTATCATACCCTTACTTCCAGTGTTAGTGGCAGCACTGATTGCCTTTGTTGTATTCCGGAGGTTGGCTCTGTCAAAGCAAATCAACCATGTAACCGCTTAATTCAATACCTTATATATATTGACATGCATGTTATTCACATTTATAAGTATTATGTTTATGTATTATTCCCAATTTATTGCATGAATGATGTATTTTGGAGGGTAGCTTAACAATTACGCAAGGGTAGATTAGCTTATTCTAGAAATATATTAGCGAGCCTGTAAGAGGGAAATAAGAAATTGGTCGGGACGACCAAGGGTAGCTGCCGAGCCCTGTAAGAGGCCGGTAGTTGTACGAATGGAAATGAGCTAGGGCATTAGAATGATGACTCAATAATTCAGACTCGACGCCTACTGTTGTTATTAAACAAGATTGGAAAGCGTCGTTCAAGGCGACGTTATGTCTATGTAAACACACCGACGGTGGTGACTGTTTTATAATCGATGATGTAATCAAAACTCTGTAAGCGCAGGTTAGCTTCGTTTGACTAATGCTGAGGTAAACGATATTGCTAGTGGCATTGCAATGGCTTTCCGGATTGGTGCAAGGTGGAGAAGGAGAAAAAAACTATTGGTGCATGAATTCAAAGTCACGCCCATAAGGAGTGACATTTATTTCAGAAGTCATAGGAGATTGGATTAGAAAAATTAGTGACGTCAGACGAAGGTAGCTTAGCGTAGGATACGGGGATCTAGAGAGACGGTCTAGAGGGACGAGAGAAAGAGATCCTGAGTGTAACAAGACGGTGAAATTACAGTGAAAGAAGAAAGAAAATTCATCACCCTTTTATTAACCCAAAGGACGAGAACTAGGCACGGGCCTATTGAAATTAGAAAATAGTGAGACTACAGGAAATACAAGGCATTGGGCCTACTGCTTAAGAGGAACTTGAACATTTAATGAAACTCACGTAACGAAGGCAAGGGGCCTCGAGACGAGTGGTATTACAAGTCAAATATAAGTGTAATGATCGAGGACCGACAGTGGTGGTGACAGTGGTGACAAGGGGTGGTGAAAGAAGTGAGCTTGTTGGAATTCTGTAATTGGCGTGATGAAGTCGTGTAATTGGCGTGTTGAAGTGTAGTTCACGTGCAGCTTTTATGTTTTTGGCGTATTGGAATCTTGTAGTGGGTTTGTTAGATTCGTGGAGTGTACATTCTGGAGTTGTGTAATAGGCGTGTTGGAGTTTTGTAGTGGGCATGTTGGAGTCGTTTATTTGACGTGCTGCTTGAGTCAAGTAGTGGTAATGTATGATTCGCGAAGTAGGTGCGGTGTGGAGTTCAGTAGCTGGCGTATTGGAATCATGTCATGGACACGTTGGAGTCGTGATGTAGGCACGTGGGAGACGTATAGTGGAAGTATTGGAGTTCTTTTGTCGGCGCAGGTGGAGTCGTGTAGTAGACTTCTTGGAGTCATGTTGTAACAGCACTGGAGTCGTTTGTATCTGTGTTTGAGTCATGTAGTGGTCATGTTTGAGTCCTGTAGTAGGTAGTTTTGTTGGTGTCGTGTAGTTGGCGTGTTGTAATGGTAGTTGGCGTGTTGTCGTATAGTGTGGGTGTTGTAGTCGTCGTTTAGTGGGGATTTTGGTTTTGTGTAGTTTGCGTATTGCTTTCGTGTAGTGGAGGTGTTGTAGTCGTGTTGTGTGCGTGTTGGAGTCGTGCTGGAGCCGTGTATTTAGTGTGCTGGAGTCGTGTATTAAGTGCGCTGGAGTCCTTCATTAGGTGTGTTGGAATTCTGTAGTAGGCATTTGTAAGTTTTGTAGTGGACGTCCGTAAGTATTGTAGTAGGCATGCTGGAGTGTTGTAGTAGGCTTCCTGGAGTCCTGTCGGAATAATGTGGTAATCGTGTCGAAGTTGGATTGTGTTCGTGAATTATTGTATTGTGTAATGGAGGTGTTGTAGTCGTGTAATGAAATTGTTGTGTTCGTGTAGTTGTCGTGCTGTAGTCGTATAGTGGGTGTGTTGTATTCGTGTAGTGGTCGTATCATATTCGTGTAACGAGGATGCACTCGTGTAGAGCGCGTTTTATTTGCGTGGCGGGATTGTTGTATTCTTCTAAAATGAGTTTTGTATTTTTGTAGTGGGCGTGTTGTTGTTGTGTTGTGTGGATGCTGTATCGTATTGTGAACTTGATGTAAGATAGCATGAGTGTTAGAGTTTTTGTAGCGTGTGCACTGGAGTCCTATAGCAGACTTGCTGACGTCCTTTGTCAGGAGTACTGGAGTCCTGTGGTAGGCTTGTCGGAATTATTTACTATGCGTGTTTGAGTTTTGTAGAAGACGTGTCGGAGTCCTTTCATTTGCGTTTCTGAGTACTTTCATATGCTTTTCTGAGTCTTGTAGTTGTCATGTCAGAATCCTGTAGTATGCGTGTCGTAGTCCTGTTGTAGGCGTGTCGAAATCCATTGTAGGCGTGTTGGAGTCCTGTTCTAGGAATGTCGGAGTCCTGTAGTTGGCGTATAGGAGTTCCGTACTCGTCGGTTTTTAATTCTGTAATTGGTGTTTTGGATTACTATAGTAGGCATGTTGTAGTACTGTAATGAGCTTATTCGCATCCTATAGTTCGTGTGTTGAAGCCTTTTATTAGGTGTGTTCGAGTCGTGTAGTGGACGTGTTAAGAGTAGTTTGGTTGGCATGTTGCAGTAATTTATTGGGTATGTTGGTGTCGTGGGTTTGCTGTATTCGTGTAGTGGGCGTAGTGTATTCGTGTTGTTGACCTATTGTATTTGTTTAGTGGGCGTGTTGTTTCCGTGTAGTTATTTTGCAGCCGTATAGCGGGTTTGCTGGACTCGTGTCGTGGTCGTGTTGGAGTTCTGTAGCAAATATGATGGATTCCCTCAGTATACGTGCTAGGATAATGTAGTAGACACTTGGGAGTCCTGTAGGAGACGCGCTGTATTTCTGTAATAACCAAGCTGTATTTCCGTAGCGAAGATACTTAAGTCCTTTAGTAGTTATGTTGCAGTCGTGTATTGCCCTTGTTGGTGTCGTGCTGTGAGCGTGTTGTTGCCGCTTAGTGGGGGCGTTGTAACTATGTAATGGGCGCGGTGTAGTCTTTTATTGGACGTGCTGGTGTCGTGTAGTGGGTATGCTGGCGTCATGTAGTAGGAGTGGTGGAGTTCTATAGTTGGCGTGTTGAGCTCCTATAATTGTCATGTTGTAATCATGTAGTGTTCGTGTAGTAGTTGTGAAGTAATTGTATAGTGGGCGTGTAACATCCGTGTAATAGGCGTGTTGTTGTCGACATAATGTCTTTGTGTAGCGGTTGTATTGTTGTGTAGTGATGTTGTAGTCGTGTAGTGCATTTGATGGAGTCATATCCTATGCTGAGTCCTGTAGTAGGAGTGCTGAATTCCTTTATTAGAATGATCGGAGTCCTGTAGTGGACGTGTCGCATTTCTGTAGTAAGCGTGTCGGAATTCTGTAGTGGGCTTGTATTCCAGAAATTGGCGTGTTGGATTCCTGTAGTGGGTGTGATGGAGTCCTCTACTGGATGTATTGTACATATGTAATGAGCGTGCTAGAGTTGTGTGGTGAGTGTGTTGAATTTGTGTATTTGGGTGTGTTTCAGTCGTATAGTGGGCGTATTGTAGTTGTTTAGTAAATGTGTTGTATTTTTGTAGTGGTCGTTTGTACTAATGTAGTGGGCGTTTTGTATTCGTGTAGTCGGCATTTTGTAGTCCTGCAGTAGGCGTGCTTGATTCCTGTAGTAGGCGTGCTGAGGTTGTGAGGTAGACTTGCTGGAATCCTATAGGTAGCGTGTCGTAATCCTGTAGTAATCGTGTCGGAGTCCAGTAGTAGAAGTGTCGGTGCCCTGTAGTAGTCGTGTCAGAGTACTGTAGTAGTCGTGTCTGAGCCCTGTATTAGGCGTGTCGGTGTCCTGTAATAGGCGCATTGGAGTCCTCTAGTTGGAGTTTTCGAGTTTTGTACTGGCCGAGTTGAATTACTGCATTGGGTATATTGGAGTGCTGTAGTTGTGCTGGAGTCGTCTAGTGGGTGTGTTGGAATCGTGTGGTGGTCGTGTATATTAATCGTATAGTGGTCGTGTTGAAACCATGTAGTGGGCGTGCTGGGGTCGTGCAGTGGGTGTGTTTAATTCTTGTATTGGGTGTGTCGCATTCGTGTAGTGGGCATGTTGGAATCGTGTATTGGGTATGTTGGAATCGTGTAAAGGCCGAGCTGGAGTCAAATAGTGGGTTTGTTGGAGTCAATTAGTAGGACCATAAGAGTTTTAAAGTTGGCGCTCTGAAATCCTGTAGTGTGTTTATTGGAATCCTGTAGCATGATGCGCGTTGGTGTCTTGCACTATTCGTGTTTGAGTCCTGTGTTATGCGTGTTTAATTCCTGTACTGGGTATGTTTGAATCCGGTAGTAGGCGTGTCTGAGTTCCCCAATAGGCGTGTTTGAGTCCAATAATAGCCGTTTTGGAATTCTATAGTAGTTGTGTAGATGTGATGAAATCCTACAAGCCTGTCGGAGTCCAGTTATGTATTTGAAATATTGTAGAACTGCCGAAGTTTTGTAGATCCGCTGAATTCTTGTAGATCTGCTGGAGTCCCTTCGATATTATGGAGTCCAGTAGATCTGCAAGAGTCCAGTAGACCTGGTGGGGTACTGTAGTAGATTTGGCAGAGCTCTGTAGGTGTTTTGATGTCTTGTGTATCTACTGGAGTCTTGTAGATTTCCTGGAGTCGGTTTAGATCTGCTTGAATCCAATAGATGTGGTGAGGCACTGTAGACCTGGCATAGTCCTTTGGGTCTTTTCTAGTTGTATAGGGGTTTTGATGTCTCGTACATGTGTTGGTGTTTCGTAGATGTGTAGGCGTTCTGTAGGCATGTTTGAGTTTTCTAGCTGTTTTGTATTGCTGTAGGTGTGTAGGAAAGTGTAGGTGTAGATATTTCTGTAGGTCTGTTTTATTCCTTTATGTCGGTGTTAGACCTGTGGGTCTGTTGAAGGCATGTACGTCTGCATGAGGTCTGTAGTTTGGTGTTAGTCCAGTAGGTCTGTATTATTCCTGTTGGTCTGTATTGGTGTTGTAGGTCTGTAGGACTTCTGTAGGCAGGGGTCCTATAGGTCTGTAGGAGTCCTGCAGGAATTCTGTAGGATTCCTTTAGACCTGTAGGACTCCCGTAGGTCAATAGGATTTCTGTAGTTCTGTAGGAATCTTTTAGTCCTTTGGGAGTCTTGTAGGTCTGTAAGAGTCCAATTATTTATTATTCCTGTAGGTCTGTATTATTTCTATAGGTCTGTCGGAGCCCTATATGTCTGTAGGAGTCCTGTAGGTCTGTAGGATTCCTGTAGATCCGTATAAGTCCTGTAAACCTGTAGGTGTCCAGTAGGTCTGTAAGAATCCTGTAGATCTGTAGGAATCCTGTAGATCTGCATTGGCCATGTAGGTCTGTCGGAATCCTGTAGGTCTCTCGGGGCCCTATAGGTCTGTAGGAGAAGAAGCTGAACGATTTTGAAGAAACCTGGACGATCTTGAAGAACCTGGAAGATCTTGAAGAACTGGGGTGTCTCGAAGAAGCTGGACGATTTCTCAAAGTACCGGAACGTTTTCTTCATCGTTATTTCCGTAGTAGAGCCCAACTCCACCTCTTGAGGAGCCCGAAGTCGACCGGAAGAATCGGTGGAGCGGGTTGCCCAGATGACGTCAATAACAGTTGAGCGGTTTAGCTCGTTGTGTCTTCGCCACGAACTCGAATGAAATGCAGTTGGTAGCCAGATTGAAGTGTGTACGGGTATAATCGTGTGTTCGAGTGTACAGAGTTCTATTTCGATCATTTTCTGATCACACACACACACACACACACACACACACACACACACACACACACACACACACACACACACACACACACACACACACACACACACACACACACACACACATAGTGTTTAGATCCATGAAAAATGTAGACATGATAATGAGGACCAGATATTGTGTGAATAAATCAGAACCCTTTCGATGTGAAAAAAAAATTCTAAATGTTTGGAGGAAACAGAATTGTTGATTGATGGAATATTTTGAATGAAAAGTAATGTTAAACGAGACAAGTATGTCACAATTTGAGGTCAGAATATGCCTATGGCAGCATAAGAGCCTAAGACCATTGCTCTTGTCATAATTTGCGACATTAACTTGCAATGTCGTAACTTGCAACGTCATAAATCACAACATCGTTACTCGCAATGATAATAATGATATGATGATATTAATAGTTATGAGGAGGGGGATGATGATGATGATGATGATGATGATGATGATGATGATGATGATGATGATGATGATGATGATGATGATGATGATGATGATGATGATGATGGTGATGATGATGAAAAATAAAAAAACGTAAACAATAGCAAACAAAAGTTAACCAAAATAAAAGAAAAAGAACTGAACAATAAAGCAAACAAATAAACTAATAAATTAATAAGGTAAAAATATGAAAATGAAATTGAATAGTAGCAAAAGTATTGTGGACAGCTATTAACTCCTCTCTTGTCGAGTGTCATTTTTTTATTTTTATTAATTCATTTATTTTCTTTCTTCGTTCTGTCTGGCGCCAAGCAACTTTATTCACAGTCATGACACCCACCCACTCGTTGGCGAAAGAGTTGAGGACGATCTCTGCCTGGCGTAGGATGTCCTTGTATGACGTCATCCTGGCTCTTCGGTCAAGGAGGACAATAATCCACCTGGAACAGAGATTTATTATCATCCAGGCAAAAATGTTAATAATAATAATAATAATAATAATAATAATAATAATAATAATAATAATAATAATAATAATAATAATAATAATAATAATAATAATAGTGATAATAATAATAATAGTGATAATAATAATAATAATAATAATAATAATAATAATAATAATAATAATAATGATAATAATAATAATAATAATAATAATAATAATAATAATAATAATAATAATAATAATAATAATAATAATGATGATGATGATGATGATGATGATGATGATGATGATGATGATGATGATGATGATGATGATGATGATGATGATAATAATGATAATAATAATGATAGTGATAATAATAATAATATTAATGATAATAATATTAATGATAATATTGATGATAATATTAATAATGATATTGATAATAATATTAACGATAATAATATTGATAATAATATTAATAATAATAACATTAATAATAGTAATATCAATAATGATATTAACAATAATATTAATGATAATAATATTAACAATATTAATATTGATAATATTAATATTATTAATATTGATATAAATATTGATATTAATATTAATGTTATTAATATTAATGTTATTAATATTAATGTTATTAATATTAATGTTATTAATGATAATGTTATTAATGTTAATACTAATAGTATTAATATTATTAAGATTAATAACATTAATATTAATATCATTAATATTAATATCATCAATATTAATATTATTAATACCAATATTATTAATACTAATATTATTGATATCAATATTATTAAGATTAATATTATTAATACTAATATTGATAATATTAATAATATCAATAATATCAATATTGATAATATCAATAATATCAATATCAATAATATCAATATTAGTAATATTAATATTGATAATACTAATATTAATGATATTAATATTAATAATATTAATTATTAATAATATAAATATTAATAATATTAATATTAATAATTTTAATATTAATAATATTAATAATTATTATATTAATGTTATTTATATTGATAATATTGATATTAATATTAATATCAATAATATTAATATTAATAATATTAATATTAATTTTAATTATAATAATATTAATATTATTAATATTAATAATATCAATATTAATAAGATTAATGAGATGAGAGGGAGGGTGGGAGGGGTGTGGAGTGTATTTAGGGATGAAATGGGTGGGAGTGTTTTTATGCCTTTCCCTTTTTGGCTACCTCCCTTGGAAGGGGGAAAAAGCCTTGGTATATGTATGTATGTAATATTAGTAATATTAATATTAGTAATATTAATATTAGTAATATTAATATCAATAATATCAATATTAATAATATCAATGTTAATAATATCAATGTTGATAATATCAATGTTAATAATATCAATAATAGCAATAGCAATAATAGCAATAGCAATAAGAGCAATAGCAATAATAGCAATAGCAATAAGAGCAATAGCAATAATAGCAATATCAATAATAGCAATAGCAATAATAATATTAGTAATATCAATAATAATAATAGTGATAATAATAATATTAGTAATAATAATAATATTAGTAATAATAATAATATTAGTAATAATAATAATATTAGTAATGATAATAATATTAGTAATGATATAATGATGATATTAATGATAATATCAATGATAATGATATTAATGATAATGATATTAATGATAATAATATTAATGATAATGATATTAATGATAATAACATTAATGATGATAATATTAATTATAATAATATTGATAATAATAACAATCATATATATTTACACGATAGCGTGTGTGTTATTTTGTGTCACGCATCTCGAATGGTTGAAATAAGCCATGTTTGTTCCGTAGACTTTATTATTATTATTATTATTATTATTATTATTATTATTATTATTATTATTATTATCATTATTATTATTATTATTATTATTATTATTGTTATTATTATTATTATTATCATTATTATTATTATCATTATTATTATTATTATTATTATTATTATTATTATTATTATTATTATTATTATTATTATTATTATTATTATTATTATTATTATTATTATTATTATTATTATTATTATTATTATTATCATCATTATTATTATTATCATTATTATTATTATTATTATTATTATTATTATTATTATTATTATTATTATTATCATTAATATTATTGTTATTATTGTTGTTGTTGTTGTTGTTGTTATTATTATTATTATTATTACTATTATTATCTTATTGTTATTATTGTTATTATTTTATTATTATTATTATCATTATCATTATTATCATTATTATCATTATTATCATTATTATTATTATTATTATTATTATTATTATTATTGTTATTATTATTATTATTATTATTATTATTATTATTATTATTATTATTATTATTATTATTATTATTATACGATAGCGTGTGTGTTATTTTGTGTGTCACGCTTACATCAAAAGCAACGACCTTCCATGGTGTCGAAGTTCTCGAAGCTGCCGAAGTTCTCGAAGGTGCCAAAGTTCTCGAAGGTGCCGAAGTTCTCGAACGTGCCGAAGTTCTCGAAGGTGTCGAGGTTCTCGAAGTTCTCGAAAGTGCCGAAATTGTCGAAGGTGCCGAAGTTCTCGAAGGTGCCGAAATTCTCGAAGGTGCCAAAGTTCTCGAAGGGGCCGAAGTTCGCGAAGGCGCCGAAGTTCTCGAAGGCGCCGAAGTTCTCGAAGGCGCCGAAGTTCTCGAAGTCGCCGAAGTTGTCGAAGGTGCCGAAGTTCTCGAAGGTGCCGAAGTTCTCGAAGGTGCCGAAGTTCTCGAAGGTGCCGAAGCTCTCGAAGGTGCCGAAGTTCTCGAAAGTGCCGAAGTTCTCGAAAGTGCCGAAGTTCTTGAAGGTCTGGAAGGTCTCGAACTTCTGGAAGGTCTCGAAGATCAAATGAAAATGAAGAAAGAAAATATGGACAGCTCTATATAATTGAAACAAATGAAGCATTAAATCTGAGGTCTCCCAGAAAAATAACCATGCAATTTATTGCCGGCCCTGATGCGAGGAGATATAATAATCCAACAAATGATGAAATTGCAGCAATATTTGTCGGTGATGATGGAGCACCTCCTGTCCAGCGTGACATTATAGTGTACCCTGAAGGACAACAGAGGGAGAGGATATCCTACCTCTCTTGCCATCTTGATGCAATGATTTACCCTCTTCTCTTTCGTGTAATTTACACGGGTTCCGCTAGTATTTATAATGATAATAATATTGATAATAATAATAATATCAATAATAATAATAATAATATAAATAATACTAATAATACCAATAATAATGATAATAATATTGATAATAATAATAATGTTGATAATAATAATAATAATAATAATAATAATAATAATATTAATAATAATGATAATAATATCAATAATAATGATAATAATAATAATATTAATAATAATAATAATAATATTAATAATAACAATAATATCAATAATAAAAATAATATCAATAATAATAATGGTAATAATGATGATAATGATGATAATGATGAAAATGATGATAATTATAATTATATATATGTATATATATATATATAGTATATATATATATATATATATATATATATATGTATATATATATATATATACATATATACATATATAGTTTGTAAGTCTTTGCCAGTTTGGCCGATATAATTTTTTTTTTACATTTAAGGCATAGAATAGAGTAAACATAACCCTCATTTACTTCAGGTGAAAATCTAATTAGCTTACTTTTTATTGTATTGTTATTTTTGAAAACCAAGTTAATATTGAATTGTTTGAGAATATTAGGCAGACCAACTAATTTCTCACTGTAAGGAAGAACCAAAAGGTTCTTTTTGTCAAATACTTTTCTTTCGTGTGAGGTGTTATGGAAAGTTTTGTAAGCCATTTTATGAGAAGTGTCTACTAAGTGTTTTGGATATTTCAATTCAGAAGCTATGTTTGATATCTTCCTCAGCTCATCATCCAAAAATTCGGGGCTACATATCCTGTAAGCTCTAAGAAACATAGAACTAAAGACAGAAAGTTTTGTCTTCTGATGATGAGCCGAGTAAAAGTGGACATATGATGCAACATTAGTTGGTTTTCTATAAACGTCATATTTAAATTGTCTACCATTTCGATGAATTGAAATATCCAAAAATGGTAATTTATTCTCTATTTCTATTTCAAAAATAAATTTGATTGAAGGGACCATACCATTTAGTTTTTCAAAGAATAAAATTTAAGTTACGCTTAACTGGCCAAAGACACAAAATATCATTATTATCATTGCGAGTAACGATGTTGCGATTTACGACCTTGCAAGTTACGACATTACAAGTTAATGTCGCAAATTATGACAAGAGCAATGCTCTTAGGCTCTTACGCTGCCATAGGCATATTCTGACCTCAAATTGTGACATACATGTCTCGTTTAACATTACTTTTCATCCAAAATATTCCATCAATCAACAATTCTGTACAGAAAACTATTTTTGTCCTCCAAACAAACATTTAGAATTTTTTGTTCACATCTAAAGGGTTCTTGTTTATTCACACAATATCAGGTCCTCATGATCATGTCTATATTTTTCATGGATTTAAACACTGTGTGTGTGTGTGTGTATGTGTGTGTGTGTGTGTGTGTGTGTGTGTGTGTGTGTGTGTGTGTGTGTGTGTGTGTGTGTGTGTGTGTGTGTGTGTGTGTGTGTGTATGTGTGTGTGTGTGTGTGTGTGTGTGTGTGTGTATTCACTTGGTCTTTGGATCACGTGTTGGACTCGTGATCGACAGCTATTTCCCTCCTCTGTGTGTGTGTGTGTGTGTGTGTGTGTGTGTGTGTGTGTGTGTGTGTGTGTGTGTGTGTGTGTGTGTGTGTGTGTGTGTGTGTGTGTGTGTGTGTGTGTGTGTGTGTGTGTGTGTGTGTGTGTGTGTGTGTGTGTGTGTGTGTGTGTGTGTGTGTGTGTGTGTGTGTGTGTGTGTGTGTGTGTGTGTGTGTGTGTGTGTGTGTGTGTGTGTGTGTGTGTGTGTGTGTGTGTGTGTGTGTGTGTGTGTGTGTGTGTCGCTCAAGTACAACGGAATTCGCCAATATATTGACCACGCCCTTCAGAAGAACTTTTTCGAAGCAATACCATTAGAATACGTATTCTAAAGCCCATCGACAATAAAAAAGATACAAGGCACTGATCTCCTGCAAATGCCGCGGAACAGACACTGGAGCGGAAATGGTCCAATGTGAAACGTGCCTTCGATGGTATCGTTATTCGTGTTTGGCTTAAAATCCGATTCGAAAGTAGACGTGTGGATGTGTAGTGATTGCCATTGACATTATGAACTATAGTGATCCGCCCCCAATTTCCATTTATTTGTGCAGTATGGACTATAACTCGGGTAATAGTTTTGCTTTTAGACTTTGCAAGAGTATAAATGGGTAATGGTGATTTTGTTCATGGACGACGAAAACATTGTCAAATTATTGGAAGTTTTTGTACCCCCCCCCCACAACTGTAAGTTGTGTAACCATGGTAACCGGTCCAAGCCTAGTAGGGTTAGATTCAGACTTGAGGTTAGACTGACTTGGAATAAGATTTCGTAATTTAAATTTAGTTCTCATTTCCGCTGAACCCTTCAAAACTCAAAAAAAAAAAAAAAAAAAAAAAAAAAAAATCCAGAAGAAGATGTGACGTAGGCCTACTCCAGTTTGGTCACCTTACCACCTACACAAATGGTTGTCCTATATGATTTGGGAATACATTCCGTACTGGCCTCCCATACAGTAAACAAATAGGTAGTGTTGCGAAGAATGATATAGCTATCTAAATCTACCAAAAATGAAGACCATGTTTTTATGTTATTTCAAGATTACAAAATCGTGCAGATCGCTAAAGTGCGCAAAGCAGTCCTTTCGCGATCTCGAGATTGCAGCGCAATTATAGGATCGTTAAATCGAGCAGCACGATCTTAAAATAGCGCAGATCGGTAATTAGTACAGGACATATATATATATATTTTGAGATTAAGTACTACATGTATAATGAAGGGGTATTTCATATACAATAAAGGAGAGTCACGTATACAATAAACATATGCAATAAAGTCAAGAGAGGAATTACTACACATATGTACGTTCATCTATAATTAAAGAAAACTTATTTTCTTTGCAAATTTTCGCAACTGATGCACTTTCTTCCCATGCAATTCCATCCTGTAATATGTAAGAAGTTTTTTATTTATTTATTTATTTATTTATTTTTTATGCCTTGAAGAATTTCACAATTTTATGACTCCCACTAAATAATCGACTTGTACAATAGGGACTCCATGTTCTGCTCTATATCATTCTAAGATAAATTCCTCCTTTGCTATCTTATATTGAAGCTTTTTACTTCAAAGCACTTTATGTGTTTTAACCCATTCAACTCCGATGACAAGATGTCTTGTCATTTGGTCAAATAAAACAAAAAATCATAAAACACCAAATTGTTTGATCAAACACCAGAAAAATATGACGTCAGTCCTCGCTTCGCTGCGAGCGAAGCGAGGACTGACGTCATATTTTTCTGGTGTTTGATCAAACATTTTGGTGTTTTATGATTTTTTGTTTTATTTGACCAAATGACAAGACATCTTGTCAACGGAGTTGAATGGGTTAAGGAAGCTTTATACTTCAGCAGGGCAGACTTATTACAATTTTTGAGTTTCCAGTCACACACACACAACAAAATGCACCATTCTTGTCCTTTGGGTCAGGTTTTACCCAATCTTTTAGTTTTGGGTCTTGCAGCCATTCAGGATTAATTAAACGACTGCTGATTCCATATTTTGCCTCTTTCCCCTTGGTGGGGAATTATCGCCACTTAGCCCAGGCTCAGGATCTCCAGACTCACTCGCTGTTATCCTACAAGCACTGCTCACTCGAGTCACTGCTGCTGTGATCCGTGAAGCTATAGAGGCCAGGCCAAGTGTAGACAGTGTTGCTAGATTTAGAACAAAGTACTTAGATGTTACTATTGTATTCAGATATAATATTAATTTGCAAACCTAAAGAGTGAAAGATACAATGAGAAGGCTTTAAAATACCAAGATATCTAGCTTAAAAAATAAAAAAAAAAAAAAACAATATCCCAAGATCTCAAGACCCCACCGAGGCCCAGTACTTTGATGTAGTGGGGGGGCTTCCGTGTAGCAAGGACGGGCTGAGCTGTGCCAGCCAGGTGCAACCATACTGGAGAGGTCAGCCCTAAGCTCCCAGACGAAAACTGAGCCAAAAGTCTTTTTGTTGACGACCCTAGCTTGGCATTGATTATGGACTGGAATACTCGTAGGATTTGTCGCCCTCATCCTATGACAGTTGTTTGAGGATGAGTTTTTTGGGGTAGTGAATAGATAGGGGGTCCCTCACCCTTTTCCTTTGTGAATTCTCCTATCCCTACCCTTCATATTTGCTACCCTACTCTCCTTTTTCAACATCTTTCTCTAATACTTGTTAAGGAAAGTTCTGGTATCTTGGTGTCTCCTAAGCTACATTTCTGAACCCAGTCAAGTGGGAATGTATACCGCGAGGTCACTACTCCCTGCGAGGGCCGAAAGCCCACCGACTGGGGAATGCATGTTTGTGAGGTAGGTACTAGGCTGCTGACTTCCTTTCTCCCTATCCAGTACACATGCAGAGTGACTATGCCGGACCCATTCTAAATGGGACAAAACAAAAGAGGACAAACCCCGGGTTGACAAAGTCTCTAACTCACCTCCGAGGCCCTGCATGTGTAAATAGTCGTTTCTGGAACTTCCTGACTCTGCAGAGACTTTTCTTTTATTGCGTGTGGCAACAGGCAACTGCAGTATCTTCCTTCTATGCATTGCTCTTTCTCTCTTGATATATGGTGTGGCCTCATAAATATACACGATCATGGCAGCTGTGCAAACTGAATATTCTAAACCTCCACCACTACCTGATCATCCTCCTAAACCCCCTGATCCCTCTCCTAATATTGCCAATCCAAATGTTGACAATATTGACTCAACAAAAATAAAAACCCCAGTTGATGACTCCGGCTTGAAAAAGGACTTCGGTAAAATCAGTCAATCAAATACTGCCCCTAATAGTCATAGAATCTTACATTTAAGATATGTCTCTCTTAATAAGAGTTATACAGATTTGTATGAAAAGTTCTGTAGATTTGGACAAATTAAAGAGATCAGAGTTAAACTAACTGACAACTTTAAAGCTTGGCTACTCTGGATCTCATTTCTATCTAATCAAGATGCAGCTGCTGCCTGCTTGGATTATAAGAATTGCAATGAGAATGAATCTTCGGCCCAACTTGTTGCTAGAGTGCCACCTAACCTGAATATCTTTTATCCAGAAATCCCGGTAGAGGAAAGGAAGGAAAGTGTGCAGAGGCCTCCCAATCCAGCTAACTGGCTCGTTATCACTCTTGCAAAAGAACGTGCTAACTTGTTCGAGTTTAGAAGATTCTTGAAGAGTCACCTTGGCTCTGGTAATTTGAATAACTCACAGGTATCACGATTTGGAAGAAATTCCTTCTTAATTCATGTAAAATCTTATGAACAAGCTGCCATGGTGCTTAACTTGAAACAGAAATCCGACATTAAGGAAGTTAAACCCCACTATACCTTTAGTTATGCCAAAGGGGTAATTTTTAATAGAGATCTGTATGACTTTGATGAAGAAATTTTAGAAATGTGCCCAACTAATGTTTGGAAGGTTGCTAAAATCCCTCGTTCTTCTATGATTATCCTAAGTTTTTCTGGTGAAGATCTACCTCATTATGTAGAGATAGAAAAAGAGATTGTTTATGTGAAGCAGTTTAAGCCCCGTCCCCTTCAGTGCTTTAACTGCTATGGTTTTGGCCATCCTTCCCGCAGATGTGCAAGGGACAAAGTGTGTTTGATATGTGCTCAGCCTGAACATGGGGATTGTTCCCGCCCAACAGTTTGTATAAATTGTAAAGAAGAGCATGATGCCAGAGATAAGAACTGTGTAATTTATAAGAAGGAACAGGAAATACTACTAAAAGCTCAAGCAGAACATATAAGTGTAGGACATGCTAAAAGACTATTAAGTAATTCCAAAAGATACAGTGATGTTGTTAAAACAAATAGTAAAGTGGATCAGCCAACTGTAGAAGGCAATAGAAATAAAAATGCCAATATGAATTCTTCTGTTAACACTGAACCCAAGCCTCAGTGTAAAACTGTTACTATGAAACCTAATGGTCTTTCTTCTTCTCAACTAGGAATTTCTAATACTTCTGAAGCCTCCTCTGCAGAGGTTTCCTCACCCCTTATTGAAGGGGTGTCCCCTGCCCCATCTGGAGGGGCACCTAAGGTTTCTATTGTAGAAACCTCACAGGCTTCTTCTAATGAAGCCTCCTCTCAGGCAATCTCTCTTCCAGACTTGGGGGACTCCCCAGTAGAGGGATCGCTGACTAGTGTGCCTCACTCAGTAGAGGTGCACAGAAGCAATGAGGATCAAGGAAATGCTGAACCCAAGCCTCAGCGTGAAAGAGTCACCACTATACCTAATCGTTCTTCTCCACAACTTGGAAATTGTAGTACTCCTCAACCCTCCTCTGCGGAGGTTCTCCCATCCCCAGTTGAGGGAATGTCTCCTACCCCATCTAGAGGGGCACCTAAAGTTTTCATTGCTGAAACCCCACAGGGTTCCTTTAATAAAGCCTCCTCTCAATCAATCAACCTTCCAAACTTGGGGGGCTCCCCAATAAAGGGATCACGGGCTGATGTGCCTCACTCGGTTGAGGTGCACAGAAGCAAAGCTATGGAGTCTGAAGCTGTGCGCAGTAAAAGACTCCACAGTCCACCCTCATCTCCATCTTCTTCCCCAAATCGTGATATGCAATCTAAGAAAGGAACTAATAACCCAGACTCTACATCGTCTGTCGGACCATTGTTAGAGAGGAGAATGCCACCCGCGAAAGCAAAGAAATTAGAAAAGAACCAATCTTGTAGACCCTCTCTCTCCCAGACTTCTCTTACCAGACCAGTAGACCCCATAAAAAAAAAAAAAAACGGTATAATGCCCATAATACAATGGAATATTCAAGGTTTTAATTCTCATCGAGAGCAGGTTCGGATTCTCTTTAAAGAACATGATGTGTCTGCTATTTGTCTCCAAGAAACTATGCTTGGCAATTTATCCCCTAATGTTGGACTTAATTATAAATTTTACAGATCTCCTATGATTGGGAGCCGTGCCCATGGAGGTACTGGTATCATTGTTAAGAAATCTGTAAACCACAGAAGTGTCCATCTACACTGGGTGTTGCAGGCTTGTGCAGTACAAATCTTTACCACTAAATGGATCACTTTATGTTTGGAACCTGAACTGGAAGATCGACTCGTAGACATATATAACTACCCCCGTCAGTTTGAGTTAAATGCCTTACAATCTTTGGTCGACCAGCTCCCTGAGCCTTTTATTATAATGGTCGACTTTAACGCCAAGCATCCTCTATGGGGTGAATCAAGGTGTGACCCCTGGGGCAATATAATTGAAGAATTTATTGATAACTAGATTTTGTTAGAAAGGGGCTTCGCCCCTGAGATCTGCGCCGGGGGACTTGGCCTGCGGCGTTGCTCGCTCTTCTTCTACTTCTTCTTCTTCTTCTTCTTCTTCTTCTTCTTCTTCTTCTTTTTCGAGTTCTTCTTCTTCTTCTTCTTCTTCTTCTTCTTCTTCTTCTTCGAGTTCTTCTTCTTCTTCGAGTTCTTCTTCTTCTTCTTCTTCTTCTTCTTCTTCTTCGAGTTCTTCTTCTTCTTCTTCGAGTTCTTCTTCGAGTTCTTCTTCGAGTTCTTCTTCTTCGAGTTCTTCTTGTTCGAGTTTTTCTTTTTTGAATTCTTCTTCTTCGAGTTCTTCAAATTCTTCTTCTTAGAGTTCTTCTTCTTCCAGTTCTTCTTCTTCGAGTTCTTCTTCTTCGAGTTCTTCTTCTTCTTCTTCTTCTTCTTCGAGTTCTTCTTCTTCTTCTTCTTCTTCTTCTTCAAGTTCTTCGAGTTCTTCTTCGAGTTTTTCTTCTTCTTCTTCTTCTTCTTCAAGTTCTTCGAGTTCTTCTTCTTCTTCTTCGAGTTCTTCTTCGAGTTCTTCGTGTTCTTCTTCTTCGATTTCTTCGAGTTCTTCTTCTTCTTCTTCGAGGTCTTCTTCTTCTTCTTCTTCTTCGAGTTCTTCTTCGAGTTCTTCTTCGAGTTCTTCTTCGAGTTCTTCTTCGAGTTCTTCTTCGAGTTCTTCTTCTTCGAGTTCTTCTTCGAGTTCTTCTTCTTCTTCGAGTTCTTCTTCTTCTTCGAGTTCTTCTTCTTCGAGTTCTTCTTCTTCTTCGAGTTCTTCTTCGAGTTCTTCGATTTCTTCTTCTTCGAGTTCTTCTTCGAATTCTTCTTCGAGTTCTTCTTATTCCAAATAATAACTTTGGTAATCCCCATGATCCGATTTCCCCCCATGTTTTGTAAAATTCTTATAACCCGCAAAGTAATGTTTTTCGAACTCACACGTACTCTCTCGCGAAATTTCTCCGTCAAACAACTCGAGTTTTTCAAAAGTTTCGTCACTGTACTTGTACGATAACAATTTCCGAAAAAAAACTCATAATATTAATAAATGAACAACGTGAATCAGATCAGTTCCAGTTGAAAACGTGAAACGAACTGAATAAACCCTTACACCTACCCAGGGTCCGGTGCGACCGTTTTGCCGGGTCTCGAGAAAAACTCGAGACCCGGCAAAAAAGTCTGACAGACAGACAGACAGACACGAAACCACTTTTATTCATAAGATAACGATGTCATTTTGATGAATGACTGTTCCAAAACTAGGTTTGATGTCTTTCACAACTCAAGTTCTGCTATAGACCTAACTATTTGTTCATCATCCTTAAGATTAGATTACAGTTGGTCAGTAGATGAAGATCCACATGGTAGAAACCACTGGCCTATCCATATCAAATATTTAAAGAACACTCCCTCCTCTTGCTTACCTAAATGGAAGACAGGAGAGGCTAATTGGGAATTATTTAGGAGATCCACAGAGATTGATTATAAGACTAGTGATTTTTGTAGTAACTGATGCATATAATTATCTGGTAGACATCATACTTTCTGGTGCTTTATTTTCTATTCCTAGGACAGCTGGTAAACCTCAACGCCCAGTAGTCCCCTGGTGGAGCGATGAATGTGCTTTAAGCAGAAAGATTACAAGAACTTGCTATAAGAGATATCGGAGATATCCTTGTTTAGTCAATAAGATAACGTACAGAAGAGCTCGAGCAAAGCAGAAGAAAATCTTCAAGAAAGCAAGGAGGGAATCCTTCATTAAATATATTAGCGAATTGAAATACGACTCTTCCCCTACCTTAGTATGGAATAGGATTCGAAAATTACAAGGAAAGTTTACTCCATCTCCTTTACCCATTCTGAAGATAAATGACTCCTTTATATCAGATACAAGAGAAGTAGCAGAGGCTTTTGGAAAACATTATGCTGATATTTCAAGTCCACTACATTATTCACACGATTTCAGAAGAATTAGAGGCAAGACCACGATTATTCCTCCTACCAATATCGGACCCATATAATCTTCTTTTCACCTTGGATGAAATGGATCATGCTTTATCTTTATCCTCCCAACCTCTCCTGGAGAGGATGATATTCTTTATTTCATGGTTGCTCACTTATCCATATCGTCGAAGAAATTCCTTTTAAATGTGCTGAACAAATTTTGGTCTTCTGGATCTTCTCCTAAATCTTAGAAGACTTTAATCATCATAGGAATCTTAAAGGCAGGAAAATACTCTCATGACCCACAAAGTTACAGACCTATTGCTCTCACTAGCTGCATTTGTAAGATCTATGAAAGAATGGTTAATATGCGTTTAGTTTGGTTTTTGGAATCTAAAACTATCCTATCTAACTGACAGTTTGGATTTAGAAGAAATAAGTGCACTCTGGACCCCTTACTTTTTATCACTCGTGAGATTCAGAATACCTTTACAATTCAGAACTCGAGCATCGGTGTGTTTTTTTACTTGAAAAATGCCTACGATACTACCTAGCGGGGAGGCATTCTGAAGCAAGTTGCAGAGTGAGGTATCGGGGGCAATATGTTCAATTGTTTAAAGGATTTCTTGTCTGACCGTTATCTAAAAGTCAGAGTGGGCTCTTCTTTCTCTTCTGCATATCTTCAAGAGGAAGGGATCACCAATGGAAGTTTTCTGACTCCTCCACTGTTCAGCATAGCAATTAATAGTTTGTTAGAAGAAGTTCCCACAGGAGTTCATGGATTGGCTTATGCTGATGACTTCGCTATTGTGTGCAGCAAATCGACAACACTAGAAACAGGTCAAAAGATTCAAGAGGCTATTAACTTAGCAACAGCATGGGCTAATAACAGGGGCTTCAGATTCTCTGCTGAAAAAACAAAAACCATAAGGTTTTCCAGACTAAGACGCAAGGAAGAGATACCAACACTATTCCTAGAGGGTCTCATATTATCATATGAAGATCAAGTAAAATACTTGGGTCTGGTTTTGGACAAAAGGTTGACATTCACTCATCACATAAACGAGGTTGTATACACTGTTAAACAGCGACTTAATATACTAAAGGTAGTGTCTCGTTTCAACTGGGGAGCAGATCGTATAACTTTAATAAGGCTTTACCAAACATTGTGCCTTAGCAAAATGTATTATTGATGTCAAATTTTTGGATCGGCATGTAAAACTTCATTAAAGAAGCTTGATATAGCCCACAATATGGCTTTGCGGATCTGTTCGGGAGCCTATAGAACGTCTCCAGTGGATAGCTTGTATTATGTGGACGCAGGAATTCCTCCCCTGTATATTCGCAGGGAGGAATTAAGCCTTAGATATATATCTCGTGTCTTGACATCAAAACAGAATCCAAACTTCAAATATGTAAAACAGCCGGTAGACAGAGTTCTAAGGAAAAATACTCTACCGAAACCTTCAGAAGTGAGATGTGAAATTGGGACAGAGAAGGTAGGACTTGTTCCTGATACAATTGCTGAGATCACGCCTCCCAAATTCCCTCCTTGGAACCGATGCCCCACTGTAATATGTCCTCTTAAAAAGAAGAAAAATAGAACTGCTGTGGAGCTAAAAAGTGAATTTTTAGAACATTTTTCAGTATATGCTGATTCAATTTTTATTCATACAGATGGATCAAAATCCCAAGATGGTGTTGGTTGTGCTGTTGTATCTCATAGCACAATTCTAAAGAGAAAATTGCCTCATTTTAGCTGTTTTTACGGCTGAACTGCAGGCAGTCAGCAACGCCCTCAAATTTGTTTTTAATTCTGTTCCATGCAACAAAAACGTTGTTATTTTCATAGACTCCATGAGCATTCTATCCTCTGTAAATGCATTTTTGCCTCTTCGCTTTTTAATTCAAGAAATACAGAACTGGTTGGTTCTCATCAACAACCGAAAGAGAATAAAAGTAAACTTTTGCTGGTTACCGTCCCATGTGGGTATTTCTGGAAATGAACAGGCCGATGCTGCAGCCAAAGCCGCCACTAGGCTCAGCCATGTAACAGACCGAAAAGTCCCACATACGGACGTCAAACAAGTGATTCATTGTTATACAATGGAGAAGTGGCAAGAACAATGGACAAGGCTGGACGGTAGTTATAAGTTAAAAGAGATTCACCTCTTGGTGAATCCTTGGAAGCGTCCTCCTTTGGACAGAAGGTCAAGTATTGTCTTGACAAGATTGAGAATTGGCCATTCCTACATTACTCATAATTTTTTGATGGCAAGTGGAGCAGAGGGGCTGGCCCCCTAATGTCCCACTTGCCAAGTAGTTTTTACAATAAAACACATTTTGATTCAGTGCCCTGCATTCTCTAATAAGCGCAGGGCAAAATTTTTAACAAATTTATCTTTTAAAGAAATTTTAGGGGAGGAAGCTCAAGTGAAGAATGTTTTAAAGTTTTTGAAAGACATCGGTTTATTTTATGAAATTTAAGATTGTGTATATGAGTGCTTGTGAGTGTATGTTGTTGTGATGTGTTTTTGTGAATGTTTATTGTTTTTACTGTTTTACTTGAATTTTTATCTATAAGATAAATATGCGCTGAATGGCCTACCGGCTCCGGCGCTTGGCCTTCGAGCCAAAAATTTCATAATCAGTCAACCAATATCCCAAGACACCACCAAAAATCCCAATATCTTGGGGGAAATCCCAAGGAGTGGCAGCACTGGACTGACAATGGGGCGAATAGATATATCCGAGCTACAATATATATATATATATATATATATATATATATATATATATATATATATGTATATATATTCAACCCAATCAACTTTTTTTTTTTTTTAATTCCATGTCATCACGAACAAGACTGACGGTGCGCTCGTCGGAGACATATACGGAAAATGATACAAAGTGAAGCCAAGGGCTCGAACCTCAGCTCAGACGTATCAAAGTATCAGTGACTAACCACTGCGCCATCAGGAAAGATATAAGTTGAGTACAATTTCTTATATTTGTATGCTTGAGCTACATACATAATTAGAAATTGTACTCACCTTATATCTCTCTTGATGGCGCAGTGGCTAGCCACTGTTATTTTGATACGTCTGAGCTGAGGTTCGAGCCCTTGGCTTCACTTCGTATCAGTCTCCGTGTATGTCTCCGACGAGCGCACTGTCAGTCTCGTTCGTGATTACATGGAATTAAAAAAAAATGGTTGAAAAGAGATTAATATCTGCACTGGGGACCATTCAGTGTGTGTGTATACACACACACACACACACACACACACACACACACACACACACACACACATATATATATATATATATATATATGTATATATATGTGTGAGTATATATATATATATATATATATATATATATATATATATATAATGTGTGTGTGTACACATACATATTATTTTACTTTTATCACGCTGCTTTGTTATTCAGTCTAGTAAATAACTCCTCTTATTTTCCCAAGTATTTCTTCACAGTGAAACTATTTATGAAATATTTAATTTCATATATCAAACGTTGTATTTTTAGCAAATGCGACTGCGCATCGAAACCAAAGACTATATAGGAAAGACGGGAAAGCTCACGGAGAGCCGCATCGTCCACATACATTTTACTGTGCGGCTCTCTCACTAGATGGCGTGTACGCCAATCACCAGTTTTAACTGCATCGTCTGTTTGTTTACAATTAAGCGGGACATTCAATCATAGAGTGTGGGCGGAACTATCACCCATGTGTGGTGTGCAAAAAGAAAAAAATGCCTTTCCCCATCTAATACTTCAAGTTTTTCCTAGATAGAGAAAGGTAAGAGATTCAACATACACAATACATGGAAGCTTAACAGAAAATGGAGGAATAAAATAGAACATAGTTAAAATCTTCTTTATCTTTATGTCAGACTCAGTGCAGTGTCACTTAGCTTGGAAATGAAAATTATAGATGAATACCTTACAAATATCTAGAAATATGAATTGATCATGTCAAATTCATACCATATCTTTATGGCAGTCCCAGGCAGGCACAGCAACTTTGATATAGTTATGTCATGTTCTTAGCTTATGTGGTAAAGTTATAAACTTTTATCTTAATTTTGAATAAATGGCCAAATACACAGCAAAAAAAAAGTTGAATCGCATGTATGTTTCTTCTTTTTTTTTTTTTTTTGTAGGTTGTGACTGCTTCTTAAAGTTCTTTGGTAGTTTTAAAATTTAACGGTTTTTGTTGAATGATTTCTCTGCGGTCTCACTAATTGCCGAACAAACCGAACAAAACCGAGAAAAGCCGAACAAAAAAACAAAACCCAAACAAGGACGGGTTTTGCTCAAATGAATACTTCTATATATATATATGGTTGCATTATTTTAACTATTTTCTTTAAAATGTGCGATTTCCATGTAATATGATCAAAGAGAAGTTACGTTTTTATCCTCTGCAAAATTACCGAACACAGCTACGATTCGTCCAGCCCGCCGTCTATGATCACTGGTGGTGTGGATCAAACTACACTCTTTAAGTTTCTTACTGTTGTGTTAAATTACATGAAAATCACACATTTCAAAGAAAAGAGTTTAAATAATTCAACTATATGCAGTCTATTACACTAATAACACAACAGTAAGAAACTTAAAAGAGTATAGTTTGATCCAAGGTCTAAATATACAGGTCAGACCGTTTACATTCTTCTGCGCAGCTTCTGACGTCATTTGGCTGAGTCCATTTTCTCTTTGTGATACACTGAAGAAAACTGTGAAACGCCAAGGAAGACAGGAACTATAATATTATATATATATTATATATTCATATATATAGACAGGAACTATAATATTTTATATATATTTATATAATATTTGTCAGAATATAACTAATTGCGTGGAGCGGTGCGAGCGAAGGCAACGTCATTTTCCAACGACGGACCAGCTTCAACTGACAGCTATAGGACCCGCTAACCCCACTTTGAACAGCCAGGTGACGTTCACGGGCCCGCTGCGCCAACTCCCTCGAAATTCGGTCGGAAGTGGTTAGACCTTATATTCTTAGATCTTGGTTTGATCCATACCACCAGTGATCATAGACGGCGGGCTGGACGAATCGTAGCTGGGGTCGGTAAAATTGCAGAGGATAAAAACGTAAGTTCTCTTTGATCATATTACATGCAAATCACACATTTTAACGAAAATAGTTCAAATAATGCAACCATATGTATATAGAAGTGTGCATTTGAGCAAAACCCGTCCTTGTTTCGACTAACGCCGACCAAACCCAAATAATGACGGCTTTTGCTCAAATGCATAATTTTATATAGAAATTAGCATGTGGTTGCATTATTTGACCAATTTTCTTTTTAAATGTGTGATTTTCATGTAATTTGATCAAAGAGAAG
Organism: Oratosquilla oratoria; assembly: GCF_046742065.1. Classification (NCBI taxonomy): domain Eukaryota; kingdom Metazoa; phylum Arthropoda; class Malacostraca; order Stomatopoda; family Squillidae; genus Oratosquilla; species Oratosquilla oratoria. The sequence goes on along the minus strand of NC_134788.1, from coordinate 8,504,286 downwards.
TTACGTTTTTATCGTCTGCAAAATTACCTAAGTCGACCAACGCCGACCAAACCCAAACAATGACGGCTTTTGCTCAAATGCATAATTTTATATAAAAATTAGCATATGGTTACATTATTTGACCTATTTTCTTTAAAATGTGTGATTTTCATGCAATTTGATCAAAGAAAATTTACGCATTTATCCTCTGCAAAATTACCAACCACAGCTACGAATGCCGTCCGACTCACTAATAGCCGACCAACGCCGAACAAGGACGGTTTATACTCAAATGCACGATTTTGTATAAAAAAAAAACTAGCATATGGTTGCATTATTTGACTTATTTTCTTTAAAATGTGTGATTTCCATGTCATTTGATCAAAGAAATTACGTTTTTATCCTCTGCAAAATTACCAACCGCAGCTACGAATGCCGTCCGACTCACTCATAGGCGACCAAATCTCAAACAAGGACGGTTTTTGCTCAAATGCATAATTTCATATAAAAAACTAGCATATGGTTGCATTATTTTACCTATTTTCTCTAAAATGTGTGATTTCCATGTAATTTGATCAAAGAAGTTATGTTTTTATCCTCTGCAAAATTATTTTATGTATGATTGCAAATCTTGTTTGTTTGATTTTGTGACTTATTTCTTGCATGTTCATCCTTTTATTTTTGTCTATGTTTTTTACAATACAGTACCTGTCTTGCTACATATGAATATATATTTTTGTTTGTTTGCTTTTGGGGTTTTTCTTTGTTCTGTTAACATTTTTTGCTTTATTTTTGCTTAATATGCATGTTATGTCTGCTTCTTTGTTTATTTTTGTTTCATATTATTGTTTTTGATTACTGATTTTCCAATGTTTTGTTTTGTATTTAATATCTGATTGCATGTTTTGGTTGCCTGATGTATGGTTCATTTTTGAAGTTGAATAATGTTATTTCTTTTAGTTTGTTTGGTATATGTTCTTTACAAGACAGTATTGCTTTGTTGCAAATAAAAGAATCTCATGTATACCAAACTTTTACTATCCTTGTTTGTATAATTTGTGTACAGATACTTGAATAAGTATACAAAGTTCAAACATAAGCACAAGCACAAGAAAAACATGATATTACAGAAATAATAAGATAAATATAACTAAAATAACCTTTTAAATTTTAACTGTTTACTCAATTTCAAATATTTAGTAATGAATGATGCATTGTGCAGAAGTATTTTACCAACTTTTGATTTTATAAATGTGATCATGTGTGTAAAGCATATATTAAATAGTCTTGTTTGCATGCAAAAGTCATAAAATTACTACTCATTATTTTATAAAGAGAAAGTAAAACTTTTTCGAGATGTTGATTATTTTAGCGAAAAGATCAGTTTTAAATTTTCCATAAACACTATATATAATACAAGTTAAGTATGATTTGAAAGCCGCGCTACGCCACTTCCGATTTATAGTTTGCGGCTCTGTCGATAGATGGCGCGCATTCACGCTGGATGGATGACGTTTTCTTATTAGTAAAAGATAAGCTTTCCCATCTTTCCTATATAGTCTTTGCATCGAAACACTGCAGGCAGAGGTGAGTGTTGTTTTGTTTGATAGAAAGTGAGAGGTGGAATGACACTAAATTACTCAAAATGGAGAGAAAATGCTTCAAATATCGAAGCATGAAGATTGAAAAGCTTTCTACGGATGTTACAGAGGCAAGAAATTGTGACATCAACAATAGCTAACGGAAAGTTGAGTCATTATCAACAAAACTGAAAATTTATGGAACTTTGACCTTTGTGAATAGTTCCGTATAATTATAATAATGATATAGTAATGTTGGTGTCAACATCATACCATGTCAATGAATAAGGGTATGTGGTCTTCAATTGGAGAATTCCCTTGCTTTACCTAAATCTGCATCTTCCCCGTATGATGGAACCCTTGCAACGTTTATGGATGATAAGAAGTTTTTGGAGGTCCATGATTACGTAAAAAAATCAGGTATGATCTTTCTGCTCTTTTGAAGATGAAGTTTAGTGTTATCAGTTGGTATGCAGCAAGAATTTCTCTTGCTTTTAGATGTTTTTCAATAGAACATCCTAAATTCCAGGTATTCTTTAGTGTGAAAATGTGAAAAATGAGACAACACAACCATGAAATAATATGATATGCATAGCCAGATTTAAGGCAGGGCCACCAGGGCCATGACCCAGGGCCCTGTGTATTTAGAGGCCCTACGCCAAGTCCATTATAATGATATAAGCACTTTTTTGGTGTATTCACCTGGTAACTCACCTGGTGGGGCCATATCCCCACTCATTAGACCAAATAACTGCCATGGGGGGGGGAATGGCGCAAGTCTCTACAGGGTACTCCAATCACATGGACAGGTATACAGGCAATAATTTTATGTAATGTGAGATTGGTTTTGTGTTCCTTGGTGTATGTCAGGTTGTATGTTGGTTTATAGTCCTGATTGGATTGACTGTGAGTTTCTCTAGATTGGCAAAGTTTTTGGGTAGGGTGGGGTGGGGTGGGACAGGGAGGGGAGGGTGTGGAGGTCATAGGGTGTGAAGGTTTGTTGAAACAATCAGGGGTGGCTGTAACTGTACAGCTCATCACCTAGGAATTGGCGGAGTCTGTGTTTGAATGCGGAGATGGAGTGTGCTTCAACCATATCGGATGGGAGAGAGTTTCATTTCTGTGTAACTCTGCATGCTTCTGTGTTGGTGTGCTGAGGGTGTATATTACATTTTCTCAACACAAAACATATCAAATTTTTTATTTTTTTTTAAACTTGGAATAATGAGACCTACTGCTTTATATTTGCACAATAGCAACAAATTATTTCACAGTGCACATCTATAGACAGTATTTTACAGCTATTGTTGGATTGCCAATTACTGTAATGGTAAAAATGCAGACAAAGCTTTCAAGAATAAAACTAAATATATGTCCTGTACCTTGAATACACCTGTATTATTACGTTGATAACTAGGTTAAAAATTCAATCTCTAAAAATATCTTATAACAAAATATTTTATATGTTCCTTGAATCTACCAGAATTATTACGTTAATAACGAGGTTAAAGCTCAAATCTATACAAAGTTCTTATTTGTAAACATTAAAAAAATAGACTTTATTCATAATTATGGAACTTGAAAAAATAATTTTATTGGACTTAAGGAGTCTGAGTCGGATAAAAAAAATTCCGACTCCTAGTACTCTTAGAACTCACACTCCGACTCTGGCTCCCAGCTAAAACCTTTGACTCCGACTCCGCAACCCTACCTCAAATAGGGGGGAGTTTGTGACATTAAACCATATCTTATAAAACATGCCTCAGTTTTTGGGGATGAAAATATCACCATCAAGTTACCATGCACATTGTAAAAGGTGACTAACTACTGTGACAGCAAAAGAACCAGGAGTCCTCCTGTCTGTACTTTTCTTCTGCAAATGTTAAGACAGAAGGTCTGGAAGGATTACTGTAACTAAAATCCCAGTAATTGGCTTTTTACCTAGTTGTATTTTACAGGACTAGAGCTATGCTCGTAGTGACCTGTTCTTGTATCTCTCTGCATCCAGTTTATTCTTAAAATCCCCCGTTTAGTTTGTTCCAGACATCAATCACTCTGTGTGGGAAGCTATTCTTTTTCAAATCTCTTGTGTAACTGTCCTTCTATAGTTTCTTGTCGTGTCCTCTTGTTTCTCTTCTGTCCCATTTTGATAAGTCGTCTCTATCAAGAATTTCCATCCCTTTCATAATTCTGTAGATGGTCAACAAATTACCTCATTCTTTTCTCTGTTCCAGTGTTGACAGATGTAATTTCTCCAATCTTTGTATATCAAATTTGATAGTGTGGGTGCCATATTTGTCTCTGCTCTTTGAATTCTTTCTAAAAAAAAAATTCTTTTTTTTTGTGCTAGGTATCTTTAAATGTGTGATAATGTGGAGTAAGTGAGAACAAAACAGAGATTGGTGGATAGGTTGTGAGAAAATAGATGTGTTAACACTGAGTAAAACTAAACTGAAAGAGAAAAGTGAGTTTGAATTTGGAAATATGATAGGTAGGGTTTCAGGATTGGAAACGTGACGAGAGACGACTAGCTCTGTCAGTAAGCGATGAGATATGTGCATACATACATATACCAAAGGCTTTTTCCCCAATGTGTTTAAGACAACAGAAATTTCAGAATTTTTATATTCCTTAAGAGAGAATAAAAAATACATTACTAGAATTGAAGGTCTTCAGTAAAAGATCATCAGTACTGAAATTTGTCATCTTTAATATTTATATATAGATATATATATATATATATAATGTGTATTTACCTAGTTGTGTTTTATGGGAAGGGGAGCTATGCTCGTGGTGTCCCGTCTTCATATCTCATTTTATCTAAATGGTTTTTAAATTCATGAATTGTTTTTGCACACACCACTTTCTCATCTAACTTGTTCCAACTGTCTATTACTCTGTGAGGAAAGCTGTTCTTTTTCAAATCTCTTCTATAGCTGTCTTTTTAAATTTTCTTTCCGTGTCCTCTTGTATTTCTGTCATCCCATTTTATCAGATTCTCTCCATCAGTAATTTCTATGCCTTTCATGATTCTGTAAATAGCTATCAAATCTCCTCCCTCTCTTCTTTGCTCTAGTGTCTGTAGTTCAAGTTTTGCTAGTCTCTCTTCATATGATAGTTTTGAGAGTGTTGGTGCCAATTTTGTAATTGCTCTTTGTATTCTTTCAATTTTTTTTTATACATTTTTTTGTACTTGGTGACCATATTGTTGCTGCATATTCCAATCTTGGTCTTATCAGGGTGATTAGAATTTTCTTCACCATTTCTTCATCCAGGTATGTAAATGCAACTTTGATTTTTCTAATTAAATTATAAGTTTCTCCAAAAATCTTATTTATATGTTTCTCAGACATATTATTCATAACAATGACACCCAGGTTCTTCTCATTTTCTACTTTTTTATTCCTTCTTCTCCCAATTTATATGATCCTGTTATTCTGTTTTTGCTTTTTCCAAATTCCATTATACTACACTTTTTTGTGTTGAACTCCATCTCCCACTTCCTACTCCATTCCTATACTTTATTTAGATCTGTCTGTAGTGATTCACAATCTTCTTCTGTTTTCACTCTTTTCAGTAGTTTTGCATCATCTGCAAAGAAGCTCATATAGCTTTCAATTCCTTCGTCCATATCATTAATATATATAGCAAACATTATTGGGGCCAGAACTGTTCCCTGCGGAACACCGCTTATTACTTCATCCCAATTTGAGTGTTGGTCTCTTATCACTACTCTCATTTTTCTTTCTTGCAAAAAGTCTTCCATCCAATTTAGCAGTTTGTCCTGTATTCCTCCTTCAGTTTCTAATTTCTTAAGCAACTTCTTATGTGGTACTTTGTCAAAAGCTTTTTTTAGGTCTAGAAATGCACAATCAGCCCATCCATCTCTTTCTTGTATTATATCTATTAGCCTTGAATAGAAACATATTAAATTGGTGACGCATGATCGTCCTTGTCTGAATCCAAATTGCCTTGGATTTAGCACGTTTTTTTTTCTAAATATTTTACCCATCTACTTTTGATAATTCTTTCACAAATTTTTGCTATTGTACTTGTTAGAGAGACTGGTCTATAGTTTGTAGGTTCTTCTTTATTTCCTCCTTTATATATAGGTACTATATTTGCTTTTTTCCAATCTTCTGGAACTTTACCTTCTTTCAAGGAACTGTTTAGTATGCTATGTATTTTGTCTGCCAGTTCATTCCTGCATTCTTTCAAAATCCAGTTTGCTATTTCATCTGGTCCATGCGATTTTCTGACATCAAGATTACTCAAGTGTTTCAATATTTCATTCTTTGTTACTTCTATTTCTTTCATAGGGGGGACTTTCTCTTTCCATTCGTTCTCTTCAGGTTGTATGTTCTCCCTTGTAAACACTGATTTAAAATGTTTGTTCATAATTTCCGCCATTTCCATTTCCTCTTTGTATTCAATTCCCCCTTGTCTTAATTTCTCGAAGTCTTGTTTGTTTTTTCAGTTTATTGTTTACAAATCTGTAGAATAGTTTTGGTTGATCTTTACACTTTTCTATGACATCTTTTTCATATTTTCTCTTTTCCTCTCTGCACATTTGTACATATTCATTTCTATAACCGGTATATATTTCCCATTTTTCAGGCCTTCTGTCTTTTTTCCATCTGTTCCAGGCTTTGTCTCTTTTGTCTTTTAACTCCCTACAACTTTTGTTGTACCAGCATTTTACATATTCTTTTTCTTGTTTTTGTCTTGGGACATACTTTTCCACTCCTTTTTTGTAAATTTTTGTCAAAATATTCCATTTATCTTCTACTGTTGTTTCTTCTTTGTATATTTCTTCCCAGTTTTCTCTTTGAAAGAATTCTCTTATTCTATCAAGGTTTGTTTTTTCATACATCATTCTTCCTTTTCTATATTGTTCATTTCTTTTGATATATTTTTCTTCATTAAGTTCCAGTTCAATCAATATGTGGTCACTTTTACTTATTGGTGTTTTATATTCAATCTTGTCCACTATTCTAGGTTCAGATGTAATTATTAGGTCTAGTCTCGATGGCTCTTCTTCATTTCTATACCTAGTGTTCTCCTGTATCCATTGTGTCATTGTATGGTCAGTAATCATCTCAAGTAGAGCGTTTCCCCATGAGCCGTCTCCACCCTTTACTGTCATTTCTTCCCAGCAGATTTCTTTGCAATTAAAGTCGCCCATCATAACTATTCTTCCTCCATCTTCCATTATCTTGTTTAATGCTATCTTTGTGTCCTCTAACATACTTTTATGTTCACTCTCTTCCCATGAGGCTGTTTTCGGGGGCACATAATTTATCACAAACTTTCTGCTCTTCTTATCTCTGTCTTCTACTTCCATCATTATCATCTCTACTGTATTCTTTCCATATGTGACACACTTCACATTTATATCCTTCTTAGTCAGGAACATAACTCCACCCCCTTGCTTTTTCTCTCTGTTTCTAATCCAATAATTATATGCATCATGTCCTACACTGTTGGGTGGTAGTGGACCTTTTAGTTTTGTGTCTACAATTCCCATTATGTCCGGTTCTTTTTCCTTCAAATAATCATCCAGCTCATTCAATCCTGTTATTAATCCATCTATATTTGTGTAAGACACTCTTAGTTTTCTGCCGCTTCCATTGTGTTCTCTGTTTCCCTTTTGTTTTTCTCTTGTATGTCGACTTTCTTTAGTTTCATATTCACTGCTCTCCAATAGAATCTCTTTTTCTGACTCCGTTCTGTTCTCGTTTTTTTCCTTAGCTTGAAGTCTTTTCTGTTTTGTTTTTTTCTTCTCTTTCCTCTTTATTCATTTCCCTTTTTATCCATACCTTTTTATATTGTTAACTTGTAGCTAGTTTCCCTGTTTTGGATAAGATATTCTCTGCCGTCGTTTGTGACCTGAATTTAATCTTAATTGGTCTGGTCTTATCTGTGCTATACTTTCCGAGTCTAGATTTCTCTTCGATTTGCTTCATAATTTCTGGTTCATCTTCCTGAACTGATTCTAGTAATTGGCTTACTTTTTCATTTTCCTCTTTGATTCTTGTGGTTCTATCTGGGTTGTGTTTCTCTTCCATTCCTAATATAATTATACATTTCTTTTTGTCTGCTAAATCTCTTACTATATTCTCCTTTTGTCTCATCACTTTTATAACTGAGTCTTCAGTATGTTCTTTCAATTGCTGTTTGATTATGTCAGTGAATGAAACTTTATTGTCTTCTTGGGTTGTCTTCCAATTCTTAGCTTCTTTAGTTATGGCCTCTCTGTTTTCTTTACTATTCCTCTTCAATTCCTCATTCTCCACCTTTACTTCTCTTAACTGTCTTTTTAGGTCTTCTATTTCATCAGTTAAGTTTTTGTTTGCCTTCTCTAGTTCTTCCAATTTTTCAAAACTCTCGGCAATTTTTGTCATTTTGACAAACCTAACTTCCCAGTTGTCAGACATTTGTTCAAGTTTTTCCTCCAGTTTTGCCAGTCGGGGAAGGTTGATATCCGCCGCCCTTTCATTAGATCCTTGGAAATTATCATCCTCACCTTCCATTGAACTGCTCTTATCTATGTTTCTGATCTTTACAATTTTGTTAGTCCCCTCATCTAAATCCAATTCGTCCGTTCGACGTTTGTTTATCAGCCGTCTAGACTCTTGGACTAAGTCCTCCCCTTCCTTATTTCCTTCCATTTCCCTCAATATCCCTTCCCTTCTCCTTCCCTATCACTTCCCCACTATTTCACGAGCACTCTCCTTCCCTATAAATACAATAGGCACTTCCTGAATGCTGTGATCCACGTAGTTTTTCCTTTTTCTTTGGAACACCAGTTCAAGCCGTCCATTCGGTTTTAAGTGTGTGTGTGTGTATGTATGTATGTATGTATGTATGTGTGTGAGTGTGGGTATTTACCTAGTTGTATTATACGGGAAGGGGAGCTATGCTCGTCACCGGTGATCCGTTTTTGTATCTCGCAAGATCAAGTTTGTTCCTAAATTCTTGCATTGTGTTTGCACACACTATTTCTCCATCCAATTTGTGTGGGAAGCTGTTCTTTTTTCAGGTCTTTTCTGTAGTTATCCTTTTTGAGTTTCATTACATATCCTCTTGTTTTCCTTTGTCCCGCTTTAGTAAGTCCTCTCTATTAAGGCATTACTTTCCTTTCATAATTCTATAGATGGTTATTAGGTCCCCTCGTTCTCTTCCTTGTTCCAGGGTTGGCAATTCCAGTTCGACCAGTCTTTGTTCATATGTCAGGTTTGCAAGTGTTGGGACCAACTTTGTCGTTGCTCTTTGTATTCTTTCTAATATCCTTGTATTCTTTTTAATACTGGGTGACCATATCAGCGCTGCATATTCCAGTTTTGGCCTTATCAGTGTTTGTAATATTTTCTTGATCATTTCCTTATCCAGGTATTTAAAGGCCACCTTTATTGATCCCAACAAATTGTATGTTTCTCTGACTATTTTATTTAATGTTTGCTGGAGAGAAGGTAGAGTGCCAGAGGACTGGAGGAGTGCATGTATAGTTCCACTTTACAAGGGAAAAAGGGGCCAAGTGTGAGTGTAGTAGTTTCAGAGGGATTAGCTTGTTAAGTGTAGTTGGGAAAGCTTGTAGGAGGATCTTGATTAAGAGGATTACAAGAGGAACAGATGTAGTAATTGGTGAGGAACACTGAGGGTTTAGGACAGGTAGAGGTTGTGTAGATCAGATTTTTTTTGTGGTAAGACAGATATTTGAGAAAGCTATAGGAAAAGGTAATGATGTTTTTTGGGCCTTTATGGATCTGGAAAAGGCTTACGACAGGGTAGACAGAAAGGCACTGTGGGAGGTTATGAGGATATACGGGATAGGAGGAAAGCTTCTCGGAGCTGTCAAGAGTTTTTATGAGAGTAGTAGAGCTTGTGTCAGGATTAGAAATGGAGAGAGTGAGTGGTTTGAGGTAAAGGTGGGACTTCGTCAGGGATGCGTTATGTCACCCTGGCTGTTCAACTTATACATGGATGGGGTGGTGCGAGAGGTGAATGCAAGGGTAGTGGGTCAGGGATTGGAGATGGTTAAGGAAAATGGAGAAAAGTGGGAGGTGAGCCAGCTGTTGTTTGCGGACGACACTGCACTTGCGGCAGGATCAGAGGAGGGATTGAGGAAGCTGGTGACAGAGTTTGGGAGAGTGTGTGATAGAAGAAAGCTGAAGACAAATGTGGGTAAAAGTAAGGTGATGAGATGTACAAGGGGTGAAAGTGGCAGTAATTTGGAAGTGAGCAACTGGAGGAAGTGGATAGTTTTAGATATTTGGGTGCAAATGTGGCAGGAAAGGGTGGAGGTACAATGTAGATTGAGAGAAGCGAGTAAATGCCTTGGTGAATTAAAAAGTGTAATGAGGAATAGGAATCTGGGAATGGATGCTAAGAGGAGACTGTATGAAGGAGTGATTGTGCCAACAGCACCGTATGGAGCAGAAACATGGCACATAAGAGAGGAAGAGAGAAGGAGTTTGAATGTGTTTGAGATGAAGTGTCTGAGAAGTATGATGGGGGTTACTAGGCTAGATAGCGTGAGAAATGAGGAAAATGGAGGAGAACAGGGGTGGAAAGGGAGCTGGGAGATAGGGTGGATGAAAGAGTATTAGGTTGGTTTGGACACATGGAATGAATGAGTGAAGAAAGACTAGTAATGGTGGTATGGAAGGCTGATGTGGAGGGTGTGAACATGTGGGGACGTCCTAGGTTGAGGGGGATGGATGGGGTGAAGGGGGCTTTGGGGAAGAGGGGAATGTCTGTTGAGGAAGGACGGGAGAGGACAGAAGACGGGTGAATGGAGAATGGTTGTATATGGAAAATGTTGTGATGCATGAGGTGGATTGGACGGGGAACTGGGGGGTGAGGTAGTGTGTGTGAGCAAAAATTTTTGATGCAGCCCGAAGGGTCCCCTGTCCTCTCCTTTATATGGGGGGACGGAAAGGGGGGGGGGTTCGCAGATGTAATGAAGCGGCCTTGCTGTGTCCTGCGACACTGCTTCTGACCCAGGGCAGTGGACAGGGTGTAGGGATGACCCGTCATCTAGGAGGTGCTAAGATGGGAGGGAGGGTGGAGGGGTGTGGAGTGTATTCAGGGATGGAATGGGTGGGAATGTTTTTGTGTCTTGTTCTTTTTGGCTACCTTCCTGGTAAGGGGGAAAAATGCCTTGGTATATGTATGTATGTTTATTTGGCGACATGTCTTTGGTGATGATTTCTCTTAGGTCCCTTTCAGAATTTACTTTCTTTTCCATCAATTTTATACTGTCTTGATATTCTCTTCTTGCTTTTTCCAAATTCAATTATACTGCATTTTTTTATGTTGAATTCTACCTCCCATCTCTTGCTCCACTCTCAGACTTTGTTCAGATCCCTCTGCTATGAGTCACAGTCTATTTTGGAGTTTATTCTCTTTAATAATTTTGCATCATTCACAAAGCAGTTCATGTAATTTTCAATTCTTTCGTCCATGTCATTTACATATACAGTATAGCAAACATTATCAGAGTTAGTACTGACCCCTGTGGGGCGCCACTACTCATTTCTTTTCATTTTGAATGTTTGTCTCTGAGCACCACTCTCATTTTTCTTCCACGTAGGAAGTCCTCTATCCAATTCAATAGTTTTCTATGAATGCCTCCTATTTTTTCCAGTTTATATAGTAATTTTCTGTGTGGTACCTTATCAAATGCCATATGTAGGTCCAGGAATGCACAGTCTGCCCAGCCATCCCATTCTTGTGTGTGGGTGTGTGCATACAACACATTTATGGGTTTAAACATATGGACCTACCTTTATGAAAACTTTGTGTTGACATAATTTATTATATGAAATGAACATAAACCCAAACAGGCAGAGCTTGTCCAAATGGTTGCCTTTGTGCTGGAGGATCTTGTTTGCAAAAGTCAACAAGCAAACATTCATGGGAAAATGCAAGGTTGGTTACCCTGCAATTCTAACAACTTCAACCTGCCTGGCCGTCTTTAATAGTCCGTAGCTATGGGATGCATTCCAGAGAAGCATGGCTCACTCGGCCAAACCAGGTTGGTAGATTCCAAGAGAGACTAGTGTAGATACTGAAAGTTACTGAACATTTTATCTCTAAATCTAGTAAATGAAAAATAATTTGGTGTTTATTTTTCATATTATTTTCTAAGAGAGACAAGTGTAAATAGTGAAAGTTACTGAACATTTTCTGTCTTGATACTCTGTTTTATCTCTAAATGTAGTAAATGACAAATCATGTGGTGTTTATTTTTTAAATTTATTTTCTAAGAGAGACGAGTGTAAGTACTGAAAATTACTGAACATTTTCTGTCTTAAACTCAGTGGTGTTAGTTGTGATTTACAAATGTGTTACTACTGCAACATTTCCCAACATTGTAAAAACAACCACTACTGTATACTACAGCCTTGGTTGGATGAGATGTTTAGTATTATTTTTTATTTATTTATTTTATCTTATTTATTTTTAATTGTTATTAGTGTAGGGAAATACCATTCATCAACCACTAGTGTATTTTACAACCTTGGGTGGATGAGATTTTTATCATTTTTTTTTTTTTTTTTTTTTTTTCTTAATCTTTATTAGTATAGTGAAATACCACTCATCAACCACTACTGTATATTACAGCTTTGGGTGGATGAGATTTTTATTTATTTATTTATTTTATTATTATTCTTTTTAATCTCTATTAGTGTAGTGAAATACCACTCCCAATACCCAAGAAGACTCCCAGAGACCTTTCCTCCAGTGTTTTATATATTATTATTATTATTATTATCATCATTATTTTTTTCTTATTTTTTCTTCTTCTTTCTTCTTTTTGGCTAGAGAGAAGTGGCCAGTGGGATTGCACAGGGTATGGTACTGGTAACTGTAATGTTCTTATACATCAGTGACATGATGGGAGAAATAAAAAGTTATACATTCACTGATGGTGCTAAGACCATAAAAGAAAAAAATTAATGTAAACTGCTATGTATCTCCTGTTTCCCAAATGATCAATCTTAACTTCAATATATATGTTGTTCCAACCTGGTCTGTGTCTCTTAGCCAGAAGAGAATGCAAAGTATTTCAAAACAAACCAAATTTTAGGAACCAGATTCCTATATAATGTATTTGCCCAAAGTCAAGAGGCATAATTCCACTCCCACCCATTTTATCCCAGGGCTCTCACATGGGGTGTGTGGGGGTGGGGTGGATTGCAGGGGGATTGCATATGCCCTAGGGCAGCACATTTAAGGGGGGGGGCGGCGGCAATTCTAGTCTGGACATGCCGCCCACAAGGCTGACAAAGTAATTATAATAATAAAAAAAAAAAGTCAAGAGAGCCCAGAATATTGTACTGCAATATACGAAATTTGCATTAGAATCAACGGAATATGAAATATTTTTCCCTTATCCCTTCTGCAATAGGGAAATTAAATAATATTTTTAAAATCTGTTTAATTATTTTGCAAGGCAATAGCTATAATAGGCAGTAAGGAATGGTGGAGGTGGGAAGTGGGGGTGTTTTTCTAACCATCGATAGCTGAGCAGTCTAAGGCACTGACTTGGGAGCCTTTTGGCTCCAGAGCAGTAGGTTCGAATCCTCTGCGCAACGGTCAAAAAAATGATCTGATTGAGGGTGGCATCACTGAGAACTCTGCCCTGTGGTGGCACAAAGGCATGTAAGGGCTCTGCCTCATTCCCCCCCATCCACCACCCCTCCCTCCCTCCCTCCCTCTCATCTAACCAAGGAGCAATACTATCACAAATATTGTTGTCGTATGTACCAATGACCTTTCCAAACCAAACCCAGAGCACACTACCAAAACTTTCGCATATGCGGGTGACTTAACAATGGAAGGGAGAAACATGGGTAGATAGATCATGAAATGAAAATGGGAGATAGAAGAGACATGGTAGAAATATTTCCAATGCATTAGAATGATCCAAGAAGATGCTGTAATGACTATCATTTATTTTATATTATTTGTTTTGTCTATTTGTTTATCATTATTTGCTTGATTCTCATTTATTATTTCTTATATGTCAATTTATTATCATTTACTATTTATCAGTTTGTTTATTAGGCCTATTTAATCATACCTATGCATTTATTTATGTATTTTATTTATTATTTACATTATTATATTTTTCATTTATTTGTTTATCTATTATTATGATTTTTTTCGCATCCGACCTAGATATTGGATCATAAGGTCTCCTGTCAGCATGCTCCGCATTTGTAATCCTTTGTAAGAAGTATTTGTAAATTTAATTTTTTTTTTATCAGATAATGTATGGATTGGAGCAACCAACAGCTTACCACACCTGAAGTACCATTGGGTCTGGATCAGTAACTCTCTGGGCTTTCTCATCTCACCTGCCGGTGGATGTTGCTTGCACCAACGTCTACTCCTTCCTTACTCTGCAGGAAGGGAGTTGAAGGTTTGTAATAGCAGAGGTGGGTGCGTTCCTCGGTGTGTTCTGCTTTAGTTTGGCCGCAGTTAGTGCTCCCAAACTATTAAAGCTTAAGAGACAGGTTCATACGGAAATGAAAATCCGATAGGCCAATTACTATACCAAAGAAAAATTTTGTAGGCCACATCCAAAAGGTAGATCACATACTATAGCAGCACCTATATTGCTGTAATAGTTTGGAAGTGCTAACTGCAGACAAACTAGAGCAGAACGCATCTAGGAACGCACCAAGGAACATGCCCAGCTCTGTGTAATTATAGTAGATATTGCCATAAGCTTCTCTGGAAAGCTGCAATCCTTGGGCCCTTCCACAGATCTCTGTGTGTTATATTAGTGTGGGGGCAATTTCCAGATGATCATGGGATTAGAAATCTCTGTGTGTTATATTAGCATGGGACATTTTCCAGATCACTGGATCAGAGATCTGTGTGTGTTATATTAGTGTGGGGCATTTTCCACATGATCACTGGATTAGAATAGCAGGATGGGATTATGTTAATCACCAGTATTCAGCTCTCCATATGTAAAGAGGTGGAGGAAATAGGGTTCAAGTTGGAGTCAAGGTTATTGATGAGTTGTTGAAGATGGGCAGTGGCAGGGAGACAGGGAGGAAAGGAGTAACTGGTGCTTGTTGGGTCCCATCTCCTGTTCTCCGAGTTTGATCCTACCCAGCCGCCTCAAATTCATGTACAGTTCCAAATGGATATATATCCTTGATTTCCAGCTATGATATTTAGATTTGAACTCATGTATTTTGTGTATTTACCTAGTTCAAATTCATGTACCCCTTCTGGGGTATTGGCTGCATGTTATTGTGGCAAAGTAGCATGCAATTGATACTTTAGGGTCTATATGGGGCGCCCCTGCGGACCTAAGCGACACATAATTTTGTCTGTGATAGAGGAAAACTCTGTTCATCGAGAAATGATGACACTTTTATACTACGACTGTCCCTCCATTATGCTGTCTCCCAACCCCTTGTTACTGTCCTGTACAGTTTCTCTCAATATTTATTTCCTTTTTCGCCTACCTACCCTATGGTGGGGGAAAAGAATACTACCACCAAGTATTTCCACTTGGATCGTAAGAGGCAAGAAAAAAGGGACGGGGATTGGGACTAGGCATCCTTCTCCCTGTAGCCCCACAGGGGACATTCCTAAAAATGTAAAGGCATAAGAGGGTCTGGGAGTTTTCCAACCAGCACCCTAAGGTTTGGGTCTTTTAATGTGCTTGGATGTGGTACAGATGAGAGTAAAAGGGAAGATATAGGTAGTATGCTTGTAAGAAAAAAGATGGATGTGTTGGGTTCAAGTGAAACTAAGCTGAAAGGGAAGGGCGAGTGTAAGTGGGAGGTTATCATGAGTGAAGAGAGGGTGAGGGAGGGAAGGGATGGCTATACTAGTAAGTGAAGAGATAGGTTAATGTGTAGTGGAGTGGAAGGAGGTTTCCTCAAGGATAATGTGGATGAAGGTGAAACTGGGAAAGGAGATGTGGGTCTTTGTAAGTGCATATGGGCCTGGCAGTGAGAAGAGTGTAGAGGAAAGGGAGGCTTTTTGGATAGATTTAAATGAGTGCATGGAGGGACTAGGGAGAAATGTCAGTGTAATAGTACTGGGAAACCTTAATGCTAGGGTAGGAAATGATCCAATCGATGGAGTGGTTGGGAAATGTGGAGTTCCAGGAAAGAATCGTAGTGGAGAGTTGATGGTGGAGATGTGTAGATAGTTGATGATAACAAATAGTGTTTCGGAAGAAAGTCAAGCATAAGTACACATGGGAGAGGGTGGTGGATGGAAGGGTGGTAGATAGAGCATTAATGGATTTGTAGTGGTATATTGGATTTTGATAGGAAGTGTTATTGATGTACATGTACCTAGGGGAGAGGGTGGGGGGATATCAGATAATGTTTTAGTGGGAGGTAAGTTGAGAGTGGAAGATAGATGGAGAAAGAGGAAAAGGACAAAAGGTAGGGAGGTGCTTAGAGTGAATTCTTTGAATGAAAAGGAAAATGAGGAGTACAAGAAGAAGGAGAGGGAGTAGTGGGAGGGAGTGAAGGAAAGAGTAGAGCTAGGATTGGATGAGGAATTGGGATGGATCAAGAAGGGACTCACAAAGTGAGCAAAGATGGTGTTTGGAACAAGAAGGACAGGAGAAAATAGAAGAAAGGGTAGTGAATAGTGGGATGAGGAAACAAAGAATGTTGTAGATGAGAAGAAGCAAGCTTTCACAGATTGGTTGCAAAATAGGACGGGGGAGTCGTGTGAAAGGTGCAAAGAAATGAGAAGTAAAGCAAGAGGTAAAGGAGGCAAAGAGGAGAGCAGATGTGAGGTGGGGTGAGAGTATGACAAAATTTTTAAAGTAATTAAAAGATGTTTTGGAAAGAAATAAAAAGAGGAATGGGAGGCAAATCAAGTAGAGAAGAAAACGTAAAAGGTGCTGATAGATATGATAATGGAAGAAAGGGCAGAATGAGGAAGATGGGCAGAGTATTTTAGGGAGCTGCTAAATGTGAAGGAGGATAGGGAGGGAAAGATAGCTGCAGTGGGAAGCGCTAAGAAAATGAGAGTGATGAGTGAGGAAAATGGAGGAGAAATAAGGAAGGATGAAGTGAAGGCAGTTGTTAAGATGATGAAAGCAGGTAAGGCACGTGGTCTGGATAGATGCCATACAGAATGTCTAAAAAAAAAAAAAAGAAGGTTCAGTGATGGTGGACTGGCTGGTGAGGTTATTTAATGTTTGCTGGAGGGAGAGTAGAGTGCCGGAGGACTGGAGGAGTGCCTGTATAGTTCCACTTTACAAGAGAAAAGGGGACAAGTGTGAATGTAGTAGTTTCAGAGGGATTAGCTTGTTAAGTGTAGTTGGGAAGGCTTATGGGAGGATCTTGATTGAAAGGATTAGGAGAGGAACAGAGGGAGTAATTGGTGAGGAACAGTGTCGATTTAGGACGGGTAGAGGTTGTGTAGATCAGACTTTTGTGGTAAGACAGATATGTGTGAAAGCTATAGGAAAGGGGAAGGATGTTTTTTGGGCTCTTATGGATCTGGAAAAGGCTTCCGGCAGGGTAGACAGGAAGGCACTATGGGAGGTTTTGCGGATATACGGGATAGGAGGAAAGCTTCTAGCTGTCAAGAGTTTTTGAGAGTATTAGAGATTGTGTCAGTATTAGAAATTGAGAGAGTGAGTGTTTCGAGGTAAAGGTGGGACTCCATCAATGATGTGTTATGTTGACCTGGCTGTTCAACCAATACATGGATGGGATAGTGTGAGAGGTAAATGTAAGGGTAGTGGGTCAGGGATTGGAGATGGTTAAAGAAAATGGACAAAAGTGGGAGGTGAGCCAGCTGTTGTTTGGGGACGACACTGCACTTGTGGCAGGATCGGAGGAGGGATTGAGGAAGTTGGTGAAAGAGTTTGGGAGAGTGTGTGATAGAAGAAAGCTGAAGATAAATGTGGGTAAAAGGTGATGAGATGTTCAAGGGGTGAAACTGGCAGCAGACTAGAAGTGAGCATTAAGGGAGAGCAACTGGAGGAAGTGGATAGTTTTAGATACTTGGGTGCAAATGTGGTAGGAAAAGGTGGAGTGGAGGTGGAGATAGAATGTAGATTGAGAGAAGCGAGTAAATGCCTTGGTGGATTAAAGAGTGTAATGAGGAATAGACATTTGGAAATGAATGCTAAGAGGTCATATGAAGGAGTGACTGTGCCGACAGCACTGTACTGGGCAGAAATATGGGACATAAGAGAGGAAGAAAGGAGTTTGAATGTGTACGAGATGAGGTGCCCGAGAAGTATGATGGGGGTTAATAGGCTGGATAGAGTAAGAAATGAGATGTGGAGGAGAACAGGGGTGGAAAAGGAGTTGGGAATGGGGCTGATGAAAGTATTGGGATGGTTTGGACACATGGGAAGAATGAGTGAAGAAAGACTTTTGAGAGGTATGGAAGGCAGATGTGGAGGGAGTGAACATGAGGGGACTTCCTAGGATGAGGTGGATGGATGGGGTGAAGGGGGCTTTGAGGAAGAGGGTAATGTCTGTTGAGGAAGGACGTGAGATGACAGAAGACAGGGGTGAATGGAGAATGGTTGTATATGGATGATGATGTGATGCATGAGGTGGAATGGGATGGGGGGGTGAGGTAGTATGTGTGAGCAAAATTTGACAGAGGGGGAGTCGCCGATTTAATGAAGCGGCCTTGCTGTAGATGTGCTGTGTCTTGTGACACTGCTTCCGACCCAGGGCAGTGGACAAGGTGCAGGGATGACCTGTCATCCAGGTGGTGCTAAGATAAGAGGGAGGGTGGAGGGGTTTGGAGTGTATTCAGGGATGGAATGGGTGGGAATGATTTTATGCCTTTTCCTTTTTGGCTACCTCCCTTGAAAGGAGGAAAGAGCCTTGGTATATGTATGTACCTAATTGTATTATATGGGAAGGGGAGCTAAGCTCGTGGTGACCCATTTTTGTATCTCGCAAGATCAAGCTTGTTCTTAAATTGTCGTACTGTGTTTGCACACCATTTTTTCATCCAGTTTGTTCCATATATCTATCATGATGTGTGGGAAGCTGTTCTCTTTCAGGTTTCTTCTGTAGTTATCCTTTTTGAGTTTCATTGCATGTCCTCTTGTTTTTCCTCTGTCCTACTTTAATAAGTGTGTGTATGCATATTTGGTTTGGTATCTTACAGAGCCTGCATGTCCAAATGGTTGGTTTTATGCCCAAGGATCCTGCTTCAGTATGTCAATGGCTAAGAGGAACTGGGACCAGGCAAATGAAACATGTGGACAGGCAGGAACAACCTTAACGTCCTTTTATGACAGAAATGAGTGGCATGTGTTCCAAAGTGCCTTGGCTCGTTCAGCCCATCTTGTTAAGGAACCATACACTTAACCCTCGATTTAACAGACAAATGCGTGCAGACTCTTGTCCGTTATTTGAAAATCGGTTCCGTCCGTTACCAATACTGGATACCGGACATAGGTCTGTTATGTAGAAAATTGTCCGTTAGGTTTCCGCGTGCACATACGTATTAGATATGTAATAAAAAGCTACAGTACATATGTATAATGATGTACATTACACATAAAGAAGAAATTGAACCATTTCTTACCTTAAATCTAGTTGCTGCTATTTACATATGTACAGTACAGGATCTCCATTGGATTAGTGGTGCCAGCCAGGGTTGCCAGCCTGGGGGCAAATTTTCATTTTACGAACTTATTCCGGTATTTGACTGTTACTACCGGACACCTATTGCACAAATTTTCATTTTACGGACTTCATCCGGAATTTCACTGTTACTACCAGACACACTTTTTTGTCAGCTAAATCGAAAGTCCACAAATTCGAGGTCCGCTAAATCGAGGGATGAGTGTACTTTGTTTTCTCTCCCTATCATTGGACTCACGAGTCTCAAGTAGCAGAGTTTTGCAATTGACAGGTCAGTCATGGACAATTCCAATTTGACAGTAGTTGTCCAGTGGGATCCTTTGGAGCATCTCATGGTTAGCTGCAGATGAAATCCACCTGAGATGTTAAAAAGAATAGCTAAGATTTTTCCTTGTAGCTGTATTAACCTCAACATGAGCATGCTTTATATATATGTGTATATATATATATATATATATATATATATATATATATATATATGTATATATATATTTATATATATATATATATACATATATATATATATATATATATATATACATATATATATAAATATATATATATATATATATATACTGTATATATACTGTATATATGTGTGTGTGTATATATATATATATATATATATATTAGTATATGTATATATTAATATATATAAAGGTATATTTGAGGCACAGATTCTCACTAATACACAGTGTTAAACACGGCAGCATTTTGACACTGGTTAAATTTCTTACCGAGATTTTCAATTTTTCTCACAGTAGATCTTATTTCAGGGTGGGTGAGCAAATACAAGCCTTCCGTAGTCTTCCATATTTCATTGATGTTTCGACTTCAGGGAGTTATCTTCAGAATAGTATACAAGAATTAAGTCATTCTTACACAGCTACATAATACACAATTGACAGTTTTGTACAGACAACATGGATTTAAATATAGGCTGCTTGGGAATGCTGAAAGGATTGTGTCAACCTGCATGGGCGGACACTTTGCTCAGGAGGAGGAGGGGAAGGGGAAGGGGGGAGAGTCGGGTAGATGTTCCAATTTTATGGTAGTTGCCCAATGGGATCCTTTGGAACAACTCACGGTTGCCCGCAGATGAAACCTCTTCAAGTTCTGTGTGATACCCTATATTCCCCCCCCCCTTTTTTTTATCTGAATTTGTTGCTCACAACTTACATGGATTGGCTTTGTAATATGGTGAAAGTCATAAGAAAATATATTTCTTAGTACAAATAAAATAGCTTTGTGATAGAAGCCCTTGCAGTATGTATTGAATGTGCCTACCTGTATTTCTTTTATTTATTTATTTTATTTTTTCTTAAAGATGAATTTTTTAAATTGATTATATGAAAATCTAATTAAATAATCTTTGGAGTATAAGTCATTCCAGTATACAGTACAGGTAGTTGTCGACTTAAGACCTATGCGACTTACGACTGATCGACTTTACGACCACGAGATGTTGCAATAATATCTAACATTTCATAGAGTAATAGAATTGCAATGTTATGCCTGGTAGTGCAGTACATAACTCCGCACGCTGTGAGACGCGAGTACGTTAATTTTGGCAGGCTGTCGGCAGCGTCAGCATCCCAGCCAGCTTTTTTTTTTTTTTTTAAGTGAAATGTTAACTAATTTTGCATTGCAATTTGTATTTTTATATGTTTTGCAATCAATAAAATATAACGGTAATTTTTTTTTATGCCTAGGCTAGTTTGTTGTCGATAACAATATGTTCGGTACAGTACGTAAACGAAAGGAATGCGTTTTGAAATTAAAAAAAAATCCTAATCTTGCCTTACATTTTGTATTTTTATGTTTTGCAATTAAATAAATGTAACTATTTTTTTTTATACCTACTGTAGTCTATTGTCGATGATAAAATGTTCGGTACAGCATTTTGTATTTTTATATTTTGCGATTAATAAAATCTAAAAATGTAACAGTAAACTTTGTTTATGCCTAGTCTGTTGTCGATAACAATATTTTCGGTTCAGTACGTAAACGAAAAGAATGTGTTTTGAAATAATTTTTCCCCTAATTTTGCTTTACAATGATTCTAATGTAACCAACAAAAAAGTATTTGTAGGTCAAAGATGATAGGACTTTATTCAGTATGCGTAGGCCTAGGCTTCATTTCCTAAAGAACATGATAAAAAAGTTAATGAATATTAAACAACGTAGCTCAAAGATAATAAGATTTTATTCAGTATGCATACGTTTCCTAAAGAAAGTCTAATGGTAAAATAATACTAAGGTTAACAAATACAGTATTGAATATCATGGGTCAAAGATGATAGGATTTTATTTAATATGCTTAGGCCTAGGCTTACCTTACCGTCGTGCCATATCCTCTTGGCCCTCGGCAACCATGGAGCGCCACCGTTCACGGTCCCTAGTTACTTGTAACATCTGTGCTGGTTTGAGTTGTTTTCCCGTCGCCCTCATCAGCCCGTCCATATCCTTCTCCCTCTGCTTTCATCTTGCTCTCCTTCCCTCCACCATTCCCGTCATCACCACCTCTTCCAACCCTTCCTTCCTCATTATATGTCCTAAGAATCGCAACTGTCTTTTCCTTATTGTTGTCATCAATTCCCTACCTGCCTCTATTTCTCTCAATACTTCTTCATTTGTTTTCTTCGCTGTCCATGGTACTCATAATACTCGTCTCCATATCCACATTTCTGCTGCTTCTAAGTTTTCCTGCAATTTTTTGCTGATTGTCCATGCTTCTGAACCATATAATAGTGTTGACCATATAAATGTTTTAACTGTTCTCCTCATATCTGTAGATATTTTCTTGTTTGTTAAAACTTCTTTCATTTTCTGAAACGTGCAGGCCTAGGCTACGTTTCCCAAAGAAAATCAGATGAAATTATAAAAAGTTAAAAAATACTATACAACATAGTTCAAAGATGCTAAGATTATTTCAGTATGCTAAATATAATATACAATATATATATATATATATATATATATATAATATATATATATATATATCTATATATATATATATATATATATATATATATATGTATAAAGGGTAATATATATAGTATATATATATAGAACGACTTGCATCCAGATCGACTTACGACCTGTCTGTCGGAACCGAACTCGGTCGTAAGTCGACGACTACCTGTATATTGAAAAGCTTGTGTATTATCTTTTATTAGTAATTTTTCTATGATACCCAACTTAAAACTACAATAATGTGGTACTAGTCTAGTTCTGTGAAATTCTCTATAGTAATGAGAGAAAAGTACTTTTGATATTTAGAATGCTTTGTAGTTTAACCTTTAGTTTTCATGTCATATCATTCATTAGATTATGTTTCCAATTACGAGATAGTTTAAAATAGGTCTTAGATTGAAGTAGGTAAAAGTAATTGGGAATGGATTGGGGGGGTCACCAATTTAATGAAGTGGCCTTGCTGAGGATGTGCTGTGTCTTGCTACACTGCTTCTGACCAAGGGGCAGTGGACAAAATGTAGGGATGACCCATCATCCAGGAGGAGCCAAGATAAGAGGGAGGGAGTGGGGTGAATGGAAGTGAAGTATGTTGAGGATGGAATGGGTGGGAGTGGTCTTTATGCCTTTGTTTTTTTGACTACCTCCCGTGTAAAGGGGAAAAGGCCTTTGATATTTGGATGTATGTATGTACTAATGGGTGTTGGATCGAAGTGGATGGGTGGTGGATGCATGCCTTGGCTAGCTACCACATTCAAATTTGTAATTATGTTTCTTTTGACTTGTAAAGATTTTATGAACCTGTATATGATATAGGAATACCTCACTGTACAACTGAGTTGTGTTCCCAGCTGACTGGTCGCAATGCAAAAATTTGTATATCGAGGTGGGGTTTTACGTGTACGTAAATAGGGGGGTTGTTATGTTCATGGAGCCCGTCAACCCCTTCCCCCCCCTCAATTTTTGCCTCCCCATGGGGCTTTCACATATATGCACCCAACATTTGTTTTCACCTACTTTATAGCACTCAGTCGTATAGTGAGGTATTCCTGTACAAGAGTCTCTTTGAAACAGAAGACTAATATAATGCAACTACATCTTTTCCAGCTGTAAACCATATCATCATCATCATGTATGAACATTTACATATATTGTATTAATTTTCAGATGTAAATGTATGGATTGGTGCAACCAATAGCTTAATGCACTTGAAGTACCGCTGAACCTGGACCAGTTATGCATTGGTTGATGCTTCTGTGTGGCCAAATGACAGACCGAGTGCCACAAATTCTCTTTACTGCTGCATGGATTTATGGGCATCAAGTGGACATTTACCGGCAGACATTGCTTGCACCTGCAAGTACGCATTCCTCTGGAGAGTGGGCACTGAAGGTTTGTAACATCTTTGTTTATTTTTACATCACCTTTCATGACCTTGCTCTGGATGTGCTTTGTCTTGCAACACTGCCTCTGACTCGGCAGTGGGCGAGATGCAGGGGTGACCCGTCCTTCAGGAGGAACCAAGATAAGAGGGAGGGAAGGGGGTGGATGGGAGAGGAGTATGTAGGGATGGAATGGGTGGGGGTGGTTTATACGCCTTTGTTTTTTGTCTACCTCCCTTGTAAGGGGGAAAAAGCCTTTGGTATATGTATGTGTGTATGTACCTTTCGTAAAATCAATGTACCCCTCAACTTCATTACTTTTTTCCCTCATTTATTAGAAGCACCATGCATCCTGATGCACAAGGTGACTGAGCATAGAAAATTGCCCCAAAAATTATAATAGGTTTTGATGTTGGATGTAAGTTTTGGCTGTATTCCTTTTTTTTTTTTTTTTTCAAATGATGACATGACATGATAGGTAGATTGCAGTGCATTGCAAGAAGACTGGATTCCCTCACCACAAAAGGAAGAAGAGGAAGAGCTTAATGTTTGTACATTGACTGGACAGCAGTTGATATTACAGAGTTAAAGGCTTCAAAAGTATATTACTAAACTGCACTACAGCATAGGTACACACTTTAAGACTGACTTTCTTTAAGTGGCCTGCTACAATTGAATCTCCACTAGTATTCTTTGCATCCTGTTGCAGTGTGCCGGTGAGGAAAGTTGAAAAAACGGGGTCTTGCTTTCTTGATTTATTGCAAGCCGATGTCATCAAATAAAGCGACGTCTAGAACGTCTTCGTATCAGTGCTATGACAATAACAATACATGTCTACATAGAATTCAACAAGATACACACGAATAAAGGTGCTTTATAGGATCTTAATCTATTATAGAGTATAAACATATGAGAATCACATATATAAGGAATCTATTGCACCAGTATACAATTATATAAAATAAGACAATTAATCTCAATTTACCACATCCCTTTTCCCTTATTGAAAAAGGAGTATCCATAAGAACATAACTGAAACATTTATCTTTATAACACCACAATTATAGATTCAATCTATCAGGTGGTTTCACAACTCTGCTAGATCTTCTAACTGGTTGTGGACTTGGTACATTCACTGCATTATCATCATTATCAACATTTACAGAGGAATTTTCATCAGACTTATCAATTACTTCTGAACTATCAGGACAGTGTCCTTGACCTGAAGAAAACATAGGTACAAAAGGTTTACTGCTTCCCGAGTTATCTTTAGGTACAGTGTCATTACTGGGGACAGTTGGTGTATATCTAGGCATTAGTTGATCAGCATGTCTTTTCCAAACAATGTTTCCAAAGTTTTTTAACATCACTTTGTAGTTTCTCACACCTAGAACTTTGATTACTTTCCCTTCCAACCATGAATGACCTTTGCCATAATTCTTTACAAAAACAGCATCATCAATCTTATATTCAGACTTTTCAAACATACACTCTTTTTCCAAAACCTTTTCCTTCTTATTTTGTGGCTTAATTTTCTCAATTATACCTCTGAAGTTTCTGTTAAACATTAGCTCAGCTGGAGCTTTACCTGTGGAACAATGGATTGAACGTCTGTAATTGTATGAAAATCTACATACTCTGGTTCTAATATCACCTTCCTTAAATTTACTTAAACCTTCCTTGAAAGTTTTTACAGCTCTCTCAGCTAAACCATTAGATGATGGGTTATAAGGTGCTGGGGTTATATGTTTTATTCCATTCTTTTCAAAGAATTTCTCCATTTCCTTAGATACAAAAGATGAGGCATTATCTGAAACCACAATGTCAGGTAACCCAAAATTACAACAAGTTTTTCTCAGCATAGAAATTGTTACTGTAGATGTTGTTGACTTTGTTACATGAACATCTATAAATTTTGAGTGTGAATCCACAATCACTGAGAAATAATTTTCATTTATTTGACCTGCATAGTCCATATGGAGTCTACACCAAGACTTACCCGTCTCAGGCCATGATAAGGTAACTTCCTGAGAACCTTGAATTTTTTTTTTAAACAAATTGAACAAGCTTTAGTAACCTCAGATATATCTTGATCTAACTTAGGCCACCATATCCAATTCCTGGCTTCAGCCTTCATAGCACTGATACCATTATGACCTACATGCAGCTGTGAAAGTACACTACTTCTTAATTCAGCTGGTATAACTACTCTATTCCTAAATAGCAACACATCTTCATATATACTTAAATCTGCTTTAACTGCTGCATATTCAGAAATAACAGGATTATCAATCCACCCAAATTTAACACATTGGAAAACCTTCCTCAAAACAGTATCACTCTTTGTCATAACCTTAACCCTTTCATAGGAAATATTTTTATCTTTCAAATTTTCAACTAAATTCACATATTCAGCAGGTGTATGTGAGTCTAAAACAGAATCAGACACAGGCAAACGACTTAGTGCATCTGCCACAATGTTTTGTTTGCCACATTTAAAATGCAACTGGTAATCATATTGGGACAACAATAATGCCCAACGTTGTACTCTTGCGTTTGCATTTACAGGAATCTGTTTCTCACTACCAAATAAACCAAGTAGAGGTTTGTGATCTGTACGGAGCACAAACGTCCAAGCAAAAAATATCTAAATTTAGTTACAGCGTACACTAACGCTAGAGCTTCTTTGTCCAACTGAGAATAATTTAGCTCAGCAGCAGACAGCTTTTTACTTGCAAAGTAAACTGGTCTAGGACTACCATTCATTTCTTGAATTAACACACATCCTACTCCTACTGGTCAAGCATCTACTTCCACAATAACATCATGCTCACCATCAAAATTGGCAAGTAAATCAGAGTTGGCTAACTCTTCCTTAACAGTACTAAATGCATTTGCTGCAACAGAACACCACTTAAATTTTGCATTTTTCTTCAGTAAATCATTCAGAGGTGCTAATACACTTGAAAAATTTCTTACAAACCTACAATAATAAGTTACTAGACCCAAAAATGATTGAAATTCACATACAGACTTTAGTATAGGTGCATCTAAAATAGCATCAAGTTTCCTTGGTGAAGGTTTTATGTCATCACCTGAAATGACATATCCTAAGTATTCTAAGGAGCTGGTATTCAGAACAGTTTTCTTTTTGTTAATAGCAACATTATGTTTCTGAAATACCTTCAACACTTTATCTAATCTCTTATCATGTTCCTCTTTAGTCTCTCCTCCGATTAAAATGTCATCTAAGAAGGCAACTACTCCATCAATATTCCTTAATAATTGAGATATCAATATTTGGAAGATGGCAGGAGATGATGCAAGTCCAAAGGGTAATCTTTTATATTTAAAAAGACCTTTATGAGTATTAATTACTAGCAATTCTTGACTCTCATCATCTACTGGCACCTGTAAGTAAGCAT
>NC_134788.1:8464817-8469817 GCF_046742065.1 Oratosquilla oratoria | reverse complement strand
CTGAAGGGTTGTCCTGAAGGATCATCCTGAAAGGTCATCCTGAAGGGTCGTCCTGAAGTGTCATCCGGAAGGGTCATCCCGAAGGATCGTCCTGTAGGGTCATCCTGAAGGGTCATCCTGAAGGGTCAACTTGAAGGGTCGTCCTGAAGGGTCTTCCTGAAAGGTCGTCCTGAAGGGTCCTCCTGAAGGGTCATCCTAAAGGGTCGTCCAGAAGGGTCCTCCTGAAAGGTTATCCTGAAGAGTCGTCCTGAAGGGTCGTTCTGAAGGGTCATCCTGAAGGATCGCCCTGATGGGTAATCCTGAAGTCTTGACCTGAAGGGTCATTCTGAAGGGTCGTCGTGAAGAGTCACCCTGAAGGGTGAAGGGTCGTCCAGAAGGGTCATCCTAAAGGCTCGTCCTGAAGGGTCATCCTAAAGGGTCATCCTGAAGGGTCGTTCTGAAGGGTCGTCCTGTATCCTCTATGGCATAGGTTCCCAAACTTGACCATGCCAAGGACCCCCCAGATATTTAAGTCCCATCCGAGGACCCCCAGCCAATCAAAAATTATTACCATACCAAGATACCTATTACATGATTATAATGCAGTAATTTTACTATTACCATATTCCTACACAAAGAAAGTATAAAAATAAGCATTTAAAATATTTTCAAAATTTTGTCGATTTTCGTTTTGAAAACTTTTCCATCTTCAGTTCACACTTTCCGTAAGCATTTAATAAAGCTTGAATGAATATAAATAGTAATCAAAAAGAGACAAATGAAATATTATGACAGATATAAAAATGTAATAGAGAAGTGCTGGCTGATTGCACAACAAAATATCGATATCACCGACACTATAATGACAGAGAATCAGTGTTGTATATTTTTATAATTATATAGTTTTTTCTGGAGTTAATTTTTTTCCATTGTGTCACGGACCCCCTAGGACCTTCTCAGGGACCCCCAGGGGTCCGGGGACCCCAGTATGGGAACCACTGCTCCATGGTTTGGAGGTTACATTTGGCAGGACTTAATCCGGGGAACACAAACTCTAAGGGACTCCTTTTTCTTCTCTTTATTTACACTTCCACTTCATCACAGTTTCTTCTATACACTACACAATATCATTTAGTCTTTAAGTCACCACATACACTTTATTCTCTGAGCACTTCACCTAGTTTCTGACTATCTCTCGAAACTTTAGTTCCAGGCTATTTCAATACCATTTAGTTTCTAAGTCACCAGTGCACTTTTCACACATTGTACGTCTCTGACACCGACCGCTCTCTCTCGCCTGCGATCGAGTTTTAACCTCAGGAAGTCACTTCTCGAGTTGCCATACTCACTTATCATTTAGAGTTTGTGTATGCGACACCATAAGCATGCACTAACGGTACTATCCTGGGGTCACAAACCGTCATCCGATATAACTCTCACACATCTCACAATATATATATATCCAGGGGGTGGCTGTTAATATGTGTGTTTTCGTGTGTTATGCGTGTGTGGTTAATGGCATGCTTGTGTGTGTGTCGTTATCTGTTGTGTGGCAGTGCTGGTCACACGGGCGTGAAACTGCTGAGTTGTAATCGTCTATTCAGCAAGTTCGAAAGGATGTGATCGGCTCCAGGGAGTCGGGTGGACGAGTGAGTGACTGAGTGAGTGAGTGAGTGAGTGAGTGAGTGAATGTATTATTCACCATGGATATGGTGGCGTATACAGTCCTGAAGGGTCGTCCTGAAGGGTCGTCCGGAAGGGTCATCCTGAAGGGTCGTCCTGAAGGGTCATCCTGAAAGGTCATCCTGAAGGGTCGTCCTGAAGGGTCATGCTGAAGATTCGTCTTGAATGGTCGTCCTGAAAGGTCCTCAAGGGTCATCCTAAAGGACCATCCTAAAGGGTCATCCTGAAAGGTCATCCTGAAGGGTAATCCTAAAGGGTCATCTTGAATGGTTGTCTTGAAGGGTCTTCCTGAAGAGTCGTCCTGAAGGGTCATCCTGAAGGGTAATCCTGAAGGGTCGACTTGAAGGGTCATCCTGAAGGGTCATCCTGAAGGGTTATCCTGAGGTGTGGTCCTGAAGGGTACTACTGAATGGTCATCCTGATGGGTCGTCCTGAAGGGTATTCCTGAAGGTTCGTCCTGGAGGGTCATCCTGAAGGTTCATCTTAAAGGGTCGTCATGAAGGGTGATCCTGAAGGGTCATTCTGAAGGGTTGTCCTGAAGGGTCATCCTGAAAGGGTCACCCTGAAGGGTCGTCCTGGAAGATCATCCTAAAGGGTATTCTTGAAGGGTCGTCCTTAGGGGTCATCCTGTAGAGTCCACAAATGGTCCCACATACCGATAACGAGCCCTTTTGTGAAATCCGGGCGACTCTGAAGGGTCATCCTGAAAGGTTGTCCATAAGGGTCGTCCTGAAAGGTCATCCTGAAGGGTCATCCCGAAAGGCCATCCTGAAGGGTCGTTCTGAAAGGTCATCCTAAAGGGTCCTCATGAAGGGTCGTACTGAAGGGTCTTCCTGAAGAATCGTTCTGAAGGGTCATCCTGAAGGGTAATCCTGAAGGGTCATCCTGAAGGGTGGTCCTGAAGGGTGGTCCTGAAGGGTACTACTGAATGGTCATCCTGAAGGGTCGTCCTGAGGGGTATTCCTGAAGGGTCGTTCTGAAGGGTTTTCTTAAAGGGTCATTCTGAAGGGTGATCCTAAAGGGTCATTCTGAAGGGTTGTCCCGAAAGGTCGTCCTGAAGGGTCATCCTGAAGGGTCGTCCTGAAAGGTCATCCTGATGGGTATTCCTGAAGGGTCGTCCTTAGGGGTCATCCTGAAGAATCGTCCTGGAGGGTCATCCTGAGAGGTCGTCCTGGAAGGTCATCCTGAAGCGTCATCCTTAATGGTCGTCCTAAAAGATCCTGAAGGGTCATCCTGAAGGGTCGTCCTGAAGGGTCATCCTAAAGGGTCATCCTGAAAAGATATCCTGAAGGATCGTCCTGAAAGGTCATCCTGAAGAGTCGTCCTGAAGGGTGGTCCTGAAAGGTCATCCAGAAGGGTCATTCTGAAGGGTCATCCTTAAGGGTCAAGGGTCATCCTGAAGGGTCGTCCAGATGGGTCATCCTGAAGGGTCGCACTAGATGGGTCATCCTGAAGGGTGGTCCTGAAAGGTCATCCTGAAGGGTCATTCTGAAGGGTCGTCCTGAAGGGTCATCCTTAAGGGTCGTCCTGAAGGGTCATGAACGGTCATCCTGAAAAATCGTCCTGAAGATTCGTCTTGAAGGGTCGTCCTGAAAGGTCCTGAAAGGTCATCATGAAGGGTCGTCCTGAAGGGTAGTCCTCTGGAGTCGTCTTGAAGGGTCGTCCTGAAAGGGTCATTCTGAAGGGTCGTCCTGTAGGTTCGTCCAGAATGGTCTTCATGAAAAGTCGTCCTAAAGGGTCATCCTGAAGGGTCGTCCTGAAGAGTCATCCTGAAGGGTCATCCTGAAGTGTCATCCTGAAGGGTCATCCCGAAGGGTCATCCTAAAGGGTCGTCCTGAAGGGTCATCCTAAATAGTCATCCTGAAGGGTCGTCCAGAAGGGTCTTCCTGAAAGGTTATTCTGAAGAGTCGTCTTGAAGGGTCATCCTGAAGGATCGCAATGAAGGGTCATCCTGAAGGGTCACCCTTAAGGGTAAAGGGTCATCCTGAAGGGTCGTCCAGTAGGGTCATCCTAAAGGGTCGTCCTGAAGGGTCATCCTAAAGGGTCGTCCTGAAGGGTCATCCTAAAGGGTCGTCCTGAAGGGTCATTCTGAAGGGTCGTCCTGAATGGTCATCCTGAAGGATCGTCCTGAAGGGTCATCCTAAAGAGTCGTCCTGAAGGGTCATTCTGAAGGGTCGTCCTGAATGGTCATCCTGAAGGGTTGTCCTGAAGGGTCATCCTGAAGGGTCGTCCTGAACGGTCCTGAAGGGTCATCCTGAAGGGTCGTCTTAAAGGATCATCCAGAAGGGTCATCCTGAAGGGTCGTCCTGAAAGGTCGTCCTGAAGGGTCATCCTGAAGGGTCATCCTAAAGGTTCATCTTGAAGGGTCGTCCTGAAGAGTCGTCCTGCAGGGTCATCCTGAAGGGTCGTCCTAAAGTGTAGTCATGAAGGGTCATCCTGAAGGGTCGTTCTGAAGAGTACTACTGAATGGTCATCCTGAAGGGTCGCCCTGAAGGGTATTCATGAAGGTTCGTCCTGAAGGGTCATCTTAAAGGGTCGTCCTGAAGGGTCATCCAGAAGGGTCATCCTGAAGTGTCGTCCTAAAGGGTCATCGTGAAGGGTCATCCTGAAAGGTCATCCTGTAGGGTCATCCTGAGAGGTCATCCTGAAGGGTCGGCCTGAAGGGACGTCCTGAAGGGTCATCCTGAAGGGTCATCCTGAAGAGTCGTCTTGAAGGGTCATCCTAAAGGGTGGTCCTCAAGGGTCATCCTGAAGGGTACTGAAGGATAGTCCTGAAGGGTCATTCTGAACGGTCGTCCTGAAGGGTCATCCTAAAGTGTCTTCCTGAAGGGTTATCCTGAAGTGTCGTCCTGAAGGGTCGTCCTGAAGGGTCGTCTTGAAGGGTCATCCTGGAGGGTGGTCCTGAAGTGTCATCCTGAAGGGTCATTCTGAAGGGTGGTCCTAAAGGGTCGTCCTGATGGGTCGTCCTGAAGGGTCATCCTGAAGGGTCGTCCTGAAGGGTCATCCTGAAAGGTCATACTGAGGAGTTGTTCTGCGGTCCTGAGGGGTCCTGCGGTCCTGAGGGGTCCTGCGGTCCTGAGGGGTCCTGCGGTCCTGAGGGGTCCTGCGGTCCTGAGGGGTCCTGCGGTCCTGAGGGGTCCTGCGGTCCTGAGGGGTCCTGCGGTCCTGAGGGGTCCTGCGGTCCTGCGGTCCTGAGGGGTCCTGCGGTCCTGAGGGTTCCTGCGGTCCTGAGGGGTCCTGCGGTCCTGTGGGGTCCTGAGGGGTCCTGCGGTCCTGAGGGGTCCTGCGGTCCTGAGGGGTCCTGCGGTCCTGAGGGGTCCTGCGGTCCTGAGGGGTCC
>NC_134788.1:8397317-8457317 GCF_046742065.1 Oratosquilla oratoria | reverse complement strand
TAGGTACAAAGAGTTCTGGTGCTGTTTAACGTTCGGGTGTGAGGAGAGGTGAAGGAGGAAAGCGTCCGAAGAGTTCAAAGAAGAGTTTTCGAACTAAAGTTTAAGTAAAGAGTTGAGTTTTTGTCGAGAGCTGAGACAGCGACGCCGCAGTTAGAAGAACGTTCTAGAATTAAGTGCAGAAGACTGTATTGGCCGAGGTAAATCCTTTTACAGGAAATAGATGTAACTCGTCTAGATTGCCCAAGGTGTCTTTGGTTTGTGATACAGTGGTTCTAAGTGAGCTAGTGAATAAGATTTGTCTCTGTTCTCTCTTTCTCTCTCTCTCTTTCTCTCTCTCTCTTTCTCTCTTTCTCTCTCTCTCTCTCTCTCTCTCTCTCTCTCTCTCTCTCTCTCTTTCTCCTCTCTCTCTCTCTCTCTCATTCTCTGTCTATTCTCTCTCCTTTTCTTTTATTTTCTCTCTCTCCTGTCTCGTTTTCTCTATCTCTCTCCTTTCTATATATGGAAGTAATAGGATAAATTATTTGATAGGGAAAGAATAGAAAGAATAAACAGACAGAAGAGGCTGCGTGCGAATTGATGATAAAGAGCACGTAATGGAATGAAAATAGAGGAGAGGGATTTCGATGAGGAGGAAGTGGAACGGAGAGAGTAAGGAAGAAGAAGAAAAGGAATTGAGGGAAGGGGTTAAAGGAACGAGGAAGAGGACACAGACGAAGGAGACTCTCAAACGGAGAAGTGAGAGTTAGGCCGGCCACACACGTGCAGTTTAAACTGACTGTTATAGCTGTTCAGTTATAACTGTCAGTTGAAACTGCACGTGTGTGGGTATATCAGTATCACTGAAACACCCACTTATGTGCAGATTCAACTGACAGTTATAATTGAACAGTTGTAACTGTCAGTTTGAACTGCACGTGTGTGGATATATCTGTATCGTTGAGATACCCACACATGTGCAGTTTCAACTGACAGTTATAACTGTTCAGTTATAACTGTCAGTTTAAACTGCACGTGTGTGGGTATTTCAGTATCACTGAGATACCCACACAAGTGTAGTTTCAACTGACAGCTATAACTGAGCAGTTGTAACTGTTAGTTGAAACTGCACGTGCGTTGGTATATCAGTATCACGGAGATACCCACACACATGCAGTTTCAACTGACAGCTATAACTGAGCAGTTGTAACTGTCAGTCTAAACTGCACGTGTGTGGATATATCTGTATCGTTGAGATACCCACACATGTGCAGTTTCAACTGACAGTTTAACTGTCAGTTTAAACTGCACGTGTGTGGGTATTTCAGTATCACTGAGATACCCACACACGTGTAGTTTCAACTGACAGTTATAACTGAACAGTTGCAACTGCCAGTTGAAACTGCAGAAGACCCTGAAGGTTCATCCTGAAGGGTCAAGGGTCATCCTGAAGGGTCGTCAGATGGGTCATCCTGAAGGGTCGTCCAGATGGGTCATCCTGAAGGGTCGTCCTGAAGGGTCATCCTGAAGGGTGGTCCTGAAAGGTCATTCTGAAGAGTCATCCTGAAGGGTCGTCCAGATGGGTCATCCTGAAGGGTCGTCCAGATGGGTCATCCTGAAGGGTCGTCCTGAAGGGTCATCCTGAAGGGTGGTCCTGAAAGGTCATCCTGAAGGGTCATCCTTAAGGGTCGTCCTAAAAGGTCGTCCTGAAGGGTCATCCTGAAGGGTTGTCCTGAAGATTCGTCTTGAAGGGTCGTCCTGAAAGGTCCTGAAGGGTCATCCTGAAGGGTCGTCCTAAAGAATCATCTTGAAGGGTCGTCCTAAAGGATCATCCTGATGGGTAGTCCTCAGGGGTCGTCCTGAAGGGTCGTCCTGGAAGGGTAATCCTGAACGGTCATCCTGAAGGGTCATCCTGAAGGGTCGTCCTGAAGGGTCGTCCAGAATGGTCTTCCTAAAGAGTCGTCCTAAAGCGTCATCCTGAAGGGTCGTCCTGAAAGGTCGTTCTGAAGAGTCATCCTGAAGGGTTGTCCTGAAGGATCATCCTGAAAGGTCATCCTGAAGGGTCGTCCTGAAGTGTCATCCCGAAGGATCGTCCTGTAGGGTCATCCTGAAGGGTCATCCTGAAGGTTCATCCTGAAGGGTCGTCCTGAAGAGGCTTCCTGAAAGGTCGTCCTGAAGGGTCGTCCTCAAGGGTCCTCCTGAAGGGTCATCCTGAAGGGTTGTCCAGAAGGGTCTTCCTGAAAGGTTATCCTGAAGAGTCGTCCTGAAGGGTCATCCTGAAGGGTCGTTCTGAAGGGTCATCCTGAAGGATTGCCCTTAAGGGTAAACCTGAAGGGTCGTCCTGAAGGGTCATTCTGAAGGGTCGTCCTGAAGAGTCACCCTGAAGGTTGAAGGGTCGTCCAGAAGGGTCATCCTAAAGGCTCGTCCTGAAGGGTCATCCTAAAGGGTCATCCTGAAGGGTCATCCTGAAGGGTTGTCCTGAAGGGTCGTCCTGAAGGGTCATCCTGAAGGGTCGTCCTGAAGGGTTATCCTGAAGGGTCGTCCTGAAGGGTCATCCTGAAGGGTCAACCTGAAAGGCTTCCTGAAGGGTCGTCCTGAAGGGTCATGCTGAAGATTCGTCTTGAATGGTCGTCCTGAAAGGTCCTCAAGGGTCATCCTAAGGGATCATCCTAAAGGGTCGTCCTGAAAGGTCGTCCTGAAGGGTCATCCTAAAGGGTCATCTTGAAGGGTCGTCCTGAAGGGTCGTCTTGAAGGGTCTTCCTGAAGAGTCGTCATGAAGGGTCATCCTGAAGGGTAATCCTGAAGGGTCATCCTGAAGGGTCGTCCTGAATGGTCATCCTGAAGGGTCATCCTGAAGTGTGGTCCTGAAGGGTACTACTGAATGGTCATCCTGAAGGGTCGTTCTGAAGGTTCGTCCTGAAGGGTCATCCTGAAGGTTCACCTAAAGGGTCGTCCTGAAGGGTGATCCTGAAGGGTCATTCTGAAGGGTTTTCCTTAAAGGTCGTCCTAAAGGGTCATCCCGAAGGGTCGTTCTAAAGGGTTATCCTGAAGGGTCGTCCTGAAAGGTCATCCTAAAGGGTATTCCTGAAGGGTCGTCCTTAGGGGTCATCCTGAAGAGTCGTCCTGAAGGGTCATCCTGAAAGGTTGTCCAGAAGGGTCGTCCTGAAAGGTCATCCTGAAGGGTCATCCCGAAAGGCCATCCTGAAGGGTCGTTCTGAAGGGTCATCCTAAAGGGTCCTCATGAAGGGTCGTACTGAAGGGTCTTCCTGAAGAATCGTTCTGAAGGGTCATCCTGAAGGGTAATCCTGAAGGGTCATCCTGAAGGGTGGTCCTGAAGGGTACTACTGAATGGTCATCCTGAAGGGTCGTCCTGAGGGGTATTCCTGAAGGGTCATCCTGAAGGCTCATCCTGAAGGGTCGTCCTGAAGGGTCATTCTGAAGGGTTGTCCTGAAAGGTCGTCCTAAAGGGTCGTCCTGAAAGGTCATCCTGAAGGGTATTCCTGAAGGGTCGTCCTTAGGGGTCATCCTGAAGAGTCGTCCTGGAGGGTCGTCCTGAAAGATCCTGAAGGGTCATCCTGAAGGGTCGTCCTGAAAGGTCATCCTGAAGAGTCGTCCTGAAGGGTGGTCCTGAAAGGTCATCCTGAAGGGTCATCCTGAAGGGTCAAGGGTCATCCTGAAGGGTCGTCCAGATAGGTCATCCTGAAGGGTCGCACTAGATGGGTCATCCTGAACGGTCGTCCTGAAGGGTGGTCCTGAAAGGTCATCCTGAAGGGTCATTCTTAAGGGTCGTCGTGAAGGGTCATCCTTAAGGATCGTCCTGAAGGGTCATGTATGGATATCCTGAAAGGTCATCCTGAAGAGTCGTCCTGAAGATTCGTCTTGAATGGTCGTCCTGAAAGGTCCTGAAGGGTCATCCTGAAAGGCTTCCTGAAGGGTCGTCCTGAAGGGTTATGCTGAAGATTCGTCTTGAATGGTCGTCCTGAAAGGTCCTGAAGGGTCATCCTGAAGGGTCGTCTTAAAGGATCATCCTGAAGGGTAGTCCTCTGGAGTCGTCCTGCAGGGTCGTCCTAAAAGGGTCATCCTAAAGGGTCATTCTGAAGGGTCGTCCTGAAGGGTCGTCCAGAATGGTCTTCCTGAAGAGTCGTTCTAAAGGGTTATCCTGAAGGGTCGTCCTGAAGAGTCATCCTGAAGGGTCATCCTGAAGGGTCATCCTGAGGGGTCATCCTGAAAGGTCATCCTGAAGGGTCGTCCTGAAGGGTCATCCTGAAGGGTCGTCCAGAAGGGTCTTCCTGAAAGGTTATCCTGAAGAGTCGTCCTGAAGGGTCATCCTGAAGGATCGCAATGAAGGGTCATCCTGAAGGGTCGTCCTGAAGGGTCACCCGTAAAGAGTCATCCTGAAGGGTCGTCCAGTAGGGTCATCCTAAAGGGTCGTCCTGATGTTGGATCCCACCGCTTCCGCCAGAATATGTTGGAGGTTCTATCAACATATGGTTGTGGTAGTACGTGGTCGTAGTTGAGCGGTGTTTCGGAGGCTTTAGAATATAAAGCAGCGGAGAATGAAATTCAGCGGAACAACGTAGCTTTGTCTCTCTCTGTGGTCTTCTTCCTCTTTATTTAGTGACAGGAGGTGTTTATATACAGGGCTCGTGGCTAGGTTGCCGACGAGATAATATTTATTTACAAGATGCAGTTTTAGCAAATGTTAGAGATCAGGATAGGGTTTACATATTTTACAATTTGTATATACATATCTACAATGACATACAGTTGTCCGAGATTGGACAGGATAGACATGTCCCGTAGGAATATATAATTAGTATCCAATGGTAACTGCTTGGCTTGGTGGCAATCCTTTAGGGTTGGTGAGGCGTCCAGCTTGCGGTGAGGTCCTGTCCTCAGACAATAGTCGACCTGACCTGGGATGACCAGGTGCGTGAAGACGTCAGGTCGACTACCAGCTACTGCTGTAGGCACCAATGCATATGTGCAGTGCTGATAGTATAAGCAGAGGTGGTAGATGAATGTCTAGGAGATTTTGGTGGTAGATTACGTCTTCTAGGAGGTCTAGAAGCTAACAGTTGCTCGGCATACGCTACCAGTGTCCGTCCTCGCGACACCTTGAGCTTGAGATCCACATAGGCTTGGTGCACGAACTGTTAAGGAGATAGAAGAAAAGGGGGTGTGCCTAGGTGAAGGGGTTGACCTTCCCTGAGTGGCAAAGGTGATCTGCACAGATAGAAAGGAGATACTTGGTTATGGCATGATAAGATGAATGATAAATATTGGTTTTGGAAATAGATGCTTGGATTTTGTTGGGGCTAAAGAAACTTATACAATTCTATTTCTGAGGCTATAGCGAGGTGTCGGGATCGGTGGAGTGGTAGAGGTGTTTGTGTCTAGAGTCTCGGTCGTGTGTGTTGGTTGTAGTATGGGCGGGGATGGAATGTCATCCATGTCGAGACCTCTAGGAACTAGTTTTATATGATCTAAATGTAGGATAGCCTCTGTGAGTTCGCGTAAGTGGAGAGCTTTGATCTTAATGTGCGGAAGTATGTCGGTGACCCGAAATGGACCATGGAATTTGGGTGCAAGTTTTGATGTGGGTTGGTGGTTGGTGTTGTATATTATGTCACCTACAGAAACATTGCAATCTCTGGAGTGAGCGTTCTTCAACCTAAGCATATCTGCTTTTGAGAGAGTCAGTGACTCATGTATTCTCTTGAAAAGAGTGTTGAAGTTATTGAGAGTTACTTTAACAAAGTCATTGAAATCATACACAGGGGGGGTTTCTGAAGTGAGTAGGTCGTATGGCATTTTCTTATCAGATCCAAACAAAACAAAATGGGGTGATTCTGAGATTGATCTATTGATTGCGCTGTATCATGGGTATGTGTTCGTCCCAAGATGTGTGTATGTCTGTGGCAAGGTGTCTGAGAATATTGAGTATCTTCCGATTTTGACGTTCAACGAGTCCATTTGAGCTGGGGTGGTATGGTGTGGTGTTACACTTTGTAATGTTGAACTGATGGCAGATATTTGTGAGGATTTCGTTATTAAATTCCGTGCCGTTGTCTGAAATTAGTGTTTTCGGTGTGGTGTATGGGCAGATGACGTTATTGATAATTGTCTGAGCTACACTTTTTGCTGTCTTGTCCGCTAAAGGAGAGAGGATGCAGAACCGAGAGAAATTATCTATGCATACGAAAAGGTACTGGTTTCCATTGAGAGTGATTGGAAGTTTGAGTAAGTCAATGGCAATGGATTCAAAGGGTCTGGAAGGTGTTGGGTAATTGTGTATTGGTACTTGACCGCTAATGTGACCTTTATGAGTTATGCACGAGTGGCATGCGTCTATGTATGTGTTTATGTCTTTACGCATGGTGGGCCAAAAGTACTTTAACCTAGCTTGCGAGAGGCACTTGTCCTTCCCGCAATGTCCTGCTAATGGAGAATCATGTAGTATTTTGAGAACTTCTGGAACAAGACTTGTGGGAACTACTAATTGTGTAAGCATGCGGTTTGGTTCGCATTTGTTTGTGAGCAGTGTTGTGTGGTAGAGAACCTGGTCTGTGAGAGAGTAGTTGTATATGTTGGGAGGAAAATCGTCTGTGTTTGTAGTGTCACCTGAATTTAGATAGTGTATGATTCTTTTCCATAGGGGGTCTGTCGCTTGAGCGGCAATGATGCGTTCTCGCGTAATGTCAAGTGGCTCTGATGCTTGACGTATTGTTGCTACGTTTCTACTAAGGGCGTCGGCGACATAGTTTGCATGGCCCTGGACGTAGTGGAATGTAGGCATAAAATCTTGGATAGTGAGGAACCATCTGGCTAGTTTCCCAGTTAGGTTCTTGCCTTTGAATAGGTGTAAAATGGGTTGATGATCTGTGTGAACATGTATTTCGTATCCTAGAATGATGTCTTTAAAATGTTTGAGTGCATATATGATTGCGAGCGCTTCAATTTCAGTGACAGAACAGTTTTGTTCGTGCTTGTTTAATGCGCGACTGGCGTATGCTATAGGTCTAAGTTTGGAGTCGTGTTGTTGCATTAGTACTGCGCCAAGGCCTTTGTATGAAGCATCTGTACATAGTGTGAAGGGTTTAGAGAAGTTTGGGAATGCCAGAACCGGGGCTGTTGTGAGTGCTTGTTTGAGCTTGTGGAAAGCGGTGTTGTGTTCAGACGTCCAGTTAAAAGGAGTATCTTTCTTGAGGAGGGCTGTTAAAGGAGCTGCCATGTGTGCATAGCCTTCGATAAAACGTCTGTAAAAACCTGAGAGTCCTAGAAATGATTTCACGTGTTCTGTAGAGTTAGGTGTTGGAAAATCTAGAACAGCCTTAACCTTGTCTTGAGAAGTA
This sequence comes from Oratosquilla oratoria, assembly GCF_046742065.1. Taxonomy (NCBI): domain Eukaryota; kingdom Metazoa; phylum Arthropoda; class Malacostraca; order Stomatopoda; family Squillidae; genus Oratosquilla; species Oratosquilla oratoria. The sequence goes on along the minus strand of NC_134788.1, from coordinate 8,449,986 downwards.
ATGACACCATGTGAGTTTATGACGTGTCCTAGGAACCTTATTTCCTTTTTGAGGTTTAAGTTTTAGGCCTGCCGCGGCTAATCTTGAGAAGACAGTTTGAAGTGTGTTAAGGTGTTCCGTGAGTGACCGTGATGCAATGATAATGTCGTCAAGGTATATGAAGACAGTCTTTCCTATCAAACCTTCTAAGACCTTGAACATAAGTCTTGTGAAAACAGAGGGAGCAGAGACGAGTCCCATGGCCAACCTTTTGAAGTGGTAATGGCCCGTATTGGTACTGAAGGCTGTCAGAGGTTTTGATTCGTCATCTAGAGGTATTTGGAAATACCCTGACATGAGGTCGAGAGTAGAGAAGACCGTGTTGTGTTCGCCTATGGAGTAGATTGTGTCTTGAAGATGAGGAATAGGATGCCTTTCGGGAATGGTGAGTTTATTTAGCTCACGGAAATCAACAACAGGGCGAAAGGAGCCGTCGTGTTTTGGAACGACAAAGAGAGGAAAATTCCAGTGAGATAGGCTGTGTTCAATGATGCCTTGGTCGGGCATGTCTGCAATTATGTTGTCGACAATGTTTCTTTTACTGTGAGGAAGACGGTAAGCGGGTATGTACCGTGGTTTTGCATTTGGTTGAAGTGGTATATGATGTTGTATGATGTCTGTGAGACCTAATGGTTCGCCTGGGAGTGCAATTCCGTGCCTGTACGTGTTCAAGAGTGTTAGGAGATCTTCTCGTGCTTCAGGGAAATCTACACCGTTAATGTGTGGTGCTTTGATGGTTTCCTGTGTGTTGTGTTCTCCGTTGTTGATGGCGCATACGTGTTGTGAGTTGTCATGCTCGATTACGTGTACTGGGGCGGGATACACTGTAAAATCACAAATGTTTGTTCCTTTGTTCATCTGAAGAGGGGCATTGGTATTATTTGCAACTATGATTGTTGTGTGTCCTTTGCTCGATGTGTGGGATAGGGCGGATAAGAGAGATACACCAGATACACGGCAAGTGTCTGTGATGCAAAGAACATCTGAGTCGGGAGCTTTGAAGATACGCACTTTGAGTTTTGTGTACTCGCGTGGATAGTGTTTTGTCAGTGATTACAACCGCGTGAGAGTTCGTGAGAGAGATCTGTGAGACGGTAGTGTATTGTGGTGATATTTCCTGGATGTTAGTGAAAACATCGTGTTTCTTGTGGTCGCGAGTTGACTTTGACATACGCGCTGACAGTGTGCGTCTATTTCGTTTGTGTTGTGAGCTACGGGGGTGAGCGGATGGGTTGGGCGTGTCTGTTACACCAGTGTGCGTGTCTGTTACAAGTGTCACCTTTCTGTTTCGTCACTGTTTTGTTCAGTTGTTGTTGTTGATGATGTTGCATGCTGTTGCTCGATCATATGCAAGTGTTTGACGCGCGTGTTTTCTGTGTGTGCATGCGTGTTAGCTGTCTTTAGAGCCGTTATGAAGTGATTGTTGAAACCAATGCCGTTTTGAGCAGGATAGATGATGATGCGATTTCTTTGCATCCATGTCAAACCTATAAGAATATCTGCGGGAAACACTACGTCCGCTATGTATACTGTCGTTGTAATGGGAGGACAGTTGGCATGCAGGGAGATGTCTAGTTCGGTTTTCCTAAGATGGGAAAGGGAACTCCGTCTACATTTTGTAATGTGATATTCGTTGGCTCTATAACTGTTACTCTACGGTGTGTAAACCGAAATTGGTCGAAAGAAACCTTTGACATTAGATTAACTGGGGATCCTGTGTCCAGAAAGAGTAGTTGTGGAAGGTTGTTGACCGTGGCCCGAAATGTCATGGCAGACGGGGATGATCGAGAGTCAGCCATCGTGAGAATCGGTAGTGGGGGGTTTGATTCTGTCTCGTGAGGTCGTGTGTTTTGTTCACCGTGAGACGATAGTCATACCGTGTTTTGTTTGTTTGTGTTGTCGCTAGTCGGTTGTTGGGGAGACGCGTATGACGTGTAGGTTTGTGATTTCAAGACGCGACATTGTGTTGTGTCGTGAAAAGCTGGTCCGTGATATGAGCAGTAGCTAGTTGGTTGTCTGTAATAACACCTGTTTGTGCTATGTCCCACTATGTTGCAGATTTTGCAAACAAATGGTTTCCTAGATTGTGAACGCTGTCGTGATCTTGTGCGTGATGTTTGTCTACCTCTAGTGTGATGTTCGTGTGATATGGGTCTACCTCTAGTGTAATGTTCTTGTGATATTTTTGCTACTGTGGGAGAGGGTGGGTGTGTGAGTGGGTGTGTAAGGGGAATTTGTTGTTGTTGAATTTGTGTTTTTGTCGCTAATGTGTCCGAAATTTTTCTAGAGAAGTCAACGAGTGTTGTGTCTGGATCAAAAGGAATGTTCTCTATTTTCTTTAGTGTTTCTGGGTGAAGGCGCGAGATCAGTTTTATGTAGCCAAATAATGAGAGTACGTGATCTAGGCTGATTGTGTTATTTGTAACCCAAGGTGAAGAAGTGAGTGCGTCTTTTAGTTCTTCCTTGAACTGACTCGCCTCCCTGACTGCTCTTTCTTTTGTGAGATAAGGGTGTGTGTTAAAGTTTGTTCCGAGTGTGTAGAAGGGAGAGAGGGAGCCTAACTGTTCATATGGGGCGAAAGATTTCTTGAACTCATCAATGAAATTTTGGAAAGTCTGTGGCTTTTGGAACGCGTCGGATTGGATGATGTCGTTTGCAAGGGTGTCGTTGAAATCGATGCGACTGTTAAGGACCGCGATTTTTGTCATGTCGTCGTGCACCTGTGTGCGCTGTATTTCCGAACGGACGTCATCTAAGAGAGTGTGGATGGCGATGTTTGTCCCGTTGAACTTCGGAAGAGTGTTGTCATGTTGAAGGAGTGTTAGTAGGTTTGTTGCAGAACGTTGCATGTGTGGTTGAGCGACGGTTGGGTCTGTGTTTTGATTCGGCGAGGACTGTGTGTTACTTTCGTTTTGTGTTGCCATTTTGGAACGAGTGTTGTAATGGTGTGAAACGTTGGACTATGAATGGGTCATGCACACTTTCGTACAAAAAGAAAAAAAAATCACCGAAAAAAATTAAGGCTTTGCAAAAAAAAAAAAAAAAAAAAAAAAATCACTGGATAGCCTTCACTTAAACTCACTCACACAACAATTGAGAGCTACACCTAGCCCCAATAAAAGTACAAGCATCTACTTACAGTGCTGACGGGTATGATGCGATGGTGGAGGGTTCACAAGAGGTGGAAGTTGAATGATTCGATGGAGTTTGGTGCGATGGTGCAGATCTGGAAATATTGAAAAGAATGAGAAGGGTGACAAATAGGTAAGTTCGTGTGTGGAATTTGTTCAGTTTTTGAAAGGTGTCGGCCCGACTTCTGGACGTGAGAGATATACTTCCTTTGACAGATGTTGTTGAGCTGGGTCACAGCGAGGGAGATGGGCTTTGTCTCGTTGCCGGCTGCTGGGGTGGGTCGCTGGGATGACTTGTCTTGTGGGTTGGGTATGCTCACACAGCGAGAGAGATGGCTTGAGCTGTTGTCCGCTTCGCTGGGTAGTGGGTCACTGGGATGACTTGTCCTGTGCGTTGGCTGGCTCACACAGCGAGAGAGATGGCTTGAGCTGTTGTCCGCTTCGCTGGGTAGTGCTCACAGCGAAGTTTTTGATTTGATGGGCTTGCTGCTTCCAGATATGTTGTATCCCGTGCTGCCGCCAGAATATTGTTGGATCCCAACGCTTCCACCAGAATATGTTGGAGGTTCTATCAACATATGGTTGTGGTAGTACGTGGTCGTAGTTGAGCGGTGTTTCGGAGGCTTTAGAATAAAAGCAGCGGAGAATGAAATTCAGCGGAACAACGTAGCTCTGTCTCTCTCTGTGGTCTTCTTCCTCTTTATTTAGTGACAGGAGGTGTTTATATACAGGGCTCGTGGCTAGGTTGCCGACGAGATAATATTTATCTATAAGATGCAGTTTTAGCAAATGTTAGAGATCAGGATAGGGTTTACATATTTTACAATTTGTATATACATATCTACAATGACATACAGTTGTCCGAGATTGGACAGGATAGACATGTCCCGTAGGAATATATAATTAGTATCCAATGGTAACTGCTTGGCTTGGTGGCAATCTTTTAGGGTTGGTGAGGCGTCCAGCTTGCGGTGAGGTCCTGTCCTCAGACAATAGTCGACCTGACCTGGGATGACCAGGTGCGTGAAGACGTCAGGTCGACTACCAGCTACTGCTGTAGGCACCAATGCATATGTGCAGTGCTGATAGTATAAGCAGAGGTGGTAGATGAATGTCTAGGAGATTTTGGTGGTGGATTACGTCTTCTAGGAGGTCTAGACGCCAACACTGAAGAGTCATCCTAAAGGGTCGTCCTGAAGGGTCATCCTAAAGGGTCGTCCTGAATGGTCATCCGGAAGGATCGTCCTGAAGGGTCATCCTAAAGAGTCGTCCTGAAGGGTCATTCTGAAGGGTTGTCCTGAATGGTCATCCTGAAGGGTTGTCCTATAGGGTCATCCTAAAGGGTCGTCCTGAACGTTCCTGAAGGGTCATTCTGAAGGGTCGTCCTAAAGGATCATCCTGAAGGATCATCCTGAAGGGTCGTCCTGAAAGGTCGTCCTGAAGGGTCATCCTGAAGGGTCATCCTAAAGGTTCATCTTGAAGGGTCGTCCTGAAGAGTCGTCCTGAAGGGTCATCCTGAAGGGTCGTCCTGAAGGGTCATCCTGAAGGGTCGTCCTGAAGAGTACTACTGAATGGTCATCCTGAAGGGTCGTCCTGAAGGGTATTCTTGAAGGTTCGTCCTGAAGGGTCATCTTAAAGGGTCGTCCTGAAGGGTGATCCTGAAGGGTCATTCTGAAGGGTTGTCCTAAAGGGTCATCCTGAAGGATCGTCCTGAAAGGTCATCCTGAAGGGTATTCCTGAAGGGTCGTCCTTAATGGTCATCCTGAAGGGTATTCCTGAAGGGTCGTCCTTAATGGTCATCCTGAAGAGTCGTCCTGATGGGTCATCCTGTAAGGTCGTCCTGAAGGGTCGTCCAGAAGGGTCGTCCTGAAAGGTCATCCTGAAGGGTCATCCCGAAAGGCCATCCTGAAGGGTCGTCCTGAAGGGTCATCCTGAAAGGTCGTCTTGAAGGGTCATCTTGAAGGGTCCTCATAAAGGGTCGTCCTGAAGGGTCTTCCTGAAGAGTCGTCCTGAAGGGTAATCCCGATGGGTATTCCTGAAGGGTCGTCCTGAAGGGTACTATTGAATGGTTATCCTGAAGGGTCGTCCTGAAGGGTATTCCTGAAGGGTCATCTTAAAGGGTGATCCTGAAGGGTCACTCTGAAGGGTTGTCCTGAAAGGTCGTCCTGAAGGGTCATCCTGAAAGGACATCCTGAAAGGACATCCTGAAGGGTATTCCTGAAGGGTCGTCCATAGGGGTCATCCTGAACAGTCGTCCTGAAGGGTCATCCTGAAAAGTCGTCCTGAAGGGTCATCCTGAAGGGTCATCCTGAAGAGTCGTCCTGAAGGGTCGTCCTGAAAGGTTGTCCTGAAGGGTCATCCTGAAGGGTCGTCCTGAAGGATCGTCCTGAAGGGTCGTCCTGAAGGGTCATCGTAAAGGGTCATCTTGAAGGGTCGTCCTGAAAGGTAATCTTGAAGGTTCGTCTTCAAGGGTAGTCCTCAAGTGTCATCCTGAGGTGTCGTCATGAAGGGTTATCCTGAAGGGTAGTCCTGAAGGGTCGTCCTGAAAGGTCATCCTGAAGGGTGGTCCTGAAGGGTCATCCTGTAGGTTCGTCCTGAAGGGTCATCCTGAAGGGTCATTCTAAAGGGTCATCCTAAAGGGCCATACTGAAGGGCCATCCTGAAGGGTCATCCTGAAGGGTCGTTCTGAAGGGTCATCCTGAAGGGTCATCCTGAAGGGTCTTCCTGAAGGTTCAATGTGAAGGGTCGTCCTGAAGGGTCATCCTGAAGGGTCGTCCTGAAGGGTCGTCCTGAAGGGTCATCCTGAAGGGTCGTCCAGAAGAGTCGTCCTGAATGGTGATCTTGAAGGGTGGTCCTGAAGGGTCATCTTGAAGGGTCGTCCTGAAGGGTAATTCTGAAGGGTGGTCCTGAAGGGTCATCCTGAAGAGTCGTCCTGAAGGATAATCCTGAAGGGTCGTCCTGAAGGATAATCCTGAAGGGTCGTCCTGAAGGGTCATCCTGATGGGACGTACTGAAGGGTCATCCTGAAAGATCGTCCCGAAGGGTCATCGTGAAAGGTCATCCTGAAGGCTCCTCCTGAAGGGTCATTCTGAAGATTCGTCTTGAAGGGTCGTCCTGAAGGGTCATCCTGAAGGGCCATCCCTTAGGATCGCCCTGAAAGGTTCTGAAGGGTCATCCTGAAGGGGCGTCCTGAAGGGTCGTCCTGAAGGGTCATCCTGAAAGGTCGTCCTGAAGGGTCATCCTGAAAAGTCGTCCTGAAGGGTCATCCTGAAGGGTCGTCCCCAGTGTTCATCCTGAAGGGTCGTCCTGAAGGATCAAGGGTCGTCCTGAAGGGTTGTCCTGAAGGGTCATCCTTCTGAAGGGTCGTCTTGAAGGGTCATCCTGAAGGGTAGTTCTGAAGGGTCATCCTGAAGGGTTATCCTGAAGACTCGTCGTGAAGGTTCGTCCTAAACTGTATTCCTGAAGGTTTCCTCCTGAAGGGTATTCCAAAAGGGTCATCCTGAAGGGTCATCCTGAAAGGTCGTCCTGAAGGGTCATCCTGAAAGGTCGTCCTGAAGGGTCATCCTGAAAGGTCGTCCTGAAGGGTCATCCGGAAGGTTTGTCCTGAAAGGTCGTCCTGAAGGGTAATCCTGAAGGGTCGTCCTGAAGGGTCATCCTGAAGGGTCATCCTGAAGGGTCATCCTGAAGGGTCATCCTGAAGTGTCGTCCTGAAGGGTCACCGTGAAGGGTCATCCTGAAAGGTCATCCTGAAGGGTCATCCTGAAAGGTCATCCTGAAGGGTCGGCCTGAAGGGTCGGCCTGAAGGGACGTCCTGAAGGGTCATCCTGAAGGGCCGTCTTGAAGGGTCATCCTAAAGGGTGGTCCTGAAGGGTCATCCTGAAGGGTGCTGAAGGGTAGTCCTGAAGGATCATTCTGAAGGGTCGTCCTGAAGGGTCATCCTAAAGTGTCTTCCTGAAGGGTTATCCTTCGAAGGGTCGTCCTGAAGGGTCATCCAGAAGGGTCATCCTGAAGGGTAATCCTGAAGGGTGGTCCTGAAGTGTCATCCTGAAGGGTGGTCCTGAAGGGTCATTCTGAAGGGTGGTCCTAAAGGGTCGTCTTGAAGGGTCGTCCTGAAGGGTCATCCTGAAAGGTCATACTGAGGAGTTGTTCTGCGGTCCTGAGGGGTCCTGCGGTCCTGAGGGGTCCTGCGGTCCTGAGGGGTCCTGCGGTCCTGAGGGGTCCTGCGGTCCTGCGGTCCTGAGGGGTCCTGCGGTCCTGAGGGGTCCTGCGGTCCTGAGGGGTCCTGCGGTCCTGAGGGGTCCTGCGGTCCTGAGGGGTCCTGCGGTCCTGAGGGGTCCTGCGGTCCTGAGGGGTCCTGCGGTCCTGAGGGGTCCTGCGGTCCTGAGAGGTCCTGCGGTCCTCGGGGGTCCTGCGGTCCGCAGGGGTCCTGCGGTCCACAGGGGTCCTGCGGTCCTTAGGGGTCCTGCGGTCCATAGGGGTCCTGCGGTCCATAGGGGTCCTGCGGTCCTGAGGGGTCCTGCGGTCCTGAGGGGTCCTGCGGTCCTGAGGGGTCCTGCGGTCCTGAGGGGTCCTGCGGTCCTGAGGGGTCCTGCGGTCCTGAGGGGTCCTGCGGTCCTGAGGGGTCCTGCGGTCCTGAGGGGTCCTGCGGTCCTGAGGGGTCCTGCGGTCCTGAGGGGTCCTGCGGTCCTGAGGGGTCCTGCGGTCCTGGGGGGTCCTGCGGTCCTGGGGGGTCCTGCGGTCCTGAGGGGTCCTGCGGTCCTGAGGGGCCCTGCGGTCCTGAGGGGTCCTGCGGTCCTGAGGGGTCCTGCGGTCCTGAGGGGTACTGCGGTCCTGAGGGGTCCTGCGGTCCTGGGGGGGTCCTGCGGTCCTGGGGGGTCCTGCGGTCCTGAGGGGTCCTGCGGTTCTGAGGGGTCCTGCGGTCCTGAGGGGTCCTGCGGTCCTGAGGGGTCCTGCGGTCCTGAGGGGTCCTGCGGTCCTGAGAGGTCCTGCGGTCCTGAGGGGTCCTGCGGTCCTGAGGGGTCCTGCGGTCCTGAGGGGTCCTGCGGTCCTGAGGGGTCCTGCGGTCCTGGGGGGTCCTGCGGTCCTGGGGGGTCCTGCGGTCCTGAGGGGTCCTGCGGTCCTGAGGGGTCCTGCGGTCCTGAGGGGTCCTGCGGTCCTGAGGGGTCCTGCGGTCCTGGGGTGTCCTGCGGTCCTGGGGTGTCCTGCGTCCTGAGGGGTCCTTCTGTCCTGAGGGGTCCTGAAGGGTGAGAACTAGATTTACAAATGGTCCCACATACCGATAACGAGCCCTTTAGTGAAATCCGGGCGACTCTGAAATATTGATATCTGAATGTTGGTTTATGAGAATCACGTTGGGAACCATACAACTGAAGTGCATTGTTATATCTAACGTAATTCATTTCCATGACTGATTGTCTATCTATATCTATATCTAACTATATATCTAAATCTATCTATATCTATGTCTGCCTGCCTGCCTGCCTGTCTGCCTGCTTGTCTCTGTCTGTCTTCCTGTCCGCCTGCCTGCTGTCTGTCTGTCTATCTGTCATTCTGTCTGTCTCTGTCTGTCTGCCTTCCTGCCTGCTTGCCTGTCTGCCTGTCTGTCTTTCTGTCTTTGCCTATATGACTGTCTGTCTGTCTGTCTAGCTATCTAGCTATATTTCTTAGGACTATGAGTAGGGATAGTGCAATTGGAAGACTGGATAGAAGAGCACACTCAAAGTGGAAATACAAAATTATGATTACCAGACTAGTGGAAAAAATAAGCTCAGTTAAATCTGACAAGGATATCTTGATAAATTGAGAAAAAAAAAATGAACGAGACGTTTAAAAGATGTTTTCTCTCGGTATTTACAAAAGAGAAGAGAGATACGATACCTGACCTCAAGAAGGATGATGCAGACATAGTCATCGTATTAAAACAGTAGAGGAGGATTTGTAGAAATTAATTTAAATTAGACATATTTAGATTTAGGAGAGATAGGCAGGAATTAGTTTACTAACAGTGATGAGCGACTGGAATAGACTTAGTAACCATGTAATTAGTGAGCCCTGAAACTATTAGTTGTTTTAAAAGAAGGTTAGATAACTTCATGGATGGGAATCAAAGGTGTTGATGGACTTGGAACTGCCTAGTGTAGGCCTTATGGTCTCTTGTAGACCCTTTACTATTATATTCCTATGTTCTCTCTTTTCTTCTGATGTTCTCTCTCTCTTGGTGGTCTTTAATAAGGCGCTATTCACACTAGCGGTTTCAATTACAGTATGAATTAATGGAAGCGTTCACACAAAAATTCACGGTTCTCCCTTGACTATGCAATAACTCCGTGGTTTACATCCGGTTCAAACCGGTAATGTGAACAGGGCCTAACGCAAGGAGATTCTTAATGCTTTTTTGTGTCTTTTAAGTAGAGGTATGCCTTACTAACCTATCTCTTTGGGATCTATTTTGAAAAGCCCGAGGGATAAGCTCTCTGTCTGGCACTTAGCTATACTATTCAGTTCCACCAAGATATCGTTGAAGCCTGTTGTCTTACGAATCAGAGTAAAAATACACCGTTATAGTCTACGTTAGGCTTTATGGATTCTACTTGGCAGCTTAGCATGAGCTAAAACAAAGACAGACTTAAGCAGGTAGAAAAAGACAGACGTCAAATTTAGACACAGATAGACGAAGAAAAAGGTAAGGACAAAGGCGCATAGACTGATATATAGACAGACAGACAGACAGGCAGGCAGAGAGAAAAGAAGAGAAAAAAAGGAGACAGAGAAAGTAAAAGAGAAAGGGGAAGACAGAAAAAGGGAAGGACAGAGAAAGGGAAGGACAGAGAAAGGGAAGGACAGAGAAAGGGAAGGACAGAGAAAGGGGAAGACAGAGAAAAGGAAGGACAGAAAGAAAGGAAAATACAGAAAGGAAAAGAGAGAGAGAGAAAGGGAGAGACAGAAAAATAGAAATATAGAGAGAGAAAGGGAAAAAAAAAGACATAAGCACACACACAGGTCTAAATCACCACCCGCACAGTCCTAACAATCTTGTGAGGCCCCAGTTAAAACAATTGTTAATATGAGTGCGAATATATACCAAATATAATGATTTATTGATATATGTTGTTGTTAATCACACCACCAGCAAATAAGTAATTGACAACCAGGTCGAACAACGAGTACAAACAAATCACTGTTTGAATTGGACAGTGTGAACAAAATGGTAAATTAAACATATAAATAGGTGTCGGGTTGCTCAAGTTGGTGTACACGTATATGTGAACATATGTACACACTTATGTGCACATGCGTAAGAAAGTACACATAAATTCTCCCTCTCTCTCTCTCTCTCTCTCTCTCTCTCTCTCTCTCTCTCTCTCTCTCTCTTTCACACACTTACACACACGCGCGCGCGTGCGCACACACACACACACACACACACACACACACACACACACACACACACACACACACACACACACACACACACACACACACACACACACACACACACACACACACACACACACACACACACACACACACACACACACACACACACACACACACACACACACACACACACAGAGCACGCTCGATTACACAGACCTATTGATTGCTCTGTTCCTTGTTATCAGTATTCGGGTTATTTATGGCATTTTTCAACAGATAAAAGTTTTTAATTTCCTTTTTGGAAGAAGTATATGTGGAACACACCGCTGCGTCATGTAGTGGACCATTCCACTTATTGCATTGTGGTAAAGTATTGTTTTGGCTCGTTAAGGTTCCTTACCATGTCACGATGTTTCATAACTTTGAGCTTTGCTTCAAACCGTTTCATTGTTGTTGTTTTTTCATATTCAGCATTAAAGGAAACAGTCTGATATATCTGTGATTTATGTCCCGCGATTTATCGTTGATATTGTTACAAATGTTATGTTTTGTAATCATTATTTTTGTTATCGATTCATTTGATTTATTAATTTGTTTATGTCTACATTTATTTGTGTATGTAATTTTTGTTTGTTTATTTCTTCATTTATTCATCTGTAAATTTATATTAATTTTTTTAATCAGCTTCTCTAATAACTTGTTATTCATTTATCTATTTTGATGACAATGAGCCATCCACCATTGGCTGTTGTAGGTTGATAGTCGTACAGAGTATATCATACAAATAGAGATGTTTATTCACTGAGGTTGTCTTTGTACTCAAAGGTTGTGGATCAACAAGCCTGTTTATTATCAGATTAAATAATTCTCCATTATAGTATGAGGGAAATAAATAAACAGAAAAATGAATATATTTGATATTCAACTATATAATTATGTTAAAACTGTCAAGGAGGTTAATTAGTACAAGTTCAGTGAGGAGTGCGTATTCCTTGATATTTTATACTAATTGCCATCTCATCCCCATTGCTGTCTGTGTTTGAAGAGATATCATATTCTGAAAAAAATGTGCGATTATATTTTGAGAATAAAGGAAATATAATATTTTGAAAATATGTCTTTATATATTAAGGACAGAAGAGATAGTGCTTTGAAAAAAAAACGCGTGCACATGTTTTGAGAAAAAATATATGTGTTCGTAACCTGTGAACGTTTTAATCTTCATGTAAGTTTTAGTTGTGACCCATGTGAGTGCCTAAGATGTGCTCAAGATAATCACCTCAATGTTGATTTCCGATGATAATTGTTGCCTCGAGTCACAAAGGATTATAAAGGCGGAGCATGCCGACAGGAGACCTTTGGTCCATATCTTGGTCGGATGCGAAAAAAAAAATCATAATAATAATAGATGAATAAATAAAAACTATAATAATGTAAATAACAAATAAAATACATAGATAAATGCATAGGTATAGTTAAATAATAAACAAACAGGTAAATAGTAAATAATAATATATTGACATATAACTAATAATAAATGAAAATCAAACAGACAAATTATAAAAAAAAATAATAATAATATAAAATAAATTATAATCATTACAGCATCTTGCTTAGGTGTTTATCTAAATGATTCTTAAAGCTTCGAGCTGAACTACATTGCACTACCTGTAAAATAGATGATAATCATCACAGCATCTTGCTTAGGTGTTTATCTAAATGATTCTTAAAGCTTCGAACTGAACTACATTGCACTGCCTCTGCAGGAAGTTGCATCGAATGGAAACCGAAAACCCCACAGAAGCTTCCTACAGACATTTCTAGGAAGAAACTTCGATCTCGTGTCTGTTCTATTAGTATGTGGAACTGTTTATATTTCAAGAACTTGTCGTAGTGAATGGAGGGGAGCAGTCACCGGTTCACAGCACTCCTTATGTAATTAAGGTTTTGGAAATACAAAGCTCATATGAAGAAATCTTGGGTCTAGTTCGAAGAACAACTGCCAGCCCCTCGAGGACGCACCTCCAAATGAAAGTGATGATATTGGAGATAGAAGGCAAATCGAAAGGAATATTGAAGATGGATACTGCTGGAAGTTCAACAATGTTTCTTTAGCAAAATGAAATTCCTTTCTTTTATACATACTGACTACTTAGTTTACATGGATGATACTATAGGAAACTTAGTTACACATCTTTGATCCTGGGGGACATTAACAGTTCTTGTTCTCCATTTTCCCTCTCCAAGCATTGCTTTACCAGCTACGCTACGAACTCGTTTCCATTATTCTAGAATTATCCTTATCCGTTTATTCTTACGCGGTGGGATGGATCTCCAGCTGGTAATGGTTTTTGTTAGTAACCTCATTTCATGGAGATGTAAGCCGTGTAGATCTAAGTAGTGGAAATGAAAACACAGGAAGGAAGAGGAGAGAGCGGCAGCAAGGGGGGGGGGAAGAGAGACATGTTAAGAAAGTTTGTGCGTTTGGACGGAATGCGACAGAAGTGAGAGACGAAATAAGCGAAACTGTCAGGAAATAGATTTAATTTGGAAGTGGGTAGAAACAACTTCGCTAACTGTGTAGTTAATGAATGGAATAAACTTCTGCAGAGGCAGTGTAATGTAGCTCATTTCGAAGCTTTAAGACTCGTTTAGATAAACATCTGAGCAGGATGCTGTAATGACTGCCATTTATTCTATATTGTTTATTTGTCATTATTTGTCTGTTTATTATTTGCTTGATTTTCATTTATTATCATTCATCAGTCAATTTATTATTATTTACTATTTACCTGTTTGTTTATTACTTAACTATACTAATGCATTTCTCTATTTTATTTATAATTTTATATTATTTATTTTTCATTTTTTTATTTATCATTATATATATATATAATTTAGCATCCGACCTAGTTATGGACCAAAAGGTCTCCTGTCGGCATGCTCCGCCTTTGTAATCCTTTGTAAAGTGAAAATGAGAAAGCATAGACAAACAGTAGAAGGCTTGAGACGGAAGGACGCAGGAAACACGAAAGACGAGCCAGATAGGACAAGAAGAGAAAGGGAGGATGAAGATATATTATTTATAGAAGGAGAACGAGAAGAAGAAGAGCTGAAGCTGAGATAAACGATGGCTGAAATTAGAATTAAGGAGAGCGCATGGCCGTCAACGCAAGTTAATTCGAGAAGGATAAGGAGAGGACAATAACGCAGAAACAAGTTTCATGGAAATACGAAGATTTCGAGAGAGAGGGAGACTATCTCGAAGCCGACACAGGAGAACTCCCTACCGCTTTCCTTCATGCATTAGCCTCTTCGCCCACCGGGGGGTCCCGTTTTCTTCGGCTCCTGTTGTCGTCATGAGATATTTTTCATCCTTATGGTAGTCATCACGTGGTAGTTACGGGGTTTCAGTCTGTCTGTCTGCCTCTCTGTTTGTCTCTGTCTGTCTGTCCCTGTCTCTCTGTCTCTGTCTCTGTCTCTGTCTCGGTATGTCTGTCTATATGTCTGTGTCTGTCTATATGTCTGTGTCTGTCTGTCTGTCTGTCTGTCTGTCTACTTCTCTCCTCTCTCTCTCTCTCTCTCTCTCTCTCTCTCTCTCTCTCTCTCTCTCTCTCTCTCTCTCTCTCTCTCTCTCTCTCTCTCTCCTCTCCTCTCTCTCTCTCTCTCTCTCTCTCTCTCTCTCTCTCTCTCTCTCTCTCTCTCTCTCTCTCTCTCTCTCTCTCTCTCTCTCTCTCTCTCTCTCTCTCTCTCTCTCTCTCTCTCTCTCCTCTCTCTCTCTCTCCTCTCTCTCTCCCACTCTGTCTCTCCCACTCTGACTCTCCTCTCTCTCTCTCTCTCTCTCTCTCTCTCTCTCTCTCTCTCTCTCTCTCTCTCTCTCTCTCTCTCTCTCTCTCTCTCTCTCTCTCTCTCTCTCTTTCTCTTTCTCTCTGTCTCTCTCTTTCTCTCTCTTTCTCTTTCTCCTGACTTCAAACTATTCAATTCATCTCCCTGGCTTGCCCTACCACACCGGGAGTTAAGACGAGGCTTGTAGGCAAAGACACACTCGCTTATATACAAACATGTACACCTATATAAGAATTTAAACATACACATATATTTGCAAGTTCTCACCTACGCTGGAACCTATAAATAGAGACGTAGGTACACACAAACACGCACATATATATACACACATACACACAAGCGCACACACATACATAAACGCACACACACCTACACACACACACACACACACACACACACACACACACACACACACACGCTTACACACACACAACTCACGCCATTTGGTTCTTTACGTTTTGAATATCTTCCACATAAAAAACAAAGAAATAAGTAAACAAACAAATAGTTTAACGTAATATAAGAAACAATTGGAGCATAGAATTTATCTCTGAAGATTAAGAGAATTGGAGGAAATGTGGCCGAGATATTGAGGCACGGAGAAAAGGGCATGAGGTGTTCGCTGAGTGGAAGGAGAGTTTCGAGGCATAACAGGGGAGAAAATGAGTAGGAGCGGAACATGTGTCCTGGAGAAAGAGATAGAGAGAAAATCGTGTAGTAAGTATTGCAAAAGATGTATGAGAGACTAAGAGGTGATACACACAGAAATGGAGATAATGTGGACTACATAATCTAAGTGCCCTCAGGAAAAGACCTGAGGCAACACTATATTTAATTTTATCAGTCACCATCCTGATAAAATTAAATATAGTGTTGCCTCAGGTCTTTTCCTGAGGGCACTTAGATTATGTAGTTCACATTATTTGGAGATAACAACCATCAGGAATCAATTAAAAAGAATAGGGTATCCTGATTGGTTTCTAAACAGAGCCCTAAGTAAAGCCAAAACTAGTTACTTTGGATCCACTTCCCATTCCAGTAAGAACTTCAGTTGGGACAAAAACTGTATTAAATTGCCTTATAATAGGTCCTTAAATGACATTTCTCAATTTCTTCCACAGGAAGATATTAAAATTGTTTTTAGTTATCCCAATAATTTGTTTAAGAAAATAGTCAATGTACATCAAAGACCTAGAGAAGAAATACATCAAGGTGTGTATAAACTCCCTTGCTCTGATTGTAACAATGTATATTGGGGACAAACAGGTAGAGATTTATATACTAGGATGCAAGAACATAAAAATTCAATTAAATACGCACAACATAGTTCCGCTGTCTTCCAACATGTAGACAAGGAAGGCCATCATATGGATTGGAATGAGGCAAAGATTATCTTTAATTCAAAATGCAGTTTTAAAAGAAAAATAATAGAATCATCCTTGATTAACAAATTTCCAAATTTTAATATATCATATGGGCAGTGGTCACCTGACTGCATTACCACCTGGGCAGTCAACAAATTGTTACCATCGTTGGTGAAGGCGGGTGACCTGCCCCGCAAAGCACTAGACGCTACCTGAGTCCTACCCTTGTCCCTTATTTTTATTGTATATAAGACATGCCTTTTGCTCTACCTTTCTGTATCCTACTGAAGAGGATCACAGTCCGTGATCGAAATATATGGAATTCATTTATTTCATTTCTTCTTATCCAACACAGTGGGTTTTTGTTGAATATTGGTACAATATCTGCATTTTTCCAATTTTGTGTTACATTTCCTTCTTTGAGTGAGTAGTCAATTATCTTGTGTATTTTGTCAGTTCACCTGTACATTCTTTCAATATCCAATTTGTAATACCATTTAGCCCACGTGACTTTCTGATGTCAAGTTTTTTTTTTTATTTGGTCCTTTATCTTTTCTGCCACCATTATTTCATTAATTGGGAGATCTTTCTGTCCTTCCTCCCAATTTTGTGAACTTTCAATTGTGAATATAGATTGAAAATGTTAGATCATAATTTCAGCCATTTGTACATCATCTACATATTCATTATTTCTTTCATGCATTTTCACTGCTTCATGTTTGTCTTTTAGTTTGTCATTTACGTACCTGTAGAACAATTTAGGTTGGTCCTTGCATTTTTCTATCAAGTCTTTTTCATAGTTTCTTTTTCCTCTCCTGCGTATTTTTACATATTCGTTTCTTAGTTTGATATATATTTCCCATTTGGTCTTTTTTTCCATCTTTTCCAGGCTTTGTCTCTTCTATCTTTAGCCTCACTACGTTTTTTGTTATACCAACACATTATGTATACCCGTTTTTGTTTCTTCTTTGGTACGTATTTATCTGTACCCTCCTTGTAATTTTCTTTTGATATGTTCCATTTCTCTTCTGTCTTTGTTTCTTCATTTAAAAAGTTTTGCCAGTTAGCATTTGAATTTTTTTTCAAGTTTTTCAAAATCCGTTTTGTTGTACATGAGTCTTCCTTTTTTATGTTTTTCATTTCTACTCCCATCAATTTGCTCTTATTTTAAACTCTATTAATATGTGGTCACTCTTCCCAATTGGTGTCTTGTATTCCATTTTATCCATGATTTCAGGCTCTGAGGTAAATATGAAATCTAGTCTCATTGCTTCTTCATTGTTTCTGTATCTAGTATTTTCCTTCACCCATTGAGTAAATGCGTATTCAATGGTCATTTCCAGTAGAATATTTCCCCAAAGTTTTTCTCCACCTTTTACTGTCATTGCTTCACAACATATTTCCTTTGAGTTTAAGTCACCTATAATTATTAGGTTTCCTCCCTCTTTCAATAATTCAGTGCATTCTTCGTGTCTTCCACTATCTTGGAATGACCAAGCCATTGTTTTTGGGGGCATAATTATAACTATGCATTGTCTACTTTTCATATTTCTGTTTTCAAGTTTAATCATAATCAGTTCCACATTTTTATTTCCTTCTGTTATCTTTGTCACATTCAAACCTTTCTTAGTCAAAAACATGACTCCTCCACCCTGTTTCTCTGGTCTGTTTTTCACCCAGTGGTTGTATATACCCTGTCCCACAATATCTAATGGTAGTGGACCTTTTAATTTTGTCTCCCCAATTCCCATTATGTCTGGTTTCTCTATTAATAGATAGTCATTTAATACGTTTAGTCCTGAAATCATACTATCTCTGTTTATGTTATTTTTCTTTTTTTTCGTCTCTTCTTTGGTTTAGGTTTCCTTTTTTTGATGTACCACTTTCTCAGCCTCAGGTCCAGTACTCTCCAGTGCTACACTATGTTGAGTAAAAGCAGCAACGACTGCAACAGCAATGTAGGAAAGAGGCCAAACGCAGAGTATGGGATCCAATATATTTGACGTTTCGCCCAGCAGGGCTTCTTCAGAAATAGCACAGTTGAAAAACATTTTACTCCTTATATAGCCCGAGCTTGTGGGGAGAAACAAACATAAAAATAGTGTACACACAATTTGCACAAATTGCTTGTTACTTGGTTATCAAAATTGCCAATGGGTTATTTATTGCAAAAATCCACTATTCTGATTTATATTATCAATGAGGGATATAAACGCAGATTCAAAACATCTACGTTTCATTGTATGGTTTTCACATTTTATAATCTTGGAATTATTCCAGCCAGCATTGTGGCCTGTATTGAATCTATGTTTAATAATGGCATTATTCATATTGTATATTTTCATATCATATTTATGTTCTAATATTCTCTTATTTTGGCTTTTAATAAGACTGCCAACATGGTACTGAGCTGGTTTTAACAATATTAACACCAGCCTTGTTTAATAATGGAGAAATATTGTCTGCAGCTGAGGTATTAGTAATATGATCTTCTTTGTACATTCTTCTTTTATTTTTCCTACTCTTTTATGAATAATTCCAGCTTTCTTCTTGGCTTTTAGGATAAGATAAGGAGGGTATTTTAGTTCAGTAAAAACATTAAATTCTTTATTAAATTCTTCATCCAAATACTCCTCTGAACATATTCTTAAGCCTCGAAGATAAAAACCTATGATAATTCCCATTTTGGTTTTCTTATCAGTAGTAGAGAAATATTGTATATAATCATTATTATTTGTCTTTTTTCTAAAAACTTGAAACTTTATATTGTTTCCATCTCTTATTAAAAGGGTATCAAGATAGGGCAACATGTTGCTAGTTTCATATTCTGCTGTAAACTTCTGCTGTAATCTTCTACAAGATTTAACTGATTTAAAATCCTACTCAAATCTAACCTACGAGGAGCTATTATAAGTACATCGTCGACGTATCTAAGTCAAACTAACTCTCTAGGGACAATGTTGCTAAAACTGGTATTTTCTAAATGTTCTAGAAACAAGTTCGCCATTGGTAAACCCCATTGGTAAACCTGCTGGCTGTGTGTCTAATAAGCATCACTAAAATAAAACAACAGTTTGAAATACAAAGGTTCACTAGTCTGATAAAATTACAAACAGGTACAGGTAACTCATCATGTTCAGAAAATACATTGGTTAACACTTCAATGGCTTTTTTTAGTTGGTACATTGGTTCCCCACTAAGCCCAGTGCTGGCGAACTTGTTAATGGAACGTTTAAAAAATACCAGTTTTAGCAACATTGTCCCTAGAGAGTTAGTTTGACTTAGATACGTCGACGATGTAGTTATAATAGCTCCTCGTGGGTTAGATTTGAGTAGGATTTTAAATCAGTTAAATCTTGTAAAAGATAGCATGAAGTTTACAGCAGAATATGAAACTAACAACATGTTGCCCTATCTTGATACCCTTTTGATAAGAGACGGAAACAATATAAAGTTTAAATTTTCTTTTTTAGAAAAAAAGACAAATAATAATGATTATGTACACTTTTACTCTGCTACTGATAAGAAAACCAAAATGGGAATTATCATAGGTTTCTATCTTCGAGGCTTTAGAATATGTTCAGAGGAGTATTTGGATGAAGAACATTAACATTTTTAACATAACATAACATTAACATAACATTTTTAATGTTTTTACTGAACAAAAATACCCTCCTTATCTTATCCTACAAGCCAAGAAGAAAGCTGGAATTATTCATAAAAGAGTAGGAAAAATAAAAGAAGAATGTACAAAGAAGATCATATTACCTAATACCTCAGCTGCAGACAATATTTCTCCATTATTAAACAAGGCTGGTGTTAATATTGTTAAAACCAGCTCAGTAACAGTTGGCAATCTTATCAAAAGCCAAAATAAGAGCAGAGAAAATATTCGTCAAGCAGGTAGTTACTGTGTGCCATGTCTAGGTTGTGGAAAGGTTTACATTGGTGAAAGTTTCCGTGGTATTGATAAGAGAATATTAGAACATAAATATGATATGAAAATATACAATACAAATAATGCCAATATTAAACATAGATTCAATACAGGCCACAATGCTGATTGGAATAATTCCAAGATTATGAAATATGAAAACCATATAGTGGATTTTTTGCAATAAATAAACCATTGGCAATTTTAATAACCAATTAACAAGCAATTTGCGCAAATTGTGTGTACACCATTTTTATGTTTGCTTCTCCCCGCAAACTTGGGCTATAGCCCGAGCTTGCGGGGAGAAGCAAAGGAGTAAAATGTTTCTCAACTGTGCTATTTCTGAAGAAGCCCTGCTGGGCAAAACATCAAATATATTGGATCCCATACTCTGTGTTTGGCCTCTTTCCTACGGTACACTATGTTTGTAAGAAGATGGATGTGTTAGCATTGAGTGAAACAAAGTTGAAATGGTGATTTTGAGTTTGGGAGTGCAGTGGCAAAGGTGTCAGGAGTGAGGAGAGGATAAGGGAGGGAAGGGGTGGCTACACTAGTAAGTGAAGAGATAGGTAAATCTGTGGTGGAGTGGAAGGATTTTTCATCAAGATTAATGCAGATGAAGGTGAAACTGGGAAGGGAGATGTAGGTCTCTGTAAGTGCATAAGGGCTAGGTGGTGAGAAGAGTGTAGAGGAAAAGGAGGAAGGCATTTTGGATAGATTGAAATGAGTGCTTACAGAGTTCTGGGAAAAATGCCACTGTAGTGGTATTGGGAGATATTGGTGGTAGAGTAGGAGTGTCATTTAAAAATCATAATGGGGAGTTAATGGTGGAGATGTGTTTAGAGAGTTGATAATAGCTAAAACAGTGTATAGGAATAAATTCGAGTATAAGTACACATGGGAGAGGGTGATTGATAAGGCTTTGATGGACTATGTAGTAGTATCCAGGAAAAGAGTAGGAAAAGTTTTGGATGTCCATGTTCAGAGAGTGGGGTAATATCAGATAATTTTTTGGTGGAAGGCAAGTTGAGAGTGGAGGGTAGATGGAAAAATGGGAAAAGTACAGAAAGTAAGGAGATGTCTAGAGTAAACTGTTACATAAGGAAAAAGAGCAGGAGAACAAGAAGTGTGGGAGGTGGTGAAGGATAGAGTAGAGGTAGGAGTGACAAGGTGTGCAAAGATGGTATATGGAAGAAGGAGGATGGGAGGGAATAGAAGGGTAACAAGTGTGGGATGATAAAGTGAAGAAGGTTGTAGAAGAGAAGTGAGCATTCACAGACTGGTTGCAAAGTAGGATGAGAGAAAAGTGTGAGAGCTACATAGAAAAAAGAAGAAAAGCATAAGATAAAGGAGGCAAAAAGGAGAGATGTAAAATGGGAAGGAGTATGACAGAAAATTTTGAGAGTAATTAAAAGATGTTTTGGAAGGAAGTTAAGGGAAGAAAGGGAGGCAATTCAAGTAGAAAAGAAAAGGTAAAAAAGCACATATGAAGAGATGATAATGGAAGAGGAGACAGTAAGGGGAAGATGGGTGGGGTATATTAGAAAGCTGTTGAATGTGGAGAAGGATAGGGAGGGATTGGTGGTAGCAGTGAGAGGTGCTAAGAAAATAATGGCGATGGGAGAAGAAAATGGAGGAGAAATAAGAAAAGATGAGGTGCAAGTAGCTCTGAAAATGATGAGAATAGGTAAGGCTCCTGGATTGGATGGGTGTCATGTGGAGTGTCAGAAGAAGGGAGTTACTGTTCAGTAATAATGGACTGGCTAGCAAGTTTGTTTAATGTGTGTCTAAGGGAGGGTAGTGGCTGTATATTTTTGTAATACAAGGAAAAAAGAGACAAATGTGAGTAGTAGTTTCAGAGGGATCAGTTTGTGAGTAGTTGGGAAGGCTTATGGGAGGGTTTTAATTGAGAGGATTAGGAAAGGAACAGAGGGTGCAATTGTGAGGAACAATGTGGCTTTAGAGAAGATGGGGGTTGCATGGGTCAGATTTCGAAGGAAGGCACTGTGTGAGGTTTTGCAGATATTTGGGATAGGGTGAAAGTTGTTAAGGGCAGTCAGGATTTTTTATAATAGTAGAGCCTGTGGTTGAATTAGAAATGCATCAGGAATGTGTCATGTTGCAATGTCTGTTGAATGTGTACATGGATGGGGTGGTGCAGGAGGTAAAGGTAAGGGTAATGGGCAGGGGATAGGAGATTGTTAAAGGAAATGGAGAAAAGTGAGAGGTGAGCCAGTTGTTGTTTGCTGATGATACCTCTCTTGTGGAAAGGCCAGAAGGGGATTAAGGGAATAAGTGATGGAGTTTGGAAAGGTATGCAGTAGGAGAAAGTTGAAGGTAAATGTGGGTAAAGGTGAGGTGATGAGATGTACAAGGGGAAAGGATGGCAGCAAGTTGGACATAATTCTGAAAGGAGAGAGGCTGGAAGAAGTGGATAGCTTTAGGTATTTGGGGTCGCATGTAGCAGGAAAGGGAAGAATGGAGGTAAATTGTAGATTGAGAGAAGCAAGTAAATACATTGGGCGATTAAAAAGCGTCATGATATAAGATAGGTATCGGGGAATGGGTGCAAAGAGGAGATTATATGAAGGGATGATTGCGTCAAAACCACTGTATGGAGTGGAGACTTGGAATTTAAGAGAGGCAGAATGGAAAAGTTTGAATGTGTTTGACATGAAATGTGAGAAGTATGGTAGGAGTTACAAGGTTGGGCAGAGGGGGAGCTGAGTTGGAAAAGGAGATGGCAGATAGGGCTGATGAAAGAGTACTGGGATGGTTTGGACACATGGAAAGAATGTGTGAAGAAAGATTGGTAAAAGAGGTGTGGAAGGCAGAGGTAGATGAAGTGAACTTGCAGTGATGACAGAGGATGAGATAGATGGAGGGGTGAAAGGGATGTTGAGCAAAAGGAGAACATCTGTTGAGCAAGGGAGGGAGAAGGCATGACGTAGGAGTGAGTGGAGAGTGGCTGTGTATAGATGATACTGTGATGCCAGGAAGGGAGGGGATGGAGGTTAGGAACTAGTTATGTGTGAATGATATTTTGATGGAGCATGAAGGGGTTTCTCCCCATCTCTTTTTCTGTGAGAAGGGGGCACTGCAGAGTAAGTGAAGTGGCCTTACTGTGGATGTACTATCTTGCTGCACTGCTTCTATCACGGTAGTTGGCAGGATACAGGGACAACCTGTTATCCATGAAGAGCTACAATGAGAGGGAGGAAAGGGTGGTGGGTGGGGAGTGGGTATATGGCTTTTGACTAGGCTACCTCTCTTGTAGGGAGGAAAACCCATTGTATATAAATAGGTTTTGCTAGTTCACAAAAAGGGAGAGACTTCCATGTGGTAGGTCAGTGGATCATTAGTTCTATTCTTGCCAGTGATCTGAAGTTGAACAGAGATATGTAAAGGGGTTAGGTGAAATAGCAATTGCTGAGGTAACATCATTGAGCTGAATGAAAGTGGCAGGCATCAGTCAGAATAGAGCATGGAGAGAGAGGCAATGAGGTGAAGAGGCCAGTCAATGTCAGTGGGGTTCATGGTTTGCTCCTTACACCAGTCCCAGTCCAAGATCCGCAGACCATCACCATTAACTCAATGCCGCATTGACATTATGTATTTTTGCCCTAATTTATGTCATTCACTAAGGAGCAGAAAATTATTGTAACTGATCTATTTGATACCTGTGCTTAATACATGAATAGAGAAAAGTAACTATTAATTTTGTACGGCGTGCAGAGATCATGAAATTGTTGCAGTGTTAACTGTAATTCATAATGGTGTTTTATCCTGTATATTTCATTCACATGTATCAGTCCACCTTTAATGCAGCATTAGCTGCTTGTCATCTAGTGGCCTCACACCAGATACATTAGAATTCTTTCCCAACAGATCCTTTCCATACAGGGTTGATTTTTTTTTTCCTGGAAGAAATTATTTTTTTCCATGTGTGTGGAAGAAAATAGGAAATAATGGAAGAAATGTCCATAATGTGGAAATAATAAATGTTCATTGGTAACCATATGAATACTTTATTTTACCTACTAACAAGGTTTATGGATCAGTATTCTTTGTGCATATTGCAGAGGTAAGTACTAAATGCTTCACATTCCATAAATATTACTAAATGTCTAAAACTGAAAAAGTTGCAAGTTGTAATTGGAGTCCGTAATCTGTCCATAATGTGGAAGTGATAAATGTGCATCAGTAACCACATGAATCCTTTATTTTACCTACAAGCATGGTTTATGGATAAGCATTCTTTATTCTTATGCCAGACAGGTAAGTACTAACAGCTTAAATTCCAAAGTTGCTCAGATGTCTAAGACTGAAAAGTAGCAAGTTGTACGTGGAGTCTGTAATCTACCTAATATTCACCTTATTGCTTCCCTTTAAGCATACAACAACAAAGAAACAAGCTTTGTCCACACCCAAATGGTTCCATAGTTTGGAATGTATCATCCCAAAAGTTGAAAATATTCTCTCAACTGATGCAGAGGATGCACCATCAGTGTGCAGAGATATGTCTCAACAATATGAAGGGCAAAGTGCTGATTCAGTGTCAAATGGCAGCTTCAACATAGTCTACATTTTTTTTTCTGCAAGCCACTGGTAGGCCTTGTCTCCCTGGTCTGGGTTGAGACAGCTGCCCTGGTACTTGGGATGCAGTAAGTATGCCACAAGATAGCATGGTTGTACAACCTGCTAAAATAATTTCTTCACAGCTTGCCAATATTGAACTAGAATAGGATCCTCCAGGAAACTGAGTCAAGCATCACATACCACTGCAAGACCTGAGTTGTCCTACTGACACACATCAAGTGCATTTACAATGGGAGAGAGTTATTCTTTCAGATGCTAGGTCTGGCAAGACAAATTGGAGCCCATGATCTGTCTCACAATGCCCAAGACCATCTCAGATTCATGTTGTTGTACTATATATATGTAGTGGACACAGTTGTTGATGAATATATCAATACTGGCTAACTGGGACTTACAGCAAGTATCACTAGGCAGCTGAGGTTTCTGGCTGCCAGGGAATGCCTTCAGTCATCCAGAAGGAGCATGATGATTACATAAGAATTTAGAAATTTCACTGATACATTTCATAATGGATTCTGGAGTGATGTCCCCATCAAGGGGTTTGAGCCAGCCAATGGGCTGAAAACCATACACATTGAGGTGTGGGTCCTCAATCTCCAAATCTTCCTGCATCTTCTCCATATTCTCCTTGTCAGTGACAGCATCAGAACTCAATCCAAACTTTTGTTTCAGCATTGCAGATTGATGACTGACACATCTTGCAGTTTCATGTTGTCTTGTTGAAGGGTTCCTGTATCCTTTGCATCCAGGAAGCAGGTAGCACTCAGTTTAGTAGTGTGGGCTAGATCATAATGGATGTTTACCCAGCCATCCTCAATAAGTGTGACAGTCTTTCCCTTAAGGTGGTTCTTCATCTGGATCTGAAGATCTTGTGTGAACTCATGTAGAAGAGGTTGAATGAGTTGATTATGACTGGGTGGGTGATAGTTAGGACCAAGAGCCTGGATGAGTTCAAAGAAGGAGGGATGATCCATAGCCATGAATGACAAGTTGCATGAGAAGAAAAACTTGGCAACAAGCTCATCTAGCTTGTCCTTCACAGCTAC
Organism: Oratosquilla oratoria; assembly: GCF_046742065.1. Classification (NCBI taxonomy): domain Eukaryota; kingdom Metazoa; phylum Arthropoda; class Malacostraca; order Stomatopoda; family Squillidae; genus Oratosquilla; species Oratosquilla oratoria. The sequence continues at coordinate 8,424,650 of NC_134788.1, read as the reverse complement.
ACTGGTCTTGACAAAGTGAGAGGACATGTCATTCTGGATGGGGACTTTGGCAGGTGGCTAAGTAACAGGATCTTCAGTCCAAAGAAGTAAATGGATGGTTGACATCACATTTAGTTGACTGGGGTCATTTCAAACATTTGGGCCATTTACTGAAAAACTGTATTTCAGCGATAATCTATTGGGGCAAGGCCATATGGTTTTTCATTAAGGTGTGCAGGAGTTTTCTTGTGCATATTTTATGGAGTATGTTCTTTTATTCTTGTTTTGAGGTCTCTACCCGTTTGGCCCCAATAAACTCGTTCTCAAGGTATTTTGTAAACTCCTTGGCTGTCATCCATCTTAACTCTATGATGGACATGTACCACTTTACTGAATAGGCTGTTGGGATAGTTGAAGACATGATTCATTTCATCCTTACTTTTGAAATATATAATTAAATGGTAGAATGAATGATACTTACTACTAGGGTTAGGAGTAATTTTGTAGAAACTCATTTTAGCTTTGGTGAATGCTTTTGATAGGAACCAATTTGGATAACCTATTTTTGTAAGCTGGGATGTATTGTGGCTAATTTAGTTTCAATAAAAGGTGGACTGCAAATTCTAAGGGCTCTAAGAAATAGGCTCAAAGCTACACAGTATTTAATTTTGTTTGGGTGATGGCTGAAAAAAACGTAGATAGCTTCCTGTATATTTGGGTTTTCTGTAACTCTCCTTCATAGTGTACAGAAAACCCATAGCTAGTTTGAGGGGTTTTGCCTCTCCTTAAAAGGGCTACCTAGGACTGTACTCCCAATGTCAATTGAGGAGCTTCCAGCAGTCACCAAAGCACCATTAACAGGAAAAGTTACTGCATACTTAGAATAATGCTAAACACATTATCCAAACCTTTGAGTGGCTGAATGGATTGGTTTCAGTTGTGCCTTGATTTCCCATATTAGCTTCAAGTGCAAAGGTGGGCAGATCCGCATTTGTGAATCTGATAACCAAATTTAACCACCATTAAATTGTTGGACTGACAAAAATTATGATTTGCAATTAACCCAGATAATTTTTATTTTATTTTTTATTTATTTTTTTGCAACCTTTTGATAAAAATGTCCATTTTTCAAGTAATCCTATTTTACTTTCATTCTTTTCATTTATGGTTTAAAGTCACAAACTCCCCCTACCGGAAGGCTTTGTAGCATGGAATTTAATGAACCATGCCCTTGGTTCAACTTCGCTGGTGGCAGGATTTGAACTGGCATAACCTATTCAGCCTGCGAGCTTCTTTGCCTTTGTAGTATTTTAATCAAAAAATTATTTTTGACCTTAAATGCTTGGTTTCCTTGTATTAGAAGTGGCTTAAAGGAAAAAACATTAAATTACCTTTGGAAACATTTTAATCACATAAAATTCTAATCCAATCCGACTTGACATGCCGGTGAATCTGTAATCAGACTTCAATCTCTTTGAGTTGTGTCTATGTCTATGACTGGAAACTGTTGCAGTGTCTGGACAAGTGGAAGGTGTAAAGGGGTGCCAGTTGTAAGCTATAGGAATGAAAAGGTATAAAAGTTTCAAGTCTCGGTCTGGAACGATTACCAACAACGGCGAGCCACAAAACTGATTCCAAATATCAAAAATAAATCATACAAAAATCGACTAAAACATATGAATCTGCTTTCCCTAAAAAAGCGTAGACTCAGAGGTGACTTGATACAGGTCTTTAAGATTCTAAAGGGAATTGGCATAAAAAATGACAACATTTTCACATTGAATGAGAATCAGACAAGAAACAATGGTCTCAAACTGTCCGGAAATAGATTCAATTTGGAAGTAGGTAGAAACAACTTGCCAACCATGTAGTTAATGAATGGAATAAACTTCCTGCACAGGTAGTGCAATGTAGTTCAGTTCAAAGCTTTAAGAATCATTTAGATAAACACCTAAGCAAGATGCTGTAATGATTATAATTTATTTTATATTATTTGTTTTTGCTTTGTTATCATTTGACCGTTTGATTTTCATTTATTATTAGTTATATGTCAATCTATTATCATTTACTATTTACATGTTTGTTTATTATTTAACTATCCCTATGCATTTATCTATGTATTTTATTTGTTATTTACATTATCATAGTTATATTTATCATTTTATTATTATGATTTTTTTTGCATCTGACCTAGATATGGACCAAAAGGTCTCCTGTCTGCATGCTCCGCCTTTGTAATCTTCATGGATCATCAATTGCAGGTACTTGCCACTGGTCTTGAAACATTTTCATATAAAACAGGAAAGGGGAGGAAATAGATCATGTTTACTACAGCTGTAGGAACATAAGAATTTAATTGTCTGTGATTTTACTATCATTCATACCACAGTTTCAGGTTCATTTAGAAGCATAGAAACTCTTCAGATTTTATTAAAATAGCCTTACACAATTCTGTTACACAAGTGGAATACTGAATACTAACTTACCATGCTCAACACCACCCCAGGTCTATCAAATGCAAAACTGGTTTATTATGAAAAAGCATAGGAATTGTGCAAAGCTAAACAAGTGCAACAGAATTAGGACATGCAAACTTCATAGGTCTTCCATGAGCAATTTCTGGGCTGGTCCAGTAGTGGTTACCTTTGTGCTGTGGGGTCTCCTGTAGAGACCAGGACTGCAGACAGATTGATTGATGAATTATATCAACCTGTGGTTAAAAGTATTTAAAAAACAAAACTATTCACTAGCTTCCTATACCTCAGGAGGCTAGAAGGTCCATTCATAAATCAGGGAATGTCTGTACAACCTTATACTGCTGGCCAGATTTGAACTGACCAACTACCTTCACCATAAGTAGTACTATCTAACATAACATGTTCAGGTATGTTAAAAAATCATGCAAGGTGTAATGTCTTAGTTTCAAACATGCCACCATTTGTGGCTAAAGGCACAACACAAAAGCTGCAGCCACAAGAGGTGACTTTACTCACTGCTGGAGGTAGTGGCAACTACTTGCCACATGACAGTCACTGCTACATAGTTGATCACACGAGACTACTCGCTACTGCACCTTGTCCATTGCCCTGGGTCAGAGGCAGTGTCGCAAGTCACAGCAAGGCCACTTCATTGAATTGGCGACCCCCTCCCCCCAAGCATAAAAGGAGAAGACGGGGAGATATCCCTTTGGGCTGTGTCAAATTTTGCTCACACATACTACCTCATCCCCCATCCCCCCACCCATTCCACCTCATGCATCACAACATCATCCACATACAACCATTCTCCATTCACCCCTGTCTTCTGTCCTCTCCCATCCTTCAACAGACATACCCCTCTTCCCCAAAGCCCCCTTTCACCCCATCCATCCATCTCATCCTAGGACATCCCCTCATGTTCACTCCCACCACATCTGCCTTCCATACCTATTTTACTAGTCTTTCCTCACTCATTCTTTCCATGTGTCCAAACCATCCTAATACTCTTTCATCAACCCTATCTCCCAACTCCCTTTCCACCCCTGTTCTCCTCCCCACCTCCTCATTTCTCACTCTATCTAGCCTAGTAACCCCCATCATACTTCTCAGACACCTCATCTCAAACACATTCAAACTCCTTCTCTCTTCCTCTCTTATGTTCCATGTTTCTGCCCCATACAGTGCTGTTGGCACAATCACTCCTTCATACAGTCTCCTCTTAGCATCCATTCCCAAATGTCTATTCCTTATTACACTTTTTAATCCACCGAAGCATTTACTCGCTTCTCTCAATCTACATTCTACCTCCACCTCCACTCCACCTTTTCCTGCCACATTTGCACCCAAGTATCTAAAACTATCCACTTCCTCCAGCCGCTCTCCCTTAATGCTCACTTCCAGTCTGCTGCCACTTTCACCCTTTGAACATCTCATCACCTTACTTTTACCCACATTTATCTTCAGCTTTCTTCTATCACACACTCTCCCAAACTCTGTCACCATTTTCCTCAATCCCTCCTCCAATCCTGCCACAAGCACAGTGTCATCCGCAAACAACAGCTGGCTCACCTCCCACTTTTCTCCATTTTCTTTAATTAACCATCTCCAATCCCTGACCCACCACCCCTGCATTTACCTCTCGCACCACCCCATCCGTGTACAAGTTGAACAGCCAGGGCGACATAATGTATCCCTGACGAAGTCCCACCTTTGCCTCGAACCACCACTTTCTCCATTTCTAATCCTGACACAATTTCTACTACTTTCATAAAAACTGTTGACAGCTCCCAGAAGCTTTCCTCCTATCCCGTATATCCGCAAAACCTCCCACAGTGCCTTCCAGTCTACACTGTCGTAAGCCTTTTCCAGATCCATAAAAGCCCCAAAAACATCCTTCCCCTTTCCTATAGCTTTCTCACATATCTGTCTTAACACAAAAATCTGATCTACACAACCTCTACCTGTCCTAAATCCACACTGTTCCTCACCAATTACTCCCTCTGTTCCTCTCCTAATCCTCTCAATCAAGATCCTCCCATAAGCCTTCCCAACTACACTTAACAAGCTAATCCCTCTGAAACTACTACATTCACACTTGTCCCCTTTTCCCTTGTAAAGTGGAACAATACAGGCACTCCTCCAGTCCTCCGGCACTCTACCCTCTCTCCAGCTCTTATGGGAAGCTACCAGGTAAAATTCTTAACTAATCTAATATCAACATTAAACAATAATTAGGACAGACCCAAGCTGTTGAATAGGGAGAAATAAAAGAGGGGGTTAGGAAGAAATAATGGGACAACTACAAACTGGGGTGCAACTAGAAGTAACTGAACAAACTTTACTAAGAGTCAAACCCAACTGGCTACAACTAAATTCAAACAGCAACCAGACAAGTGAACGGTTTTAAAGGTCTACTGAGTAGGTTCTCATAGAATAGGTGAATTTTTGCTAGTCACTTTTTGATAAAATAATGCAAAAATAAATCCAATGCAATGTAAAAAGAAAAAAAAAAAGCCTATCAAAATATCAGTTGCATATCAACTTTTCCTTTGCCAACTTTCGTTTTTTTTTTGTAAGGCTGTGATGTCAAGCTTACTGTTTACATCCTGATGCTTACCATGTGCATGCATTATAAAATGCCGTACCATGCTGCTAATTTGATCAGTGATCTGTCATATTTCATGTGTTAGCAAGGTTTTATAAAGTATTTAGTTTGAAAATCGTTTACTGTGTCACCGCAAGTTGCAACAGTGATTCAACGAAACAAACATCAGTGCTGGAATCTTGTCACAAGGTTGTGTGCTTCTTTGTTCCCAAGTCCCAGCACTTTTTTTTTTTCTTTTTATGAAGTATAAAAATTATGGTTTAACAAATTCATTGATTAACATTCGAGAAGTTACCAGTCACAGTTTTCAACCTGGTTGGGTTCTCAAACTGTGGTAATTGAAATAAGAGGATTAAGACCTTTGAGTGCTTGAATTTTTGAAGACGTAGGTCCCTTGACATCCGTTAGGTACAAGAGCTCTGGGTAGTCTGTGGCGACAGTTAGTGCGGACAGTGTATTTGGCACATCTCTTCTGAGTTCGTAAACCCCAAGATTGGTGGAGGTGTGCCAATTGGATACACACTCTTTGCATTTAAATTTTCGCGGGCTTTTGTGTCCATAATAATGCTTATGTGGTAACTTTTATTGTTTGAGTTATCAGTACTGATTATATATTTTCTTTTAAGGGTGTTTTTACCCCATCTGCATATATAATATAGCCCCTATAAGGTAGTGTGTATCCAATTGGCACAGTTCCCACCGTTTACGTTACGCTTGTTGACATCGGATGGGAAAAGTCAAATCATTATATATCTTCACATGGTAGCTTAGAAACAAAAATTTTGTATTGTATAGGTAGAAAAAAACACTATAATTGTATACACAACTCTATAATAGAGAAGGAATTGTCATTATGTAGTTTTTTCAATTTCATTTTAGGTTGTCGAAACCAAAAATGAAACGTACTATATACTACACTGAAGATGAGTTAGCACAGCATGTAAACTCTCATGAGTTTCAACGTGGTTGTGATAATACGGCGGTGACAATAAATGAAAGTAATATAACCATCGTGACTGTAAATGAGGGTTCTAGGAGAGAGTGCCAAGGTGGCACAGTGCTCGCAACATCACCTATTTATAGTTTTTGCGTCGCCAGAGACATTTATTGAATGCTTAGAAGGTCCTCATAGGGATTTGAGTGCTGTCATTACATCCTGTCTTCCCCTCCCCCTCTAAATTCCACATCCGGTTACCTCCTCTCCCTCAGTGCATAGGCCTACGCACCAATCCCCCCCTCCCCCTCTCACACTCCACTTCCGTCTCTATGTAAGTGCAATTTCATACAAAGAATATATTTTTCACATAGAAACACAATTTCATAAAAGAAAAATAATAAAAAGCATCATTTTTACACATTACACATAAAAATTCATTTCCAAAATCACCCATTTTCATTTAGTCAGGACGAAGTTTTTTTTGTACAATTGAGGTTTTAAAGGTTTTGTGTGAGATGAATTGACATATGTAGGTCATTGTTATAATGTTTTTTTTTTTTTTTACCAAGTTCCTCTTATATTAGGCTCAGGAACACGTAATCTCAATCCTTTGATTTTCTGTCAAAGTTTTTTTCAATTGTTCATAGTTGTCATTTTTTATTTTGGAATTACGTTAATTTTGTATTAGCAGGACTCTACGAACCCTATATTTATATTATAGTAACTTTAAATGGACAAAAAACACACGCATATATTTTATTTTAATTTTTTATTCTGTGTATCCATTTGGATACATGCCCACCGGAATCGCCAGCGCGCGCCACCTCCACCAATCTAGGGTAAAGCTTGAAAAGGCTACAGGTTAATATTGACTTTTTAAGTAAATTCTCAAAAGTTCAATCCCTGATTTATCAAACTAATATTTATTATATAAAAAGAGATTTAACAAGTAATAAAAGAGGGAGTTAAATCGTATCTTATTTAAAGTTACAATAGGCACGGTTTAAAGCTTCAGGAAATGCTCCTGATTCGAAAGATGTAGACAACAACACCTTGAGGGAAAGTTTCCAAAACGAAATGGTAGGCACTAATAAAGATTCCCAATAACAAGGAAGATGCCTTTTCAAACAGGTAACAATTACCACAGAAGTAATGAAAGGAAGACAAGTACATATTTAACTTCAAACATCTATTGATGTAATTTCAGTATGGTAATTCAGGCACAAGGGGGCTGAATCCATATTGAGAATGGTAAAATGTATACATGGTGATTGAAAATTATCATTATTAATTTTCCATTTTCAGACTACTACTTGCTGCACTTCTTCTCAATCAAATTTCATGTAAAAAGAAAGAAAAGAAGAAGAAAAAAAATTAGAGAGGTGCAATGGGTTATCTTATCCCAAAGTCAAAACAGGTGTTGGAGTGGTGAAGAAGGTTGATCTAAAATATGGTGAGTGTATAAAGCATTACTGTGCTACATATTGCATCCAAACTGTGAAACCGTAAGGGACTTCCTACTGGAGCAATGTGATAAATTAAAAATGATTACCTAAAAATTTGGTATTGTCCTGATATGTCAAACTAAATAAAATGTACACAATATAAACCTCAGTTTTTATTTACAGAATACATACAAATTTTACTTGGTGAATTACTGAGGCTATGTTCTGAATATCCATCATACAAACTTGCAAGAGATGCCAAACTTCAGTCCACTATAAAAGTTCCTGAACCAGTCTGTTCCAAGTATGAAAAACAAGAGAAGTCTAACATCATCCTGAAACGAAGGTCCAGGTTTAATTGTCCAACAAAGTGAATTTTTCCATATACCAAAAACAAATAGTACATACATATACCAAAGGCTTTTCCCCCCTTACATGGAAGGTAGCCTCCTGGATGACGGGTCCACTGCCCTGGGTTAGAGGCAGTGTCACAAGACATTTTGTATGGTATCCATCCAACCTTACCAGCTCTCATCATCTTAACAGCTGCCTTCACTTCATCTTTTCTTATTTCTCCTCCATTTTCCTCACTCATCATGGTCATTTTCTTAGCGTTTCCCACTGCAACTGCCTTTCCCTTCCTATCCTCCTTCAAATGTAGCAACTCCCTAAAATACTCTCACCACCTTTCCCTCACTGCCTTCTCTTCCATTATCATCTCTCTATCTGTATCACCTTTTCTTCTCTACTTGATTCGTCTCCTATTCCTCTTTTGATTTCTTTCCAAAACATTTTTCATTACTTTCAAAACTTTCTGTCATACTCTTACCCCATTTCATATCTGCTCTCCTCTTTTATCCTTTACTTGTCTTCTCTTTTCTTTGTACCTCTCATATGATTCTCTCATCCTATTTTGTAACCAATCTGTGAAAGCCTGCTTCTTCTCTTCTACACCCTTCTTTCCTTCCTCATCCCACCACTCACTACTTTTCCCTCTATTTTTTCCCATCCTCCTTGTTCCACGCGCCACCTTTGCACACCTTATGACTCCCTCCTTGAACCATCCCCATTCCTCCACTTCTGGTTTTACTCTATCCTTCACTCCCTCCCACTCCTCTCTCAGCTTCTTGTACTCCTCCTTTTCTTTCTAATCTAAGGAGTTCACTCAAAGTACCTCCCAATCTTCTGCCCTTTTCCTCTTTCTCCACCTATTCTCCACTCTCAACTTACCTTCCACCAAAAAGTGATCTGATATTTCCCCACTCTCTCCCCTTTGAACATGTACATCCTACTATACTCTTGGTTATCACTATAAAGTCCATTAATGCTCTATCTGCCACACATCCATCCACCACCCTCTCCCATGTGTACTTATGCTTGACTTTCTTCCTAAACACTATATTTGCTATCAACTCCCTAGACACATCTCCACCATCAACTCTCCACTATGATTTTTTCCTGGCACTTCATATTTCCCAAATACTCCATCTAATGGTTCATTTCCTACCCTAGCATTAGGGTCTCCCAATACAACTATATTGACATTTCTCCCTAATACCTCTATACAGGTAAAACAAAGGGAACACCATGCTGGACTCTAAGTGTGTAGGCATCACTTGCGTATGCCTTTCTGCTGGTTTGATCCAAGCCGTTGGAAGAGTGTGATCTTTTCATCATACAAATCATACAGGAATGGCTTCTCTCCAACGTCTATCCTCATATACCTTGTGAGAGAAGTTTTATGTGAAAAACCAGAATCAAAGAGGTCACACTGGAAAGGCTTCTCTCCTGTGGCAGTCTTCATCTGCTGTGTGGGATAACACTTTTGTGAAAAAGCAAAGTTACACAGGTCACACTAGAAAACCTCTCCTGTGTGGCTCTTCATATGCTCTGCGAGATAATTCTTTTTTGAGAAAGCTGCATTGCACAGGTCACATTGGAAAGGCGTCTCTCCTACATGGGTTTTCATATGCTTTGTCAGATCACCCCTTCTTGAAAAAGCAGAATTGCACAGGTCACATTGGAAAGGCTTCTCTCCTGTGTGGATCCTCATATGCTTTGTGAGAGAACCCTTTTGTGAGAAAGCAGAATCACACAGGTCACACTGGAAAGGCTTCTCTCCTGTGTGGGTCCTCATATGATTTGTGAGATCACCCTTTCTTGAGAAAGCAGAATCACACAGGTCACACTGGAAAGGCTTCTCTCCTGTGTGGGTCCTCATATGTCTTGTAAGATGACCCTTTAGTGAGAAAGCAGAATCACACAGGTCACACTGGAAAGGCTTCTCTCCTGTGTGGGTCCTCATATGCTTTGTAAGATTACCCTTTAGTGAGAAAGCAGAATCACACAGGTCACACTGGAAAGGCTTCTCTCCTGTGTGGGTCCTCATATGCTTTGTAAGAACACCCTTTAGTGAGAAAGCAGAATCACACAGGTCACATTGGAAAGGCTTCTCTCCTGTGTGGGTCCTCATATGCTTTGTAAGAGAACCCTTTAGTGAGAAAGCAGAATCACACAGGTCACATTGGAAAGGCTTCTCTCCTGTGTGGGTCCTCATATGCTTTGTAAGAGAACCCTTTAGTGAGAAAGCAGAATCACACAGGTCACACTGGAAAGGCTTCTCTCCTGTGTGGGTCCTCATACAATTTGTAAGAGAACCCTTTTGTGAGAAAGCAGAATCACACAGGTCACAATGGAAAGGCTTCTCTCTTGTGTGGGTCCTCATATGAATTGTGATATGACCCTTTCTTGAGAAAGCAGAATCACACAGGTCACATTGGACAGGCTTCTCTCCTGTGTGGGTCCTCATATGACTTGTAAGAGAACCCTTTCTTGAGAAAGCAGAATCACACAGGTCACACTGGAAAGGCTTCTCTCCTGTGTGGGTCCTCATATGCTTTGTAAGAGAACCCTTTAGTGAGAAAGCAGAATCACACAGGTCACACTGGAAAGGCTTCTCTCCTGTGTGGGTCCTCATATGCTTTGTAAGATTACCCTTTAGTGAGAAAGCAGAATCACACAGGTCACACTGGAAAGGCTTCTCTCCTGTGTGGGTCCTCATATGCTTTGTAAGAGAACCCTTTTGTGAGAAAGCAGAATCACACAGGTCACACTGGAAAGGCTTCTCTCCTGTGTGGGTCCTCATATGAATTGAGAGATCACCCTTTCTTGAGAAAGCAGAATCACACAGGTCACACTGGAAAGGCTTCTCTCCTGTGTGGGTCCTCATATGAATTGTAAGAGAACCCTTTCTTGAGAAAGCAGAATCACACAGGTCACATTGGAAAGGTTTCTCTCCTGTATGGGTCCTCATATGCTTTGTAAGATTACCCTTTAGTGAGAAAGCAGAATCACACAGGTCACACTGGAAAGGCTTCTCTCCTGTGTGGGTCCTCATATGCTTTGTAAGATTACTCTTTAGTGAGAAAGCAGAATCACACAGGTCACACTGGAAAGGCTTCTCTCCTGTGTGGGTCCTCATATGCTTTGTAAGATTACCCTTTTGTGAGAAAGCAGAATCACACAGGTCACACTGGAAAGGCTTCTCTCCTGTGTGGGTCCTCATATGCTTTGTGAGAACATCCTTTTGTGAGAAAGCAGAATCACACAGGTCACACTGGAAAGGCTTCTCTCCTGTGTGGGTCCTCATATGCTTTGTAAGATTACTCTTTAGTGAGAAAGCAGAATCACACAGGTCACACTGGAAAGGCTTCTCTCCTGTGTGGGTCCTCATATGCTTTGTAAGATTACTCTTTAGTGAGAAAGCAGAATCACACAGGTTACACTGGAAATACTTCTCTCTTCTGTGGGTCATCATGTGATATCTAAAACAAATCATGATATAGCTGTGCTATGGATGTCACACCTGACCCTCTTCATTACATGACACCTATGGATTCTATGGATAGCTCTTCCAAAGGAATGGTGGTAGTTACCCTCCTCCTGGAAAATATGTAATCATAAGATTGTCATCTAACTCTTTGAAATTGTGTAATATACTGTAATAAGATTGTGAGTGTTGTGTACACAAACCATTTAATATTCGAGTCCCTTTGTACCTAAACAGACCCCTTGTACTTACCATAATGTAACATGAAATATAAATACTAACAGATATAGTGCTATTATATATTGCATTCTACCTTTACATTAGAAATATGCTGAAAACCATCCAATAGCTACATGCATACTCACCCCACCACAACTGGAATGACTAAAATTTTGCTCTGGCTTTTTCATCATGTCATGAGATTTGGAAGTGGGAAACAGCCCAGATGGCAAAAGCAGTCATATCTTAACATAATTCCACAACATTCCATGTTTGGGCTCACAAGACCAGAGTCTAAATATGACAAACCCTAGGAGGGCTTATTCAGTTCATCTCATCTGACCCAAATTTGTGATGCAAGTCACATCCTTTCAGATAAACTGGTAAGTGGTGTACCTGTGTTATTATTTCTAAATAACATAATAAATGAAATTGTAGAGGAAATTTCCATATTTTTTCTTGTCACATTAAGTAAAATACCTGTTTGTCTAATAAAAAAATATATATATTGGATATACCTACTAAAACAATCTCAACAATCATTATGTAATCAGGAAGGAACTGGTATTAAAGGTTCAATCCCAGTAAATGTGGAAATAGCAAGAGGACAATTTATAATATCAGAATTAGTGCTTTCACACATTCAACCTACAGGTCCTTTAAACACAGGCATTACATACACAATCTCGGTCATCTTCCAGGAAGCCTGAGACTCCCTTACCAGTTGTGACACTTGTGTGATGATATATATATATATATATATATATATATATACATATACCAAAGGCTTTTTCCCCTTTACAAGGAAGGTAGCCAAAAAAACGAAGACATAGAATCCACTCCCACCCATTCCATCCCCACATACTCCACTCCCATCCACCACCCTCCTCCCCTCTTATCTTGGCTCCTCAGTAACCCCTGCATCTTGCCCACTGCCCTTGGTCAGAAGTAGTGTCACAAGACATAGCATTTCCTCATTAAAATGGTGATCCCCCCTCTTCATCCCCTCATTAAGAAATGGAAAAGATGGCTTAGAAATCCCTTCAGGATATATAGATTTATTTTTCACACACACTCCCTCACCCCCATCTCCCACCCATTCCCTTTCATGTATTACAGCATCATCCATACACAACCATTCTCCATTCACCCAAATCTTCTGTCTTCTCCTGTCCTTCCTCAACAGACATTCCCCTCTTTCCCAATGCCCCTTTTACCCCATCCATCCATCTCATCCTTGATCATCCCCACATGTCAACTCCTACCTCTGCCTTCCACAGGTGTTTTATAATCTTTCTTCACTCATTCTGTCCTTGTGTCCAAACCATCCCAATACTCTTTCATCAACCCTATCTCCCAAATCCCTTTCCCTCCCCGTTCTTCTCCTCACCTCCTCATTTCTTACTCTATCCTGCCTAGTAACCCCTATCATGCTTCTCAGGCACCTCATCTCAAACAGGGTTGCGGCGTTGGAGTCAAAGTCGGAGAGAGTTGGAGGTTTTAGCTGGAGTCTGAGTCAGATTTCTAAGAGCACTAGGAGTCGGAGTCGGAATTTTTTATCCGACTCCAACTCCTTCAGTCCAATAAAATCATTTTTTAACATGGTTTCCCCTGTTTGGTTTTACCAGTTGCACAATTTAACAGTTTTTGTATGGTATTGCTTTTATTTTTGGAGGCAATAGTGAGTGTGTGCAGTGTATATGTACACTAAGTGGTCTCTCCAGATGGAAACAAAAGACAATCCATCAATAATAAAAAAAAAAGAAAAAAGAAAAAAGAAAATATACAATACTGACAAGCTATCATTGTCAGTCTGGGCAAAAGTGTTTGTGGTCATGTATTTGTAGTTGTTTCCTGTAAGGAGGGGGACGGGTGGTCCCCCTCCTCCCCCTCCACCTACCACCCACCCCTCCCTGATAACCTCTCCCAGTTCCTTCCCTGTTGGCTTATATGTGCTCAGAGTGTGTGTCATGTCTGTACTTGAAAAAGCTGTAACAAGCGAAACGTAGTACTAATAAAGGTTTCGATCTCACAAGGTGTTTATTCTCACAGAATGAAACTATATATATAATGTATATATATATATATATACATATATATATGTACATATATATACATATATATATATATATATATATATATATATATATATATACATATATATATATATACATATATATATGTACATATATATACATATATATATAATATATAGTACTATACTGCAATGCTTCTACTTCAACATAGAAAAACATCAATTCATGCTGCCACCAAGTGACGGCATTGTGTGCTACTAGTACTAACTAATGTAAACAAATAACAGATTCTGCCCGAAGCAGTGTCTCCCAATGAATTTTATTTTTCTTCATTTTGGTAGTTTTATCACATTTTCCTTTAGTGGAAATATGCTAGATTATGATAAAGCTACTTCAGAATATGAAAATCATACGTTTCTCAAAGAAATTTAGTGGTTTGAAATATACAAAGAAACAGGCTACTGATCATGGTTACTAGTGAATACGATAGGCCTACAAGTGAAGCAATGAAAAATAGAAATCAGAGTAAAGAAAATCACGAACCATTTTAATCTAATTTAAAACTGATTATGTTATAAAGACAATTGCAAATTAGGCCTAAGTGTACCAGATATTTATGCTTTAACCCATAACCATAATTCTATCTATCTATATACAAAAGGCTTTTTCCCCCTTATCAGGGAGGTAGCCAAGTCAAAAGGCATAAACCCACTCCCACCCATCATCCCTTCCACACTCACATCTTAGCTCCTCGTGGACGACGGGTCATCCCTGCATCCCGCCCACCACCCTGGGTCAGAAGCAATGCAGGACACAGCACATCCACAGCAAGGCCGCTTCACTTAATTGGCGCCCCCCCCCCTCTCCGTCCCCTCACATAAAAAATGGAGGACGGGGAGAAGTCACTTCGGGCTGCGCCAAAGTATCATTCACACTTTCCCACTCCCCAACCCTCCCCATCCTCCCATCCCTTCCCTTTCTTTTCATCACAGTATCATCTATACACAGCCCTTTTCCACTCATCCGTATCTTCTGCCACCTCCCTTCCCTGCTCCACAGACATTCCCCTTTTGCTCAACGCCCGTCACCCCATCCATCCATCTCATCCTCGGTCGTCCTCTCAAATTCACTTCCTCCATCTCTGCCTTCTATACCCCTTTCACCAGTCTTTCTTCATCTATTCTTTCCATGTGTCCAAACTATCCTAATAATCTTTCATCAGCCCTCACAGCCAACTCCTTTTCAACACGACACCCATGTACACACAAACACAAAGGATTACAAAGGCGGAGCATGCCGACAGGAGACCTTTTGGTCCATATCTAGGTCGGATGAAAAAAAATCATAATAATGATAAAATAATGATAGAAAAAACTATAATAATGTATGCAACAAACAAAATACATAGATAAATGCATAAGTATAGTTGAATAACAAGCAAACAGGTAAACAGTAAATAATGATAAATTGATACATAACTAATAATAGATGAAAATCAAACAGACAAATGATAACAAAACAAAAACAAATAATATAAAATAAATCATAATCATTACAGCATCTTGCTTAGGTGTTTATCTAAATGAGTCTTAAAGCTTCGAACTGAACTACATTGTGCAGGAAGTTTATTCCATTCATTAACCACACGGTTGGCAAAGTTGTTTCTACCTACTTCCAAATTGAATCTATTTCCGGATAGTTTGAGACCATCGTTTCTTGTCTGATTCTCATTCAATGTGAAAATTTGGTCCCTTTTAATGTTGTCAATTCCCTTTAGAATCTTAAAGACCTGTATCAAGTCACCTCTGAGTCTACGCTTTTTTATGGAAAAAAGATTCATATGTTTTAGTCGATTTTCGTATGATTTATTTTTGATATTTGGAATCCGTTTTGTGGCTCGCCGTTGTACTTTTTCCAGTCTGTCAATGTCTTTAATGAGATTCGGTGAACATACAGAAACAGCATATTCCAAATGTGGACAAACTAACGATTCATATAGCTTGTTAATGAGTGATGGACTTTTGAAATCAAAAGATCGCGCAATCAGTCCTAGAATCTTATTTGCTCTCTCAGAGGCTGAAATACACTGCTTGGATGATTTGAGGTCGTTACTGATAATTACGCCGAGATCTTTTTCACTATCCACTTTCACCATCCACATACGCACACACACACACACACACACACACACACACACACACACACACACACACACACACACACACACACACACACACACACACACACACACACACACACACACACACACACACACGACACACACACACACTCGACACCTACACGCACACACACATACACGCGCGCGCGTACACATGGACCCTTGCACTATTGGTATAGAGGCGACCGACACAGGGACCCAGAGGCGCACAAATTTCATCTTGAGACACACAGGAAGAGGAAGACTCAGACTCTGATGGGATCCACTTCTGGTCTTACTCTCATATGTATGTATGGGTGGATGTACATGTGTACGCATACACACACACACACATATGTACATATGTATGTATGTGTGCGTGTGTACGTATGTGTGTGTGTGTGATTCACCATAGTCTTGGATCACATGTTGGACTCGTGATCGACAGCTCATATATGACCGATCTATGGGTAACACTGACCTTACAGGTGTGTGTGTGTGTGTGTGTGTGTGTGTGTGTGTGTGTGTGTGTGTGTGTGTGTGTGTGTGTGTGTGTGTGTGTGTGTGTGTGTGTGTGTGTGTGTGTGCGTGTGTGTGCATGCATATGTGTATGTATGTATGCATGTACGTATGAATGCATGTATATATGTATGTATGAATGCATGTATATATGTATGTATGCATGAATGTATGAACGCATGTATACATGTAGGTGTGTATGTATGCATGCGTGTATGCATGAATGTGTGTATATATGTACGTGCGTATGTATGTGTGTGTTTGTGTGTATATGTGTACGTGTGTGTGTTTGTGTGTGTGTATACGTGTACGAGTATGTATGTGTGTGTAATGATAATGAAAACGATGGAGATGGAACCCATTTTGACACTGGTGGCTGCAGAAAAAAGAAAATAAATGGTTAGTGGGTTTTCTATATACACTAGTAATGAAGTTGTCGGAAGTAGAATCGACCAGCACATCCAGGAAGGGGAGTAGACCATTGTTGTTCATTTCAGTGGAAAAAGTTAAGCCTGAAATTTCCTGAAGTCGGCACCGTATATTTTCTAACAATTCAACAGAATGGGTGCTGACAAAGATGTCATCTACATATCTACAGTAAATATGTGGTTTTAACTCTCCGTCCTGGAAGGCTGATCTTTCTACCGCAGACATGAAGGCTTCAGCGAAGAGGACACCTAACGGTGATCCCATCGCTACCCCATCTTGCTGCACGTAAAGGTTTCCCTCTGGGCACCTGAATGGAACTTCTGTGGTGCAGGTGACCAGTAATTCTTTTAAAGTGGACTCAGGGATACGGGGGGGTGGGATGTCATCATTATGATACACATATTCAAGGATCAGGAGACTACAACTACTCGAAGCCTTTCACATTAAGGACAAAACTCCGGTCATTAACATTCAATGCAATGTAATCTCCTCTATTCCTTTATTTAGAAATAAAAATCCCCCCTCTCCCTCTACCCCTTTTCTATCTCTCCCTCCACCTCCTCCCCCACCCTCGGTGACCGCACCCGCCTAACCCTCCCCCCTAACCCCCCCAACCCCTTACCCTTGACCTCTGAGGTCCTTATTGTCTGTTCCTCCCCCCCCCCTTGGTCTGACCTGATCTTAGGTATATATACTTCTGTCATCCCCAGCTCTGTCACACCCTTCCTTCTCTTTAAATACGTAAGTCTCCGTATTTATTTTTATAAATTTGTCACCTTTACTGTTACCATGTAATTTTTTGTTATTTCAGTTGTGTCTTGATATTGTCTAGTACCTTTATTGTCACCATGTAATTTTTTTTATTTCAGTTATATCTTGTTATTGTCTAGTACCTTTACTGTTACCATGTAATTTTTGTTATTTCAGTTATATCTTGATAATGTCTTGTTTAAGACGAAACGTTGATATCAAATAAGAACAAATGGAACTGAACAACTACAACAATGCTGTCGTTTTTAACTCCACGTGTATATATATATATATATATATACATATATATATATGTATGTATATGAACATACAGTACATATGCAGGAGGTGCCAAAATACGAGTGTGGAGGGGATAGAATAGGTGGGAGTGGTTTCTCTTCAATTTTCTTTTAGCTACCTCCCATGTAAGGGGAAAAAGCCTTTCGTATATGAAAGTATATATATATATATATATATATATATATATATATATATATATATATATATATATATATACATATATATATATATGTATATATATATATATACACACTTATATGTACATTTAAGTACATGTATATATATGTATATATATATAAAAATATGTATATATAAACATATATATACATATATATAACATATATATATGTATATATACATATACATATATGTATAAATACATATATATATACATATATATATACATTTACATATGTATATATATATACATACATATATACATGTATATATACATATATATATATATATGTACATATATATGTATATATACATATATGTAAATATATATATATATGTATATATATGTAATGTATGTGTATATATTCATATATATATATATATAGATATATATATATATATATACATATGTATATATATATATTTATATATATCATATATACATATATATATTAATTTCCCACGCACACATACGTCCAATATACTCTATCATGGCGGAGATGGGTTGAATGCGATATTTCTTGTAGGTATATGAAATTCGAGCATACAAATATAAGAAAGTCGTACTCAATTTATATCTCTCTAGATGGCGTGTTAGTTTACGTCAATGTAACTTTGTTACGGGTTAGCTGGATTCGAATCCTCGGCTCGTCTACGTTTCAATTTCCAACGGATGTCTCCTTCGAGCAATTCTCAGTCTCGTTTGCGATAGTATGGAATTGAAAGTGATATGTTGTTGAAAAAGACATTAATTGATCACTGGGGACCATTCAGTGTATATATATATGTATATAAATATATATATAATTATATATATATATATGCACAAGTATCACAAAACACACATGACTACAATGTTATGCTGATTACCACAGGGAAAAAGAAAAGTTCTTGAAATCCGAGCGCTTTCGTGATATTTGTTCACATCTTCAAGGATTACAATAGAATCCTTGAATCCTTGAATCCTATTGTAATCCTTGAAGATGTGAACAAATATCACGAAAGCGCTCGGATTTCAAGAACTTTTCTTTTCCCTGTGGTTATCAGCATATATATATATATATATATATATATATATATATATATATGTATATATACATATTTATATATATATAATATATGTATATATACATATGTATAGATATATATATATATATGTATGTATATATATACTTATATATATAATATATATGTATATATATACATATATATATATATATATATATATAATATCTTCATGTATATATATATATATATATATATATATATATATATTCATAATACATTCATACATACATATATTCTTGCAGGCAGACGAGGTTAAATGCTATTGAAGATTCATTTTTGATTATCTTCTTGCGTATAGTCCTCTATACGACGAATAGTTGACTTATCATTTTCTGTAAGTCTGTTTAGGAGATCTCTTATATTGGCCGACGTTTCGGAACTCTCTTGTTCCATCTTCCAGGGCGATATGATGTGTCAAGTTTTCTGTGTAGGTTATATATGGGATGTACGGATCATGGACACTGTGTCGAGGAAAAGTTGGATGCTCATTGGTGGATGGTAGCCAATGAGCGTGCGTTGTTTTCACTCGCGGGGGGGGTGGTCTCTCCCAGTGGGCGAAGCGATGGGGTTCGTTGGTCGCTTAGCACTTAGTCTTTTGCTAGATGGCAAGACCCGTAGGTCTTCCACCTGGATGTTGATTGATGGCTGCTTTGCTTGAATGTAGAGTGCTTCAAGGAGTAGCAACCTTCGTGGATCTCTTTCTCTGTCAATGATTGTTGTGTTGTGGTCCAGATCTTTTCTTGTTAGTGGTCTGTTGAGTTTGGTAGTATGGTGGGACTTTATGGATCCGTTACTCAAATGGCATGTCAGGCGTCTTGTAAGCTTAGTGGTTGTCATACCAATGTAAGAATGAGGTCCACACTCCTCACTATTGCAGCTATATTGGTATACAACATGGTCTTCTTGTAACTCTGTTTTCGTTGTGTTGGGGCGATTACGTATCATTAGTTGGGATGTCTTCTTTGTCTTGTAATATATGATGATCTGGATGTGTTTTGCTGGGTCGGTGGGTAGTACATTCTTGTGAATAATGTCCTTTATGATCTTCTCGTCTGCTTTGTGTTCTGTGGACATATGGCTTTTGTAGTAGATTTTTATAGGTTTCTTTTCGCTTGTGGTGTTTCTGTCTTCGTCGGAAATAGCGAGTGCCCGAAGCGCTACCTACAATCCACCATCGGCGCTTACGTTAGAAGGGCCCTCTCGCATTGCTCCACCTGGACACAAACCCACCAAGAACTGGAGAGAATCACACAAGTACTTATCAACAATGGATACGCAAACTCAGATGTATCACAAGCAATACAAACACATTTAAACAAATGGTACACCGACGAAGACAGAAACACCACAAGCGAAAAGAAACCTATAAAAATCTACTACAAAAGCCATATGTCCACAGAACACAAAGCAGACGAGAAGATCATAAAGGACATTATTCACAAGGATGTACTACCCACCGACCCAGCAAAACACATCCAGATCATCATATATTACAAGACAAAGAAGACATCCCAACTAATGATACGTAATCGCCCCAACACAACGAAAACAGAGTTACAAGAAGACCATGTTGTATACCAATATAGCTGCAATAGTGAGGAGTGTGGACCTCATTCTTACATTGGTATGACAACCACTAAGCTTACAAGACGCCTGACATGCCATTTGAGTAACGGATCCATAAAGTCCCACCATACTACCAAACTCAACAGACCACTAACAAGAAAAGATCTGGACCACAACACAACAATCATTGACAGAGAAAGAGATCCACGAAGGTTGCTACTCCTTGAAGCACTCTACATTCAAGCAAAGCAGCCATCAATCAACATCCAGGTGGAAGACCTACGGGTCTTGCCATCTAGCAAAAGACTAAGTGCTAAGCGACCAACGAACCCCATCGCTTCGCCCACTGGGAGAGACCACCCCCCCCGCGAGTGAAAACAACGCACGCTCATTGGCTACCATCCACCAATGAGCATCCAACTTTTCCTCGACACAGTGTCCATGATCCGTACATCCCATATATAACCTACACAGAAAACTTGACACATCATATGGCACATTAACCAATATCAAGAAACGTAACCTCCCTTATAAAAAAAAAAAAAAAAAAAAAAAAAAAAAAAAAAAAAAAAAAAAAAAAAAAAAAAAAAAAAAAAACTATAAATATATATATATATATGTATACTTCAACCGGGAGCAGGTATGACACAACTTAATCGTAACTTCAACTTTAATTAAATGAATACCTAACTATTACTATTACTTAACTAATATTCACGGCACAAAGCCTATAGAGAATCACACCTGCTCCCAACTCTTATAAACTCTTATGAATATTATCATTATTATGTGCACAATGAAGGAAAGACTCATATTAATCACTGAAATAACATCAAATGATAAGAACACTATTTAAACTCTAAGTCAAAACTAAATGTACAACAGAAATGAGTCCCTCCTTCATATCAAATTATATGATTAGCTAGATAGGGAAAATATTTTATTTTAGAATAGATAGGGTGACCATACACATAATTACACCATGCAAGTGGGTCCGCCCCACACTATTACACTTCACTTCTTTCACTTTCTAATCTTTACCTTCACCTTTCACCCCCGGGCGCCCCCCTCTCTTGCTCCCACACTTCTTACTTACCTATCCTTAATTATTATTATTATTATTACACATCATATCGCCCTGGAAGATGGAACAAGAGAGTTCCGAAACGTCGGCCAATATAAGAGATCTCCTAAACAGACTTACAGAAAATGATAAGTCAACTATTCGTCGCATAGAGACTATACGCAAGAAGATAATCAAAAATGAATCGTCAATAGCATTTAACCTCGTCTGCCTGCAAGAAAATATCCTACCTGGCTACACAAAAATAAAACATATATATATATACATATATATATATAGATATATATATATATATACATATATATATATATATATTTATACATATATACATATATATACATACATATATATGTATATATACATATGTAAATATATATATATATATATATATATACACATATGTATATATGTATATATATACAGTGTATATATATACATATATATATATATATATAAATGTGTGTGTGTGTGTGTGTGTGTGTGTGTGTGTGTGTGTGTGTGTGTTTGTGTATGTGTGTGTATGTGTGTATATATACATACATACATACATACATATACCAAGGCTTTTCCCCCTTACAAGGGAGGTAGCCAAAAAAGGAAAAGGCATAAAATCATTCCCACCCATTCCATCCCTGAAAACACTCCACACCTCTCCACCCTCCCTCTCATCTTAGCACCTCCTAGATGATGGGTCATCCCTGCACCTTGTCCACTGCCCTGGGTCAGAAGTAGTGTCACAAGACACAGCACATCCACAGCAAGGCCGCTTCATTAAATCCGTCCCCCCATATAAAGGAGAAGACGGGGAGAAATCCCTTCGGGCTGCGTCAAAATTTTGCTCACACACACTACCGCACCCCCCCTCCCCCCGGCCCGTCCACCGCATGCATCACAACATCGTCCAAATACAACCATTCTCGATTAACCCCTGGCATCTGTACTCTACCGTACTTCCTCAACATACATTCCCCTCTTCCCAAAAGCCCCCTTCACCTCATCCATCCATCTCATCATATATAATATATATATATATATATATATATATATATATATTTATTTATACATATATATATATATATATATTATGGGAAAGGTGGAGGGGGAAACACGGGTCTTTATCTGATTATCGAGTTTATTCCTGACCGGTTTCGCTTACAATAGCTTCTTCAGAGGAGTGTTACTCTGGGTCGAAGTTGGCGGTGTATATAGTGAGTCAGGCCCACGTTCCCTCCTTGCGGAGTGGTTGGTGGCTGGTTCCAGTACATGTCAAACAGCATCGGTACAATATAATACAATAATAGTAATATAATAATAATACAACACAACACGATCTATGATACAATATACAATATAAAATATAATATACAATATAATATACCAAATCATATCATGGTATATCACATTATAATACATACATATACCAAGGCTTTTTTCCCCTTCCAAGGGAGGTAGCCAAAAAGGGAAAGGCATAAAAACACTCCCACCCATTTCATCCCTAAATACACTCCACACCCCACCCACCCATCCTCTCATCTGAGCACCTCCAGGATGACGGGTCATCCCAGAACCCTGCCCACCGCCCTGGGTCAGAATCAGTGTCGCAAGAAACAGTACAACCACAGCAAGGCCGCTTCATTTAATCGGCGACCCCCCCTCTCCGTCCCCCTTTGCATATAAGGCGAGGACGGGGAGAAATCCCTTCGGGCTGCGTCAAAATTTACTCACACATACTACCCCGCCCCACGTCCCCGCCCCTTCCACCACAATCAGTCACAACATAATCCATATACAACCATTCTCCACTCACCTCTGTCTTCCGTCCTCTCCCTTCCTTCCTCAACAGACATTCCCCTCTTCCCCAAAGCCCCCTTCACCCCATCCATCCACCTCATCCTAGGACGTCCCCTCATGTTCACTCCCTCCACATCTGCCTTCCATACCTCTTTTACTAGTCTTTCTTCACTCATTCTTTCCATGTGTCCAAACCATCCTAATATTCTTTCATCAACTATCTCTCCTCAAATCCTTTTCTCACCTGTTCTCCTCATATCTCCTAACTTCTCACTCTCAGTAACACCTCACCACTCAGACTCATCACAAACTTCTCCTCTTCTTCTCTTTTTCTCGTTTCTGCCCCATACAGTGCTGTTGGCACAATCACTCCTTCATACAGTCTCCTCTTCGCATCCATTCCCATTATAACATTATAATACAACATAATAATTAGCATCGATACATAATCAATAATAAGAATAAATATACGAGTTTTGAAAAATGGAAATATATATATGAAAATAAATGTCACCGTGATATTTTGTCACCGTGTTATGTCTGAGTTGTCCTGGGCGTCTTTTAGCTGCATACTCCGCCGTGCATTCCGTCCACTCCACTTCTCCCACCTCCCGGCCCGTGCTGTGTCCGGCAGTCATGTGTAATGTTTCAACTGTTCCAGTATGACACCTCAAACAGCATCGGTATAACATATGATAATAATAATAATAATAGTGATAATAATAATAATAATAATAATAATAATAATAATAATAATAATAATAATAATAATAATAATAATAATAATAATAATAATAATAATAATACATACATACATATACCAAGGCTTTTTCCCCCTTCCAAGGGAGGTAGCCAAAAAGGGAAAGGCATAAAAACACTCCCACCCATTTCATCCCTAAATACACTCCACACCCCTCCCACCCCTCCTCTCATCTGAGCACCTCCTGGATGACGGGTCATCCCTGCACCCTGCCCACCGCCCTGGGTCAGAAGCAGTGTCGCAAGACACAGTACATCCACAGCAAGGCCGCTTCATTTAATCGGCGACCCCCCCTCTCCGTCCCCTTTTGCATATAAGGCGAGGACGGGGAGAAATCCCTTCGGGCTGCGTCAAAATTTACTCACACATACTACCCCACCCCCCACCACCCCGCCCATTCCTCCTCATGCAGTCACAACATCATCCATATACAACCATTCTCCACTCACCTCTGTCTTCCGTCCTCTCCCTTCCTTCCTCAACAGACATTCCCCTCTTCCCCAAAGCCCCCTTCACCCCATCCATCCACCTCATCCTAGGACGTCCCCTCATGTTCACTCCCTCCACATCTGCCTTCCATACCTCTTTTACTAGTCTTTCTTCACTCATTCTTTCCATGTGTCCAAACCATCCTAATATTCTTTCATCAACCCTATCTCCCAAATCCTTTTTTATCCCTGTTCTCCTCCTCACCTCCTCATTTCTCACTCTATCCAGCCTAGTAACCCCCACCATACTTCTCAGACACCTCATCTCAAACACATTCAAACTCCTTCTCTCTTCTTCTCTTATGTTCCACGTTTCTGCCCCATACAGTGCTGTTGGCACAATCACTCCTTCATACAGTCTCCTCTTCGCATCCATTCCCAAATGTCTATTCCTCATTACACTCTTTAAACCACCAAGGCATTTACTCGCTTCTCTCAATCTACATTCTACCTCCACCTTCACTCCACCTTTTCCTGCTACACTTGCACCCAAGTATCTAAAACTATCCACTTCCTCCAGTCGCTCTCCCTTAATGTTCACTTCCAGTCTACTGCCACTTTCACCCCTTGTACATCTCATCACCTTACTTTTACCCACATTTATCTTTAGCTTTCTTCTATCACATACTCTCCCAAACTCTGCCACCAACTTCCTCAATCCCTCCTCCGACCCTGCCACAAGCGCAGTGTCGTCCGCAAACAACAGCTGGCTCACCTCCCACTTTTCTCCATTTTCTTTAACCATCTCCAATCCCTGACTCACTACCCTAGCATTCACCTCTCGCACCACTCCATCCATGTATAAGTTGAACAGCCAGGGCGACATAACGCATCCTTGACGAAGTCCCACCTTTACTTCAAACCACTCACTCTCTCCATTTCTAATCCTAACACATGCTCTACTACTCTCATAAAAACTCTTGACAGCTCCCAGAAGCTTTCCTCCTATCCCATAAATCTGCATAACCTCCCACAGTGCCTTTCTGTCTACCCTATCATAAGCTTTTTCCAGATCCATAAAAGCCCAAAAAACATCCTTCCCCTTTCCTATAGCTTTCTCACATATCTGTCTTACCACAAAGATCTGATCTACACAACCTCTACCTGTCCTAAATCCACACTGTTCCTCACCAATTACTCCTTCTGTTCCTCTCCTAATCCTCTCAATTAAGATCCTCCCATAAGCCTTCCCTACTACACTCAACAGGCTAATCCCTCTGAAATTACTACATTCACACTTGTCCCCTTTTCCCTTGTAAAGAGGAACTGTACAGGCACTACTCCAGTCCTCCGGTACTCTACCCTCTCTCCAGCAAACATTAAATAACCTCACCAACCAGTCCACCATCACTGAACCTCCCTTTTTCAGACATTCTGCATGACATCCATCCAGACCAGGTGCCTTACCTGCTTTCATCATCTTAACAACTGCCTTCACCTCATCCTTCCTTATTTCTCCTCCATTCTCCTCACTCATCACTCTCATTTTCTTCGCATTTCCCACTGCAGCTATCTTTCCTTCCCTATCTTCCTTCACATTCAGCAACTCCCTAAAATATTCTGCCCATCTTCCCCTCACTGCCATCTCTTCCATTATCATCTCTCCATCTGTACCTTTTACCTTTTCTTCCCTACTTGATTCGCCTCCTCTTCCTCTCTTAATTTCTTTCCAAAACATCTTTTTATTACTTTCAAAATTTTCTGTCATACTCCTACCCCATTTCACATCTGCTCTCCTCTTTGCCTTCTTTACCTTTTGCTTTACTTCTCTTTTCTTTTCTTTGTACGTCTCATATGACTCCCCTGTCCTCTTTTGTAACCAATCTGTGAAAGCTCGCTTCTTCTCTTCTACAACCTTCTTTGTTTCCTCATCCCACCATTCACTACCCTTTCTTCTATTTCCCCCTGTCCTTCTTGTTCCACACACCATCCTTGCACACTTTAAGACTCCCTCCTTGAACCATCCCCATTCCTCCTCCTCCACACCCATCTCTGTTCTATCCTTTACTCCCTCCCATTCCTCCTTCAGCTTCTTTTCGTACTCCTTCTCCTTTTCCTTTTCATTCAAGGAGTTCACTCTAAGAACCTCCCTACCTTTTGTCCCTTTCCTCCTTCTCCATCTATCCTCCACTCTCAGCTTACCTTCCACCAAAAAATGATCTGATATTCCCCCACCCTCTCCCCTTAGCACATGTACATCCTTAACTCTTCCTATCATAATCCTATTTACCACTACATAATCCATTAGCGCTCTATCTACCACCCTTCCCTCCACCACCCTCTCCCATGTGTACTTATGCTTGACTTTCTTCCGAAACACTGTATTTGCTATCATCAACTCTCTTTCTAGACACATTTCCACCATCAACTCTCCACTACGATTCTTTCCTGGAACTCCACACTTCCCAACCACTCCATCGATTGGACCATCTCCCACCCTAGCATTAAGGTCTCCCAGTACTATTACATTGACATTTCTTCCTAAACCCTCTATGCACTCATTTAAATCTATCCAAAAGGCCTCCCTTTCTTCCATGCTCTTCTCACTGCCAGGCCCATATGCACTTACAAAGACCCACATCTAATAATAATAATAATAATAATAATAATAATAATAATAATAATAATAATAATAATAATAATAATAATAATAATAATAATAATAATAATAATAATAATAATAATAATAATAATAATAATAATAATAATAATAATA
>NC_134788.1:8344817-8392317 GCF_046742065.1 Oratosquilla oratoria | reverse complement strand
TCGATTCATGAGTTCCGCTCGTTTGCCGCTTAATTAACCCATTCAATTCCGATGACAAGATGTCTTGTCATTTGGTCAAATAAAACAAAAAATCATAAAACACCAAAATGTTTGATCAAACACCAGAAAAATATGACGTCAATCCTCGCTTCGCTCGCAGCGAAGCGAGGACTGACGTCATATTTTTCTGGTGTTTGATCAAACATTTTGGTGTTTTATGATTTTTTGTTTTATTTGACCAAATGACAAGACATCTTGTCATCGGAGTTGAATGGGTTAAGCAATGTTTAGCAACAAACGTTCTCTCGGTCGGATGATATTCACGCGGAAGACTCGCATACACATCCTCCCCTTCCTTCACCCAAAATGCAATCTTGCGCATAAGCCCCTCCTACCCCATTAGGCCCCTCCTCCTCCTCCCTGGTGACGTCATCGGGAGGGTGGTGGTCTCGCATTCGATTAGTTGTGGGTTCGAATCCCGTGCTTCTCTCCGATTCCGAGCACTGAGGGACTGTTACCTGCCCTAGCAGCCCAGACACATAGGGCAAAGGTGATGGCTTCGGTCATAGCTATTCAGCGCCTACTGGCGTGGGATACTCATTCCTCAACTCTCAAAAGACTTCTTTATCTATAAGTTTCCTTGTTTGTCTTCTTGGGACGTGGAGTTCTAGTTTTTATTTATTATTTTATCATTATTATGATTTTTTTCTCGCATCCGACCTAGATATGGACTAAAAGGTCTCCTGTCGGCATGCTCCGCCTTTGTAATCCTTTGTAATCCTTTGGACACTGGATGACGTCAAACCTCAGTAAAAAATACCATTGATATATTAAGTTATATGCTCTAATATGTCAATTTTTAGGAAATATAGCTCCTATATGCCGAGTTTTAGAGAATCTAGTTTCTGTTTGCCGAGTTTGAGACAATCTAGATTCAATATGCCGAGTTCTGAAACGTTTTTGCTCTACTATACCGAGTTTTAGAAAATTTGGTTTCCCTATGAAAATGTGATGAGGGTAGCCTCCGTTATAATGAATTAATCTTGTTTCTTGGCAAACTACGATGACTAGAGAACGCTCTCGTAGTAAATACTCATCACCTTCCCATTCCCACCAAGTGGGAAGTGAGAGACCAGTAACTGGTATTTAGGCAAAACATTGGCAGTTGCGGAAAGCCACTGTTATTATTTTTATTTCATCTTTTTTAAGCCGATGTTGGGTCACCTCCGCGCCTGCCCAGGGCTGTCGAGAACTACCAACGCAGCATAGCTATCAACGGGTCCTGGGAATCGAATTTACGACCACTTGATCATGAGGTCGACACGATATCCAATAGACAAAAATTTATATAAAAAAAAAAAAAATGCAAGACGAAGAACATGGGATGAACCGAGATAAATATTCTAATCCTTTCCGGGAAAGCCAGGTGGTCCTTTAGAACCGCCTGGTCCTCCTCTGTTTGAGGCGTTTTACGCTCGTAGGTTATCGCACATGAGATCTTGGTCGTCGTGTCATGTCATGCTGATGCTGCAAGAAGCGAATTATTGCAAGATCAATATTCCCCGAAATGAAACGACGACCATATCAGCTGATGGCCGGCGATCCGTTTTCCACCAAATTTCAAGGTTCAAAACGAGAAGAATTGGTGTTTTTGTGCTTACTACAGTCACCCAATTTTTAAAGTTATTGCGCGATTATTTATTTGATTTATCATTTAACGACTGACAAAGGTCTTTTTTGTCTCAAACCTCAAATCAAATTATTCTTTTACCTTAGTTACTAATATTTTACATTAACTGTCTGATTATTCATCTATATCAGTGGTCGGGGAACAGGGGTAAATTACCCCAAATGGGGTAAATTAGAAATTTTGGGGGGGTAATGAACGTGCTACGGATGTGGATGTGCTAAGTGAGGGAAACTGATATGAAAGTTGGAGAAAAGAATGTATCAAGGATCCCACGATCTTTAAAACTATGGAAACGGAGAAATATCAGTATTGAAACTGCTTCATCAGTATTGAATCAGTATTGAAACTGTTTTTAACCCTCAGTGAGACCGCTTTTGCGTTGTTGTCTTGGTGGTGGCATTTGCTCCTTGACTTATCAGTCTTTATTTAGCCCCTCGTCATCTACAGTACCTGGTGGATTTTTGACCTGGCGTGTTACTGGAGGAACAACCACGATCATAGGTAAGGGAGGCCTGGATAAGGGGAAGAAGAAAAGGAGTGAAAGGTGGTGGTTGTGGTGGTGGCAGCTTGGATTGTGTGGTTTATCATTTTATGTGGCGTTAATATTTTGGTTCATTCCTGATGCGTTTATAGAATAGTTGCTGTTATGTGATGATCGGTTGTAAACTACTGAACTGGTGTTGCTGTAATGTGTGGCGTGTTTGTGGGTTACTAGTGCTGGCTGCTGATTGGTCGGTGCTATGATCGTCTGATCACGTGATTGCTGATTTGATTGTTCAAGGACGATGGTTGACTATGAATTGCAGGGCAGTGAGACAAAGGCTTTGGGAGTGTGTATACTTGATTGAATGTTGGATGTTGTTGTGTGGAATCTGAGAAGCGTTTTTTCTTTCAGCTGTTTGTACATAGGCAGTGATAATTGCTTCAAAGTGTTTAATCGTTATTTTGCTTCTAATATCTAATTCTCATTATTCTAATTTTGTCGCGTTTTTATCGTTTGAATTATATTTAATACATGTCAAAACCACAGATTGTGTTGGAGTGACGTCATGGAGTGGCTGGCTGGACGATTATGCTTGATTTTAACTAGTTCACGTTGGTGGAGGAAGTCTGTTGACTGACAGTGATTATAATTAACGTGCCATTCTTATGCCAGAAAGAATAACATTATTTTCCTTTGTGTGCCATTCTTATGCCAGAAAGGATAAACATTTTTCCTCATAATAGTGGATTCAATAAAATTTTCTTTTGTTATTGTATGAATTTGAAATACATGATGGTCAATAGTTTTGCTTGTGTGCCATGTAATGCTAAAAAGAGTGTTTTATTTCTGTTTATAAATGTGATTCCTACGTTTTTTTCTTGTGTGCTATTTCCATGCCAAAAAGACAGACTTTTATTTCCTATGATAGATGAAATTAACAATTAAACATTTTTCCAATATAATTTTTTGTTTATTTTTTACTATCCATGAATTCTATAAGTAAATTGGTTTGTCCACCAGAGTACTTCCAAGTGTGGGGGTAAATTCATTTTACTACAAATTCTATTGGGGTAACACCCAAAAAAGTTACCCGACCCCTGATCTATATGCATAACTTACCTCAGGTTCATGCAATGTGTGTGTGTGTGTGTGTGTGTGTGTGTGTGTGTGTGTGTGTGTGTGTGTGTGTGTGTGTGTGTGTGTGTGAGAGAGAGAGAGAGAGAGAGAGAGAGAGAGAGAGAGAGAGAGAGAGAGAGAAAGAGAGAGAGAGATAGATAGAGAGAGAGAGAGAGAGAGAGAGAGAGAGAGAGAGAGAGAGAGAGAGAGAGGAGAGAGAGAGAGAGAGAGAGAGGAGAGAGAGAGAGAGAGAGAGAGAGAGAGAGAGAGAGAGAGAGAGAGAGAGAGAGAGAGAGAGAGAGAGAGAGAGAGAGGAGAGAGAGAGAAAGAGAGAGAGAGAGAGAGAGAGAGAGAGAGAGAGAGAGAGAGAGAGAGAGAGAGAGGAGAGAGAGAGAGAGAGAGAGAGAGAGAGAGAGAGAGAGAGAGAGAGAGAGAGAGAGAGAGAGAGAGAGAGAGAGAGAGAGAGAGAGAGAGAGAGAGAGAGAGAGAGAGAGAGAGAGAGAGAGACAGAGAGAGAGAGATAAAGAGAGAAAAGCGTAGAGAGAGACTCCTTTAGACTTTGCAAAACCACAACAGACCTCTGGCATAGGCAGAGAGTAGAAGAGGAAGGGGAGGAAGAGAGGAAAAAGAGTAAAAGAGTAAGAGAGTAGGAGAGGCAGAGAGTAAGAAAGATAGTAAGAAAGGCAGAAAAACAAAGAGGCAGAGAGTCGGAGAGCCGTGGAGCCATGGAGCCGTGGAGCCGTGGAGCCATGGAGCCGTGGAGCCGTGGAGCCGTGGAGCCATTGTGCCGCGGAGCCATGAAAATGTGGAGCCATGGAGCAGTGGAGCCATGGAGCCGAGGAGTCATGCAGCCGTGAAGCCGTGGAGTCGTAGAGCCGTGGAGCCATGGAGCCGTGGAGCCATGCAGCCGTGTAGTCGTTGAGCCGAGGAGCCGTGGAGTCGTGAAGGCGTAGAGCCGTGCAGCTGTGAAACCGTGGGGCCGTGGAGCCGTGGAGCCGTGGAGAAGTGGAGCCGTGGAGAAGTGGAGTCGTGGAGCCGTTGTGCCGTGGAGCCGTGAAAATGTGGAGCCGTGGAGCACTGGACCTGTGGAGTCGTGGAGACGTGGAGAAGTGGAGCCGTGGACCCGTGGAGCCGTGGACCCGTGGAGAAGTGGAGCCGTGGAGCACTGGACCTGTGGAGTCGTGGAGACGTGGAGAAGTGGAGCCGTGGACCCGTGGAGCCGTGGACCCGTGGAGAAGTGGAGCCGTGGACCCGTGGACCCGTGGAGAAGTGGAGCCGTGGAGAAGTGGAGACGTGGAGCAGTGGAGCCGTGGAGAAGTGGAGTCGTGGAGTCGTGGAGCCGTGGAGAAGTGGAGCCGTGGACCTGTGGACCCGTGGACCCGTGGAGCCGTGTAGCAGTGGAGCCGTGGAGAAGTGGATCCGTGGATCCGTGGATCCGTGGAGAAGTGGAGTCGTGGAGCAGTGGAGCCGTGGAGCCGTGGAGCCGTGGACCCGTGGAGAAGTGGAGCCGTGGACCCGTGGACCCGTGGAGAAGTGGAGCCGTGGAGAAGTGGAGACGTGGAGCAGTGGAGCCGTGGTGAAGTGGAGCCGTGGAGAAGTGGAGACGTGGAGCAGTGGAGCCGTGGAGCCGTGGAGCTGTGGAGTCGTGGAACTGTGGAGTCGTGGAGCCGTGGAACCGTGGGCCCGTGGAGTCGTGGAGCAGTGGAGCCGTGGAACCGTGGAGCCGTTAACCCGTGGAGCCGTTAAGCCGTGTAGCCGTCAAGCCGTGGGGCCATTGAGAAGTGGAGCCGTGGAGCCCTGGAGCCGTGGAGAAGTGGAGCCGTGGAGAAGTGGAGCTGTGTTGCCGTGGAGCCGTGAAACCGTGGAGAAGTGGATCCCTGGAGCCGTGGAGAGGTGGAGTCGTGGAGCCGTGGAGAAGTGGAGCCAGGGAGCCGTGGAGCCATGGACCCGTAGCCCCGTCGACCCGTGGACTCGTGGACCCGTGCACCCGTGGACTCGTGGACCCGTGCACCCGTGGAGCCATGGAGAAGTGGAGCCGTGGAGCAGTGGAGCGGTGGAGCCGCCGAGATGTGGACCCGTGGAGCTGTGGACCCGTGTAGCAGTGGAGCCGTGGAGCCGTGGAGCCGTGGAGCCGTGGAGCCGTGGAGCCGTGGAGAAGTGGAGCCGTGGAGCCGTGGAGAAGTGGAGCCGTGGAGCAGTGGAGCCGTGGAGAAGTGGAGCCGTGGAGAAGTGGAGACGTGGAGCAGTGGAGCCGAGGAGCCGTGGAGCCGTGGAGCCGTGGAGCTGTGGAGTCGTGGAGCGGTGGAGTCGTGGAGCCGTGGAACCGTGGAGCAGTGGAGCCGTGGAGCCGTGGACCCGTGGAGCCGTTAACCCGTGGAGCCGTTAAGCCGTGTAGCCGTCAAGCCGTGGGGCCATTGAGAAGTGGAGCCGTGGAGCCCTGGAGCCGTGGAGAAGTGGAGCCGTGGAGAAGTGGAGCTGTGTTGCCGTGGAGCCGTGAAACCGTGGAGAAGTGGATCCCTGGAGCCGTGGAGAGGTGGAGTCGTGGAGCCGTGGAGAAGTGGAGCCAGGGAGCCGTGGAGCCATGGACCCGTAGCCCCGTCGACCCGTGGACTCGTGGACCCGTGCACCCGTGGAGCCATGGAGAAGTGGAGCCGTGGAGCAGTGGAGCTGTGGAGCCGCTGAGAAGTGGAACCGTGGAGCTGTGGAACCGTGTAGAAGTGGAGCCATGGAGCCGTGGAAAAGTGTAGCCGTGGAGCCGTTGTTACGGGACGGGCTGGTTAGTGAAGAGACGTTACGTATAACGGATAAGTGCTTAAGAACCAGCTCACTTCTAGAAGCCACTGTAGGACTGAACTATCTGGTCAGGGCCTAGATAATTCGTAAGACTAGAAGTAAAGGTAACAAAGAAGATTCCAGGAAAGGAATATTAAACTAGCGATAAAACTAGTAAACGAAATTATTAATATCAGGGAAAATATTTACAGGCAATCAACACAAAAGAGAATGGGCAGTAGGGGTCAATGGGACCGTTACATGATTATAAGAATATGGAAATTATCGTTCAAATAAGAAACAAGATACGTATACAATATGGTACTATCTAAGTACAAAGAGATCAGGAACATGTATCAAAATAAGTAATAAGTACAAATATAAGTATAATGCAATGGAATGTATAAGACACGTAATGTAAGCAAAAAGGGTGATCACTTCACACCAATCGTCTCATGAGTCCAAACTTGTATTTTTATCAAGAGATCGATATGCGAGAAATGACAAGGTGTGAGTGATTTCCACCGCTTATATACCATTGGATCAGAAGCGGGATACTTCCGGTGAAGTGTGCGGGTGAGCGAAAGGGGGGGGGAGGAGGGTAAGTTAACACACGTCAACATGGGTAGTTTTAAGACCCTCGACTCGCTTGAACAATCTACTTATTTAGTAACTGTCAAATCTGTGCGCTCCGAACTATTCAGGATTTCGCTTGTCTGTTTGTTTAGAGTGCGCACCTTTCTCCGCACGTAGGCAAGATTACATATAGTGGACGGGCGTTACTGCTTAACATTGTTACAATACATACACAGACAAGAAATATGAACATAGTTATGTAATACAAAGGAACACAATTCTATAACATAATTACACATATGACGTAATATCTAATATTACGTTACACCTCCACCGTTTGGGAAAGCTTTTCACTTTCTGTTGAAAAGCTATGTTCTAGAAAGGACGTCGGCTAAAACATTAAGGACGCCTTTAATGTGATGAATTGTTAGATTAAAGGGTTGGAGAAATAAACTCCAACGTGTAAGTCTCGGATTCTTGTTTTTCATAGTCTGTAGGAACTTTAAGGGGTTGTGATCCGAATATACTTGAATGGTAGTTGAGGAACCCAGGTAGACTTCGAAGTGGATAAGGGCCTGGACCAAAGCGAGCGTCTCCTTCTCAATTGTTGAGTAGTTCTTCTGCGCAGGGGACAGCTTCTTGCTGTAGTAGGCGATAGCGTGAAGAACTTCATTGTGTTCTTGCAAGAGGGCGGCACCGATACCGGTGTCGCTGGCGTCGACTTGCAGAAGAAAGGGTCGTTGGAAATCGGGTACCCTTAGAACTGGTGCGTTAGTGAGAAGGGACTTCAGGTTTTTGAAGGCCGTCTCACAGGTAGGTGTCCACACGAAGTCGTGGTCTTTTCTCAACAGGTCAGTCAATGGTTCTGCTACATCTTGTTTCTCAGATAAGTGTCCTACTTTTATCTGAAGATTTTGAAGTATCTGAGAGTTTTCCAAGGGAATCTCAGGAGGATTAGGCAGGTTATCAGGAGGCTCTTCCGATTCTATTGTGGTAGAGCTGCAAGCTGGAATTGGATCTCTGGAATGATAAGGTTTTAAGGTATTTATGTGACAGAGACGGGAACTCTTTCTTCTGTCTGGAGTTTTGATTATGTAGTTGAGATCACTGGCTCTGGACAAGACTTCATAGGGTCCTTTGTATTTAGCCTGCAATGGATCTCCTGGTATGGGAAGATAAAGTAACACTTGATCTCCTGGAGAGAAAGTTCTAAGTTTAGAATTTTTATCATACCGACCTTTCATTACTCGTTGAGCATTCGTCAAGTTCTCTCTTGCCAACTTCCAAGCTTCTAACAACTTTTCGGTGACCTGGGACACGTATTTCAAAGAAGGAACTGGTGGTTCTTCTTTCATCCATTGTTCATGAAGTATCTTTAGGGGACCACGGACTTCATGACCGAAGACTAATTCTGACGGGCTGAATCCAAGGCTTTCTTGAATTGTTGTTTGGGTGGCGAACAACAAAAAGGGGAGTCCGTCTTCCCAATTTCGAGTGTTCTCAGCACAGAAGATTCTTAACATTGTCTTGAGCGTTTGGTGAAAGCGCTCTAGAGCACCTTGTGATTGAGGATGATAGGCGGAGGAAGTTACATGATTTATACCTAGTGTTACAAGAGTTTCTCTAAA
This sequence comes from Oratosquilla oratoria, assembly GCF_046742065.1. NCBI lineage: Eukaryota > Metazoa > Arthropoda > Malacostraca > Stomatopoda > Squillidae > Oratosquilla > Oratosquilla oratoria. Next base: position 8,384,051 of record NC_134788.1, on the reverse strand, counting down.
CTTGTTGGAAAGAAAATTACTTCCTTGATCACTTTGAATGTTCTTGGGAAATCCTACCATAGTGAAATATTTCAACATTTCTCTGATTATGTTTTGAGCTTTAATATTTTTCAAAGGAATTGCTTCTGGAAAACGAGTGCTCATACACATGATTGTGAGAATGTACTGATTTCCTTTACTAGAAGGAGGTAAAGGTCCTACACAGTCAATTAGATTTTTTTTTAAATGGCTCTTCCATTACAGGAATGGGATGGAGTGGAGCTTCTACAATTTTCTGGTTGGGCTTACCTACAAGTTGACATGTATGACATGTTTTACAATATTGGGCAACATCTTTGACAACCGTGGGCCAATAGAAATGTTGGGTTATGTTGAACAAGGTCTTTCTTACCCCTAAGTGACCTGCTAAGGGAGTATCATGAGCCAATCTTAGAACATTATTCCTGAAACCAAGAGGGAGGACTATTTGATTCCTTACTTGCCATGGCTGGTCAGCGGTTGCGGTGGATGCTCTCCATTTTCGCATTAGGACTCCGTTTTCTATAGAGAAACCTCGTGGCATATTTTCAACTTCTTCTGGAGATGAAACAAACTCGTACAAATTTTTAAGAGAATGATCTGACTTCTGTTCTTTGATTAATTCTGCTCTAGATAGAGAAACTGGTGAAGAAGAAGATGGGTCAGTTTGGGAGAATAGGGATTCTAAATTATAGGTCTCCTCTTCAGATTTCTTGTACTGAGATCTGGTTACAGCACAAGCAGGAAACAACTGTAAGTTATCTGAAGGTTCTATTGAGGTCTTAGGGTTATTTGTTATTAAGGGAGAAATGACTTTGCTTCCAGCGATGTCATTGGCCAACAATAAGGATATTCCTACTATGGGAAGAGAGTCTACTACTGCTACTTTTAACCATTCCGGTTGTTAAATCAGACCGCAAGAAAACATTATGTAATGGACATTTTACAATTCCTCCAACTCCTATCAATATATCATAACCTGTATATGACTCACCCAGATTCTGCAAGACAGAATTTAAAATCAGACTTTGCTTTGCTCCTGTGACTCGTAGTATTGAAATATGAAATAGATGTGAACTACTACTAATATATAAAGTACATGAAGATACAAATGGTTTGAAACAAGGATCATGATCTGATGAAGGGGGTTCTACATTACTTGACAATACCGGCTTCTTTGGTAGTTTATCCTGAATAGAGGATTTTGAATCATCTGATTTTATATTACTTACAAGAGTTGGTGTCTTATTGGAGAATGAGGGTGTCAGTCTCTTTCTGCAATTAGAAATGTGATGGCCAACCTGTTTACAATATGAACAAGTTACAGGGGGATTAGTCTTAAACCTTTCCATTCTTTGCCAAGGTTGGTTTGGAAGATATTGATTGAAATTAGACCTGTAACTGAAATGTGATGGGCTAGACTGATTTTCAAAGTGTTTCTTTGGGGATCAAGGATCAGAGTATTTTGTTGAATCTGGAATATATGACTTTGACTTTTGGGATTCCATTTGTCTTGACTTAGGTTTATGATTTAGTGTGAACTCATCAGCCAATACAGCAGCTTTAGTTAAAGTTTCGGGAACATGATCATCTATAAAAATCCTAAGATCTGTCTCTAAGGTATTCTTAAACTGCTCCAATAAAATCAACTGTTTAAGTCTATCTAAGGTGTCCGTTTCACTAGCCAAACACCACCTATTGAATAACCTCTCTTGTTGAGCCGCATATTCTACGTATGTTAACTGAGGTGTCTTCCTATAATTACGGAATTTCTGTCTATAGGCCTCTGGTATTAGTTCATAAGCTTTTAAAATACAAGCTTTCATATTATCATACTCGCTTTCTGCTTCTGAAAGAGAAGTATAAATTTGCTAAGCCTTACCCTTAAATTGTGTTTGAATGATTAATGGCCAATTTTCTTTAGGGATTTGTAACTGTTGCGCCAATTTTTCCCACTGAAGAAAGAAAATTTCTGGCTCTCCTTCTGAAAATTTGGGTAAAAGTTTTACATACTTGGAAATATCTATATGACCTTCCTGAACTACGGGTTGTCTATCAACAATCTTAGCTTCTATTTCTGTCTTCTTTAATTCTAACTCTACTTGTTTCACTTTAGCTTCCTCTTCTCTAGCTTTAAATTCTGCCAATTTGATTTTAGTTTCATCCTCTCTTTCTATTTGTTTCACTTTAGTTTCCTCTTCTCTAGCTTTGAATCCGCCTCAATTGCTATTTTTTTCAGTTTAGTTTCCTCCTCTTTAGCTTTAAATTCTGCCTCAATTTGCATTTGTTTCAATTTAGCTTCCTCCTCAATTTTTACTCTCCTGACCTTTAATTCAATCTCCTTAATCTTAAGTTCGGTTAGTCGTGCCTCTATTTCTAACCTATTTGAAGGAATTTGTATAGCTGTAATCTCTTCTGGAGATAAGATCTCATCTTCGATCAGATTTTCAACGAGTTCCTGAAGTAATTTTTTCTTTCGCAAACTTGTATCAATGTCTACTCCAAAGTGCTTGCCTATTTCTATCAAAGTGTCTTTAGTTTGTTTCTTTAAGAAACTTACCTTGGGATTTTGAACGAATTCTTGAATTATATCATCCATCTCTGAAAGAATGTGTTAAATACCTGATAAAATATCCTTGGCAAGGGTCGCCACTTTGTTACGGGACGGGCTGGTTAGTGAAGAGACGTTACGTATAACGGATAAGTGCTTAAGAACCAGCTCACTTCTAGAAGCCACTGTAGGACTGAACTATCTGGTCAGGGCCTAGATAATTCGTAAGACTAGAAGTAAAGGTAACAAAGAAGATTCCAGGAAAAGAATATTAAACTAGCGATAAAACTAGTAAACGAAATTATTAATATCATGGAAAATATTTACAGGCAATCAACACAAAAGAGAATGGGCAGTAGGGTCAATGGGACCGTTACATGATTATAAGAATATGGAAATTATCGTTCAAATAAGAAACACAAGATACGTATACAATATGGTACTATCTAAGTACAAAGAGATCAGGAACATGTATCAAAATAAGTAATAAGTACAAATATAAGTATAAAGTAATGCAATGTATATAAGACACGTAATGTAGGCAAAAAGGGTGATCCCTTCACACCAATCGTCTCATGAGTCCAAACTTTTTTTTTTATCATGAGATCTATATGCGAGAAATGACAAGGTGTGAGTGTTTTCCACCGATTATATACCATTGTATCATAAGCGGGATACTTCCGGTGATGTGTGCGGGTGAGCGAAAGGGGGGGGGAGGAGGGTAAGTTAACACACGTCAACATGGGTAGTTTTAAGACCCTCGACTCGCTTTAACAATATACTTATTTATTAATGGTCATATCTGTTCGCTCCGAACTTTTCAGTATTTCTCTTGTCTGTTTGTTGTACATGAGTGCGCTCCTTTCTCCGCACGTAGGCATGATTACATATTGTGGACGGGCGTTACTGCTTAACATTGTTACAATACATACAGAGACAAGAAATATGAACATAGTTATGTAATTCAAAGGAACACAATTCTATAACATAAGTACACATATGACGTAATATCTAATATTACGTTACACCGTGGAGCCGTGGAGAAGTGGAGCCGTGGAGCCGTGGAGGACTGGAGCCGTGGAGAAGTGGAGCCGTGGAGCCGCGGAGCCGTGGAGAAGTGGAGCAGTGGAGCAGTGGAGCAGTGGAGCCGTGGAGCCGTGGAGCCGTGGAGCCGTGGAGCCGTGGAGCCGTGGAGCAGTGGACCCGTGGATCCGTGGAGAAGTGGAGCAGTGGACCCGTGGAACCGTGGAGCCGTTAACCCGTGGAGCCGTTAAGCCGTGTAGCCGTCAAGCCGTGTAGCCGTTGAGAAGTGGAGCCGTGGAGAAGTGGAGCCGTGGAGAAGTGGAGCTGTGTTGCCGTGGAGCCGTGCCGTGAAACCGTGGAGAAGTGGATCCCTGGAGCCGTGGAGAGGTGGAGTCGTGGAGCCGTGGAGAAGTGGAGCCAGGGAGCCGTGGAGCCATGGACCCGTAGCCCCGTCGACCCGTGGACTCGTGGACCCGTGCACCCGTGGAGCCATGGAGAAGTGGAGCCGTGGAGCAGTGGAGCTGTGGAGCCGCTGAGAAGTGGAACCGTGGAGCTGTGGAACCGTGTAGAAGTGGAGCCATGGAGCCGTGGAAAAGTGAAGCCGTGGAGCCGTGGAGCCGTGAAGTCGTGGAGAAGTGGAGCCGTGGAGCCGTGGAGAAGTGGAGTCGTGGAGCCGTGGAGCCGTGGAGCCGTGGAGCCGTGGAGACGTGGAGCCGTTGAGCCATGGACCCGTGGACCCGTGGAGCAGTGGAGCCGTCCACCCGTGGAGCCGTGGAGAAGTGGAGTCGTGGAGCAGTGGAGCAGTGGAGCCGTGGAACCATGGACCCGTGGAGAAGTGGACCCGTGGAGCCGTGGAGTCGTGGAGTCGTGGAGCAGTGGAGCCGTGGACCTGTGGAGCCATTGAGAAGTGGAGCCGTGGAGCCCTGGAGCCGTGGAGAAGTGGAGCCGTGGAGAAGTGGAGCTGTGGAGCCGTTGAGAAGTGGAGCCGTGGAGCTGTGGAACCGTGGAGAAGTGGAGCCATGGAGCCGTGGAAAAGTGAAGCCGTGGAGAAGTGGAGCCGTGGAAAAGTGGAGCCGTGGAGAAGTGGAGTCGTGGAGCCGTGGAGCAATGGAGTTGTGGAGTTGTGGAGCCGTGGAGCCGTGGACCCGTTGAGCCATGGACCTGTGGACCCGAGGAACCGTGGAACCGTGGAACCGTGGAGCCGTGGAGCAGTGGAGTCGTGGAGCAGTGGAGCCGTGGACCCGTGGAGAAGTGGAGAAGTGGAGAAGTGGAGTCGTAGAGCCGTGGAGCCGTGTAGCATTGGAACAATGGAGTCGTGGAGCAGTGGAGCCGTGGAGCCGTGAAGCCGTGGAGAAGTGGATAAGTGGAGTCGTGAAGCCGTGGAGAACTGGAGTCGTGGAGCAGTGGAGCCGGGGAGCCGTGGAGCCGTGGATAAGTGGAGCCGTGGAGCCGTGGAGCCATGGAGAAGTAGAGTCGTGGAGCAGTGAAGCCGTGGACCCGTGGACCCGTGGACCCGTGGACCCGTGGACCCGTGGACCCGTGGAGCCGTGGACCCGTGGACCCGTGGAGCCTTGGAGCCGTGGAGCCGTGGAGCCGTGGAGCCGTGGAGCCGTGGAGCCGTGGAGCCGTGGAGCCGTGGAGCCGTGGAGCCGTGGAGCCGTGGAGCCGTGGAGAAGTGGAGCCGTGGAGAAGTGGAGCCGTGGAGAAGTGGAGTCGTGGAGCAGTGGAGCCGTGGAGAAGTGGAGTCGTGGAGCAGTGGAGCCGTGGAGCAATGGAGTTGTGGAGTTGTGGAGCCCTGGAGCCGTGGACCCGTGGAGCCATGGACCTGTGGACCCGTGGACCCGTGGACACGTGGAACCGTGGAGACGTGGAGCAGTGGAGCCGTGGAGCCGTAAAGCCGTGAAGTCGTGGAGAAGTGGATAAGTGGAGCCGTGAAGCCGTGGAGAAGTGAAGTCGTGGAGCAGTGGAGCCAGGGAGCCGTGGAGCAGTGGATAAGTGGAGACGTGGAGCCGTAGAATCATGGAGTCGTGGAGCCGTGGAGCTGTGGACCTGGGGACCCGTGTACCCTTGGAGCCGTGGAGCCGTGGAGCCGTGGAGCCGTGGACCCGTGGACCCGTGGAGAAATGGACCCGTGGACCCGTGGACCCGTGGAGAAGTGGAGCCGTGGAGGAAGTGGAGCCGTGAAGCCGTGGAGAAGTGGAGCCGTGAAGAAGTGGAGTCGTGGACCCGTGGAGAAGTGGGGCCGTGGAGCCGTGGACCCGTGGACCCGTGGAGCCATGGAGAAGTGGAGCCGTGGAGAAGTGGAGTCGTGGAGCCGTGGAGCCGTGGAGAAGTTGAGCCGTGGAGAAGTGGAGCCGTGGAGTTGTGGAGTCGTGGAGCCTTGGAAAAGTGGACCGTGGGCCCGTGGAGCCCTGGAGCCGTGGATCCCCGACCACGCTTCACGTAACATTGGAAGATCTAATCTCAATTTCATCTAATCCCGTATCAGGCGAGTCATCCGACAAGTTGTGTATGTTTCTTAAGACAGATTGAACATTTTTAGAAGCTCCGCCATGGGATACGAACCCTGACCCGTGCGTCGAAAATCACGAGGCCAAGACGTTAGCAACCATGCTACGGTGATGGTTCAAAAGGAGATTAGATCTTCCAATGTTACGTGAAGCGTGGTCGGGGACTAGTACAGTCCTTTTGAACCATCACCGTAGCATGGTTGCTAACGTCCTGCCCTCGTGATTTTCGATGCACGGGTCAGGGTTCGTATCCCATGGCGGAGCTTCTACATATATATATATATATATATATATATATATATATATATATATTTCAAATATTTTTATTTTAAAAAGAAATTCGGATGTTCCATGGGCTCTAATCTCAGGCCAGTTCTAGCCAATTTGGAATGTTTTGAATCAGTGCTGCTACCGGGAATTAAACCACACGCAATGTTTTGGCACAGATATGTTGATGACTTCTTTACGGTTTGGGACGATGAATGGGGTTCCTTCCAAGAATTCTACAGCAAACTCAATCACCTAACGAACAACATCAAATTGAAGGTGGGATGGGAAATAGATCATAAATTACCTTTTTTAGACATCTCGATAATTAGAAATGCGGAGTCTTTATCGTTCACATTTTATAGGAAGCCCACCCACACAGAGAGCTACCTACATTTCTTTAGCCACCATCCTGACAAAATAAAATAAAGTGTCGCTTCAGGCCTAATCTTACGGGCTTTGAGAATTTGTAGTTCCCAATATCTAGACATAGAACTAATTTCAGTAAGAAGTCAATTAACAAAATTAGGATACCCGTCGTGGTTTTTACAAAAAGCTCTTAGTAAGGCCAAAATTAGTTTTTACAAATCAGATTCCCATTCCCCCATGAATCATAAGTGGGATAATAGATGCATAAAATTACCTTGTCTCATTTGTTACCAAAGGAAAAAGTAAATTTTATCTTCAATTATCCCAACGACTTGTTCAGTAAAGTTGTCAATATACATCATAGATCCAAGAGTAATACAACTCCTGGAGTTTATAAGTTACCTTGTTTAGATTGCAAGGATGTATATTGGGGACAAACGGGTAGAGACCTCACCACCAGGGTCAAGGAACACAAGAACTCTGTAAAATATGGGCAGGAAAATTCCGCGGTATTTCAGCATGTCGCCAACAAAAAAATGGGATAAATTGGGACGATGCTGAAATAATTTACAAATCCAAATGTAGTTTCAGAAGAAAAATGGTAGAATCCTCTTTGATAAACAATTTTCCAAATTATAACATTTCTTATGGTCAATGGTCACCAGATTGTATTTCTTCATTTGCAATAAATAAAATGTTACCATCTACATTAGCGGTGGACAAAAGCCACCAAGGTCCACGCAACGCCGGACACGTGACCTGAGCCCCCGTCCCTTCCCGCTTACCTCACTACTTCTGTATATAAATACACATTGTTCTCTACTCTGTAATTCACATCTGCTGAAGAGGATCACAGTTAGTGATCGAAATATACAGATCTTTATACTTTCGCACAAATGTGCTATGACATAACTTTGTTGTGAATTACACCCACGATGGAACTCTCTTCGCCACTTCGCCTTTCTCAACAACAAGATGGGATAAAGAAGGCCTACCGCCGGTTGGAAACTTCCCTCATAGCCAGCAAGAAAAGGAAGAACCAACGTCTGTTTTTATCCAAATGGTTAGAAGAACAAGTGTGTCCTAAGTCCTTTGGGTTTCTGAAACACAAGAATTCGGGATACAGTTTCCCCACCTACATCAGGGACATCTTGCAGGAACGCATCAAACTTGCTTCCTTGGAAAGTGATGCAGCCGACCCACTCGTACAAGTCAGATCTGCTACAAGATATCTCAAAATCATGAGCTCCAATGAGTATACTTACCAATTACTTTCTAGATTAGCTATTAACAAAGCCTCCCATGTCAGTGATAAACATTTAGAAATTCTTAATAAGAAACTAATTAGGTTATGTAACAACAGTGTGTGGTCCAAGTTTTCACTGACTGAAAATGTAGTAAATTTATCTGATATCACTCTCTCTCGTCATGAACCAGAAGTGTTGGGACTAGGAGTCAATTTTGCCATGCACCCAACTAGAAACCACGCATTAGACTACATCGTAGAGTTTGACAAGTTCTTGGCTTCAAATAATTATGATAAAGACCTACATTGTTTAAAAGGTATTCTCATGCATGGTATTTTGGATTGTTTTAAAGATGACTATGGATTACCAAAGCGATACAAACTGGCCGTAGAAAATCTTACAAATCGTAAGGATGTCACCATGTCCAGGGCAGATAAAGGAGGGAAATTAGTTATTCTTAATAACTTAGAACATGAAAACAAAGCTCATGATCTATTGAATGATAAAAACACATATGAACAACTGTCCAAAAATCCACTAAAAAGCACTGCTTCAGAATTTAACAAACATGCCATTAAAATCTTAGGCAAAGACACGTTCCAAAAACTGAAAGTCATTAATCCTCAGTTGCTCAAATTTTACGGTCTTCCAAAATTGCACAAAAATATATGAATAGATATGATAAATTATAAACAATAAGTAATAATAAGTAACAAGTAATAATTAATGAATAATAAATTATAAATAATAAACAATAAATGAATGATAAGTAATGAAAATAAATATTGAGTGATAAATAATATTGACGAATAATGAATAATAAATAAGAAATGATAACTAATAGATAATAGAATATATATAATATCTTATAATAATAAATAATATATGATATATAATAATAGAAATAGATAATAACAATAAGCAATAGCAAATGAATAATAGATAATTAAAAATAAATATAGATAATAAAAAATTGAATATAAATAATAGCTACTAATAAATGCCTTTACTTAACTTTCTTTAAGAATGTCCCCTGTGGGGCTACAGGTAGATGGATTCCTAGTCCTATGCCCCGCCCCGTTTTTTGTCGCCTCTTACGACTCAAGTGGGAAGACTTGGTGGCAGCATTCTTTTCCCCCACCACAGGGTAGGCGAAAAAACGCAATGAATATTCAGAGAAATGGTACAGGACAGGACAGTAGGAACAAGAAGGGGTCGGGAGACAGCATAACGGAGGGACAGTCGCATGGTAGACAGGAGGGCGGCACTACTGTGGAGGTATTGCAGATAGGAGGAGGAAAGCTGTTAAGAGCAGTCAAGATTTTTAACGAGAGTAGTAGAGCTTGTGTTAGGATTAGAAAAGGAGAGAGTGAATGGTTTGAGGTAAAGCTGGGACTTTGTCAGGAGTGTGTTATGTCGCACTGGCTGTTCAATCTATACATGGATGGGGTGTTGCGAGAGGTGAATGCAAGGGCGGTGGGTAGGGGGCTGGAGATGGTTAAAGAAAACGGGGAAAAGTGGGCGATAAGCCAGCTGTTGTTCGCTGACGACACTGCGCTTGTAGCAGGATCAGTGGGATTGAGGAAGTTGGTGACAGAGTTCGGAAAGGTGTGCGAAAGAAGGAAGTTGAAGATAAATGTGGGTAAAAGCAAGGTGTTGAGATGTACAAGAAAGAGAGAGAGAGAGAGAGAGAGAGAGAGAGAGAGAGAGAGAGAGAGAGAGAGAGAGAGAGAGAGAGAGAGAGAGAGAGAGAGAGAGAGAGAGAGAGAAAAGACGACTTCCGAGTATCCCACGCGAGAAAGCGCTACACACAGGAGATGGAGGAGGAGGGAGCTGCTTCTACCCCCAAGAGCGACACACACACACACACAAACACACACACACACACACACACACACACACACACACACACACACACACACACACACACACACACACACACACACACACACACACACACACACACACACACACACACACACACACACACACACACACACACACACACACACACACACACACACACACACACACACACACACACACACACACACACACACACACACACACACACACACACACACACACACACACAGACACACTGAATGCTACTTCGTTCTTGTCCTGGAATTGTCCGGGCAAGACTTCTGACTTCGAAAGTTGTTATAGTTAGTTTGAAGAAACCCAACAACACAATCCATTTATAGAGTCAACAAGCTGCATGCAAGTAATGGCACAAATGACAACATAATTGTGTGAAGAACGTCACGTTCGTGCTTCATGATAATGTGCGGGGAGGAAATTATGATTTTTCATGTTTGGATCACGCTACGCACGACGCAGTCCGGCGCTCGAACCCAACAACCACAGATTACTTCCACCAGCCAGCCAGGGAGCGAAGTCTAAATACTCGTACATAATAGGGCAAAGGTAGCGCACTTCGGTCGCAACTAACCACCTCCTAACTTGAATCCTTCATTTATTTTCTACGTGTGTGTGTGTGTGTGTGTGTGTGTGTGTGTGTGTGTGTGTGTGTGTGTGTGTGTGTGTGTGTGTGTGTGTGTGTGTGTGTGTGTGTGTGTGTGTGTGTGTGTGTGTGTGTGTGTGTGTGTGTGTGTGTGTGTGTGTGCGTGAGTGCGTGTGCCCTGTTCGTCTGTCCAAGTCCTATTTCAAGTGTGTCTGCACCTCCTGGGTGACTGGCAATCACAAACTTGGGAGAGAGTGCTTGCTGCCATTAGGATGACTTTTCATTTCGATTTCATCAGACGACTCGTGACGTTTAATTCATAAATTAAAAATTGTTCGGGGTGAAAACAAAAACGGCGCACACTTCCTCCCACTGATTTCATATCCTTTTAACAACTTCCTGTGAAAAATTCTAAACGTTGCACCAACTCCTCATGCAATAATGTCAAATTGCACGCACAAACGTATGTCTGTTATAAGGCCTACTAGTTTATTAACCTACCTAGATCACGTGATCACACAAATATAATTCATTTCATACATCACTATTCGTCACTTCCCCCATGCTTCTCCTCCTCCCATCCATCTCTCTCTCTCTCTCCTGCTTAGTAGATAATATAAAAAGAATAATGTGGCATGACCGACCACTAATGACAGCAAGCAATTCCTGCACCTAACAGAATCGGAAGAGTCGCATCGAGTCGAGGCAGGTGAACGAAGTGTTCGCTGGCTTTATTCTTCTTCTTCAGAGGACACCCCCCCCACCCTCCACAGCAGAAGATAAGAACATTTGAAGAAGAGCAGAAAGGAGGAGGAGGAGGAGGAGGAGCTGAAAGCCGACTTGAGAGACCACCACCAAACGTAATCACGTCTGCCTTACAAACACATTACAATTGTGCACAAATGTCCAAAAGCCACGGGGGGGGGGGGGGGTTGAATGCGTACGACCACCATTGCTATATATATATATATATATATATATATATATATATATTATATATATATACATTCATATATATATATATATATACATATATACACACACATATATATACATACATATATATATACATATATATACATACATATACATATATATACATATATATACATATACATATATACATACATACATATACATATATGCATATATACACACACATATATATATATATATATATATATAATATATATATATATATACATACATACATATACCAAGGCTTTTTCCCCCTTCCAAGGGAGGTAGCCAAAAAGGGAAAGGCATAAAAACACTCCCACCCATTTCATCCCTAAATACACTCCACACCCCTCCCACCCTCCCTCTCATCTGAGCACCTATATATATATATATACATATATATCTATATATCTATACATATATATATATATATATATATAGTCTATATATATATATATATATACTGTATACACACACACAAGCTGAAACTCGTTTAATTATCAGAACTCTGGCACCTCGTCAAACAATGCATACATGCGAATAAAATACCCATATGCACACAGAAATACAAACATGACTCGGTGGCGCAGTTGGTAGAGGCCCTGACTGTCACTTCGGCGGTCCAGGGTCGAATACTTCCCAGGGCTGAAATAATTTCAGTATCGCTGCGCCTCGAGTCGCTACTCCAACTTCGGTGGGCCGGGGTTGGGGGTGTGTCTGCGTGTAAGGTCACAGCATTACCCATAGATCGGTCATACGAGCTCTGAGCTCTCTTTCGGGATGGAAATAACTGTTGATCACGAGGCCAGCACGTGATCCAAAGACCAAAGTGAATACACGGTAGCGCGGTTGGTAGAGTCCCCGACTGTCACTACGGCGGTCCGGGTTCGAATCCTGCCCAGGGCTGAAATTATTTTAGTATCGTTGCGCTTCGAGTCGTTACTCCAACTCTCGTGGGCTGGGAGTTGGGTGTGTGTGTGCGTGTAAGATCACAGTATTACCCATAGATCGTTCATACGAACTCTGAGCTCTTCCGGGAGGGAAATAGCTGTCGTTCACGAGTCCGCCACATGATCCAAGGACCAAGGTGAATATATGAAAATACACATATGAATACACGCACACATGAAAATACACATATAAACACATGCGCACACATAAAAACACACACGAAAAACACAGACACACTTGAAAATGGGCGCGCGAGCACATCCCTTCACATAATAGATTTAATGTGATCATTAGGCCTAGCAACCAGTACGAAAGCGACGTTCCTTAATATACCCTATATATGATATGACGAGAGTGAAAGCCACATGCAGTTTAATAAAACAGATGACTGGCAGCCAAGACATAAAGATAATCCAGAGGTAAATAGAACGAGGTTAATAGTAACGAAAAAAGAACAGTCAATCTGCATCGCACTGCACAACAAATGAGCTATGCCGACGACTGCAGAGAACGAGAAGTGACAACGGCGCTTTCTCACACTACCTCGTTTAGATCCTAATGAATCTCGACATCCGTGTCCTCAACACCTTTTAGAGTGAAGGTAAAGCCTATAAGTAACTCTTCCTAGGTCACAGAAGGGAAACAATGCCACACTTTTTAATTTCACATAAATATTGTCAGCTGCTAATGCTTGCTTGCTTGCTTATAGAAGTCCGTCGCAGACGACGATGACCTCACTCAATGTCTTGCTTGATGATAGATGAGTAGAGATGTGTCAATGTTTTGGTGATTTCATTCGAATTCGGTTTGTGGCTCATTATGGTCAGTGGACTTTTTGATGGCTAATTAGTCCAATTTTGGACTTGCAGATACGACCACAAATGTTACAAGGGAAGTGTCCTTCTGCATTTTGTGGAGCATGACGCCAAAGACGTTGTTCTGCAGTCCTGTTTATATTGGTGATCATTTGTTCACTTCCTTGGTGGCATATGTTACGCCAACCTTGTCTGTTGGAGGCCAGGTCTTCAAGATTTGAAGGAGTGATAGCACATTGAACAACAGCAAGATCACCACATGATCTTTGTTGATCTAGCCAAAGTATTTGACACTGTCAACAGAACCCTGCTCTGGGAAATACTAAGGAAGTTTGGCTGCCCCCCTACCTTCCTGGCAGTACTTAGATCCTTCCACGATGGACCAATGGTCAGCTACTAATGATTAAGATGAGAAATTATAGTTTGCAGTGAGAAAGGTACACCTCCATTCAAATGCGACAATTGTTGTGTCACTTTTCCATGGGAATTTCGCGCCAAGAATGACGTTTAGATAAAAAACACGATTTTATTTTTATATTTTGGTCACTCCCTATATATTATAGTACACGCATCAATATCAAGAGGGGTTTTATTTTTATAAGAAATGAATTATGGAATAAATAGATCAATATTAAACCAATTCATAAACAAATAGGTAAGTGAATAAGTAAAACAAAGAAATTTAAATGTGCTATCGCCATTATTTTAGCAAAAAAGGGTAAACTGTAGCCGACTTATAATATCAATTGCATTTACTACGTCCAATTTCTTATCTAATTGATATCTTGGCGATGCACTGTTCTTAAACTTGTATACCATACTTCACTCTGCAAAGAAATAAAACTTCTGGTGCGTTTGGCTCTTTCGAATATATGAAGATTAATAGAAGAATAAACACTAATGGAGAGATAACGGACAATGACCAGGAGATAACGCATGTAATGAATGGAGCATTTAATCAAGTTTTTGTGAGAGAGGATATAAGCCTACCACTACCAACTCCGGAACTAATCTCCAAGGGCCCTAAGGTTACCATTGTTATGATAACTAGAGAAGATTTGGAGAGCCGACTTAAGGGACTCAAGGAGCACAAATCACCGGGGCCAGACAATATATCACCTGTAGTCCTCAGAGTATGCTCAGATATACTATGGAAACCACTCCTTGACATATTCCAGTCCTCTATAGACTCTGGAGGGGTCCCCAGTGATTGGAGAATGGCTAACATCTCTCCCATACACAAGAAGGGCAGCAGAGTTGACCTACTTAATTACCGTCCCGTATCACTGACAAGCATCGTGGTAAAGCTGTTGGAGAGTATAATTCGAGAAGTAATTGTTAAACACCTGTCCGATAACAACTTGATTACGGATGCACAGCATAGGTTCAGGGAAAAGAGGAGTTGTGTCACCAACATGCTGTGCTACTTGGACGACCTTATTAATGCTGTCGACAGTGGGCAGAGTGTTGACGTTAATTACTTAGATTGTGAGAAAGCGTTCGATAGAGTACCACATGGAAGATTATTGGTCAAACTACAGGCAACAGGAATTGAAGGTAAATTGCTCCAGTGGATTAAAGGTTTCCTGTCAGGGAGAATGCATCGAGTATCAGTCCAAGGCAGCACGGCATCAGGATGGTTACCAGTCATGAGTGGCGTCCCCCAAGGTACTAGTGTGTTGGGACCTTGTCTCTTCCTGGTGTATATCAATGACCTGGTCAACAATCTGGAGCCCTCAATAAGCCTATTTGTGGATGATGCGAGAATCTACAACACCCTTTCTTCGGAAGAGGATGTCGAGGCACTGCGGAGGGATACGGGGCGCCTGCATACATGGGAGTGACAAGTGGCTGCTAACATTTAATACAGACAAATGCAAATCGATGCGTATTGGCCACAAGAATCAGCAGGCGAACTATCGACTTAGGGGGTACTAAATCAATCAACACAAGAGAAGGACCTAGGAATAGTGATGATCTCAAAATCGTCTGCTCGTGTAGCAACGGTTGTTGCAAAAGGCAAACAGTCGCCTTGGAATAATAATGAGGAACTTGACCATCCTCAACAGAGAAATCCTGGTGCCACCCACCCACCCACCCCATCTTTCTCTGGTCAGGCCAATCCTCGATTATGGGGGTCCAAGCATGGTCTCCAACACTTGGTGCTCAAGGATATTCAGACCCTGGAGAAAGTGCACAGGAGGGCCACCAAGTTGGTACCACAGCTATCCGACCTGGAATATGAAGAAGATCTTAGGTGTCAGCGATTAGGAACCCAGACCCTCCCGGATAGGAGAACGAGGGGTGTGTGTGTGTGTGTGTGTGCCTAATTAACAAGTATATAAGTTGCTCCACGGCATTGACAACGTCCCCTTCAACAGCAAGTTCTTTACCCTTAACCCATTCAACTCCGATGACAAGATGTCTTGTCATTTGGTCAAATAAAACAAAAAATCATAATAAAACAACAAAATGTTTGATGATCAAACAGCACCAGAAAAATATGACGTCATCAGTCCTCCTCGAGGAGGACTGACGACGTCATATTTTTCTGGTGCTGTTTGATCATCAAACATTTTGTTGTTTTATTATGATTTTTTGTTTTATTTGACCAAATGACAAGACATCTTGTCATCGGAGTTGAATGGGTTAACACTAAAGTAACTTAAGGGGTCACTCACTTAAGTTGTCCAAACGCACACACTGGAGAACGAATTTGAAAGGTAACTGGTTTACCAGGTCAACTTTTGGAACGCACGCCCAGAGACCGCGCCCTCATTAGCCTCCTTTAAAACTCGTTACGACAGACACGTAAGATTGACCCAATAACTGGCTAACAAGTCCTAGCTAATGTGGGGATCACGACAAGAAGTTTACTTCTTATTTCCTCACTGTTTCTCGATTAGCTTAGGTAAGCTCGATTAGGTATGGGGAAATAGCAGAACCAGAGGTCATCCTATGAAAATAGTAAAGATCAAAATTGGATAAAAGGAAGAACTCATTTTGTAACAGAATAGCAAACAATCGGAATGCAATACCCACGTATGTCATAGACTCAAAATCAGTTATCAAATTTGAGAGTAAGTTAGATAAAGCATGGTAATTTCTTAGAAGTACACACCTATTTAATATAGTAGTAGAAAGTTAAATAATAATTGCGTAGGTGTGCACTTCTGAAAAAATACCGTAAATTTCGGAGGGGTCCCTTCGCGAGCCGTCCTGTAAACTATCTTCTTAACTTACTTTTGGGATCCTGTGTACAGCAGCCAATGTTGCCTACAGGTAGGTGGTGGTTACTACAGTCGCACTCGTAATCCCAGACTGGACAGAAAAAAAAAAGTAAACAATCACAGTACCGCAGATTCCAGTCACATTCACAACGATACAAAGCGACCGCCAGGCAACCTTCCACCTCCACCGCTTGAGTCATACTGACTGACTCGTAGTGGTGGGCAGGTACCGGTAAAGTTACCGGTAAAACCGGTAACAACCTTAACGATATTTTACCGGTAAAAATTCTGGTACCGTTAAGGTTCCGTTAACCGATAAGCTATACCATAACACTCAGAGAGAGAGAGAGAGAGAGAGAGAGAGAGAGAGAGAGAGAGAGAGAGAGAGAGAGAGAGAGAGAGAGAGAGAGAGATAGAGAGAGAGAGAGAGAGAGAGAGAGAGAGAGAGAGAGAGAGAGAGAGAGAGAGAGAGAGAGAGAGAGAGAGAGAGAGAGAGAGAGAGAGAGTCCCTTCAGCGCGCAAGTTAATAAAATGATTTCATGTTAACATGATGTAATAGTTTGATGACGTAAATATTTGAGATAGTCTCAGCCAATAAAAACACTCCTTATCTGCATTATCAGCCAATCAAAAGACTAGCTCATACAGGGGTTGGGAAAAGCATGGTTGAAGTGAGCATTCTCTTTCCAGACGCCTGGAAAGACGCCTTTCCAGACGCCTCATAGATACTCCCACCTTTACTTTCACGTGCACAATAATGGAGGTAAGTGAATAAAAAATTCATTGCATATAACCAGACAAATGTGGTCTAAAGTGATATGAATGTCAACCGTGAACTTTGAAAACAAATGTGTGAAACATGATGTTGAAATAAGGGTGGAGCCCGCTCAGTACTAATGCATGTCCGGTTTTCCAGGTTTTCCAAATGCCAGACGTCCCTTGTGGGACTCTTCGCCCGGCTTCCCAGAAACCATGCAATACGTCCCTTGCGAGACTTTCAGCCTGTAGCTAAATCAAATAATGAAATGTATGATGGACTATCTTCTGATAAAAACGGTATAATATGTCCTGCAGTATTTATGTGGTGTATGTGTGTCTCCAGATAAGCGTATATTATTAAAGTGGTAAATGTTTCTGTGATTACTAGGGTGACCTTTTGATGCTCTAAAAATCGTAAAAAAGTTGTCCTAAAAAGTTAAAAAGTTACTCTTGTAAAATAATATTTAGGCAAAATATCGTTATCAAAATATAGGGTAACACGAAAAATCGATTCGAAGGTATATTCACATTCAGTTCAAAATATACAAAATCATACAGATTCGTTCTACTACATTCGTCGGGAAATTTTTGTGCGATAGCTTTACATTTGGTTTGCTTTGATGTAGGAGTTTTAGGTATTATGGATAATTAATTAATTATAAAAATTTATTATAGATAACATAATTATATTATGGTATTATGGACAACATAATTATAGAAATTATGTTTTAACAAAATCAAAGGCAATTATCTAATGTTCTTTACTAATTTATTTTTTATTTTTATTAAAAAAAAATTACGATATTGTTACATTAAATTAACTTCCTTATAATTTACCTAACTGATGACTTGGTCTTGGTAATTTCGTTCTTTGGTGTGTGATAATTTCGATCTGTTTATATCAAATACCACTGGAAGCAGTCACTAGCACAAACACCGCGAGATCAACGCAGTCAGATGGACACTATGGCTCCAGCCGACAAACGCCAATCCCACGCTACCTTATCATTTTACCACTGATTAGGAATGACGCACACACAAGCACAAACGCACATGTAACATAATTTTTCTGGTAAACATACTAATAAGTGGTAGGACATGAGATAGTGACAGCTAAATAGTGATGCCAAATGAACACACATTCAGATAATAAACTGAAAAATGAAAGTAAAAAGCAAAGAGTCTCTCTAAAAGGATAAAAGTTATTACAATAAGAAAAAGTTGCTCAAATTGCTCTAAAAACAAAAAATTGCCAAAGTTGCTTTTATAACTTCCCCCATATATGCCCCTGATAATAAATATTGCATTTTATTACATCTCAATATGAAGAAAGCTCATGATCAAAAAGTTGCGCCAAAAGGTCACCCTAGTGATTACCCACAAACAAAGGTTTACAAAGGCGGAGCATGCCGACAGGAGACGTTTTGTTAACAAAATAAATAGATAAATAAATAAAGAAATAAGTAAAAGTATAATAGTGTAAATAATAAATAAATTACACAAATACATGCATAGGTATAGTTAAATAATAAACAGTTAAATAGTAAATAATGATAAATTGACATAGCTAATAATAAATGAGAATTAAGAAAATAAAAAAAAACAGACAAATGATGATAAAACAAGCAAATAATATAAAATAAATTATTGTCTTTACAGCATCGTGCTTAAGTGTTTATATAAATGATTCTTAAAGCTTTGAACTGAACTACATTGCACTCCCACTGGAGGAAGTTTATTCCATTCATTAACTAGACGGTTGGCAAAATTGTTTCTACCCACTTCCAAATTAATTCTATCTTCGGACAGTTTGAGATCATTGTCTCTTATCCGACGCTCATTCGGTGTGAAAATTGTCACTTGTGATGTCAATTCCCTTTAGAATCTTAAAGACCTGTATCAAGTCACCTCTGAGTCTACGCTTTTTTAAGGAAAACGGATTCATATGTTTTAGTCGATTTTCGTATGATTTATTTTTGATATTTGGAATCAGTTTTGTGGCTCGCCGTTGTACTTTTTCCAATCTGTCAATGTCTTTAATGAGATTCGGTGACCATACGGAAACAGCATATTCCAAATGTGGACGAACTAACGATTTATATAACTTGTTAATGAGTGATGGACTTTTGAAGTCAAAAGATCGCGCAATCAGTCCTAGAATCTTATTTGCTTTCTCAGAGGCTGAAATACACTGCTTAGATGATTTGAGATCGTTACTGATAATTACGCCGAGATCCTTTACACTATCCACTTTTGTTAACGAATTTCCAAATAACTTGTAATCGTACTTACTGTTATTTTTACCTATGTGCATAACCTTGCATTTACTTATGTTAAATTTCAAACCATTGTTGGAATTCACCTAAATCTTCTTGAATATATAATTGGTTTAAGTGATCATTTGCCATTCCGCACAGTATTGTGCCATTGGCAAATTTGGAAACAACAGATTTTAGTCCGTGGTCTATATTATTTACTGTATGTATACTATGAATAGAACTGGCCCAAGAACGGAACCCTGAGGAACTCCACTCGTAACATATTTTCATCCAGAAGTTTTCCATTTAAAACAACCCTCTGTTTTCGATCATTCAACCGATTACTAGTGCAACTTAGGCTACCATTTATTCCGTGTGAAGCTAATATAGTAAGTAGTCTTTCGTGGGGGACGGTATCAAAAGCTTTTGCAAAGTCTAGATACATTAGATCTATATTGTTTATTTTGTCATGACTGATGTAGAATTCGAGTAATTTAGTCACGCAAGAACGTTTCCGGCTGAATCCATGCTGGCTATCATTTATCAAACAATTACTTTGTAAATGATGTTCGATAGCATCTCTGATGATAGCTTCTATCATTTTTCCTACGATTGAAGTCAAGCCTGTTGTTATTTGAATTCTTTTTGTCACCTTTTTTTAATATGGGAGTAACGTTAGCTAGCTTCCATTCTCTTGGGACATCTTCGGATATGATGGATTTCTTAAAAATAATTTCTAATGGAATAACAATCTCATTTTTCATTTCCTTTAAGATTCTTGGATGCCAACCGTCAGGCCCTGGTGTTTTATTAATTTTAAGTTTCTCTATACACCATTTAATTTTTTTCTAATATCCTTTTCATCTCTAATGTAACTATAGAATTCGTTGGGATTCTCTTTGGGTTTATCAGCTATATTTATTTCGTATTGTCGTTTTCGTTTTTTTTCTTGTCTTTTTAAATCTCTATTAATATATAAATTTGATAGTCACTAGATGCACCCGAGCACTTGTATTTCTTATAAGCCTGTCTCTTTTTAGCACTACTTTTTTCAGTTTCTTTATCAAGCAATTTTGGGTGAGCCTGATTTATGAGGCGTCTGTCCTTAAACGGGATGCAAGTATAAATCATCTAAGTAAGCCTATTTTGAAATATTTCCCACGCCTGACCTACAGATCTTTCGCTTAATTTTGCCTCTTAATCTGTAAGCTGAAGCTCCTGACGTAGTCCTATGAACTGAGCTTTACTGAAATCAGATATCTTAGAAACACAAGTATCTATTCTAATTTTTTTTTAGTAGTTTGAGTCTAACTAAGCTGTGATCGTTATTTGCAACAGTTTCACCGACTTCTACTTCGGTTATCATGGTTTCGCGGCTAGTGATCAATAGATCGAGTAAGTTTCCATCTCTAGTGGGCTCTTTTACATGCCGAACTAAGTAATTGTCACTAAGAAAATCAATCAAGCGACTACCTATATGCCCTTGTTCAAGGGTTATCCAATCAATGTCAATAAAATTGAAATCACCCATTACCAGTAAATTCCGGTTGCAGAAACTAGACAGTTTTTGAAACAACAGTTAGTTGTCTGCTAATGATAATGTCTTTGGCCTATATATTACACCTACATTCATTTTTTCTCCATTTGTTTGGGTTAATTCTACCCACAAACTATCGTATGCATCCTGTTTCACTTTCTCTAAAATACAAGCATGGACATTATCTTCAACGTACAACAGAACACCCCCACCTTTCTTGTGGTTTCAATCCTGATGAAAGTGTTTAAATCCCGCAATATCAAATTCAGCTTCAAACTCTTTACCATTTAACCATGTTTCGGTTATTCCTATCGAGATTTTTGCTTTTGACATACGCCTGCATTTCTTGGAATCTATTTCTAATACTACGTGCATGAAAGTACATGGTTTTAAGAAACTCGTAATTATTTCTTTTTGACACGTTTTGAGTTTCAATATCATGCCTTACATTATAATTTTGTTCTTTATTGACACATTGCATTATTTTAGGTTGTAGCGAAGGCAATGGTGCACATATGATGATGTTTTGAGATATTTATGTCCCTAACGAGTGTCATGCTCCTATTTCAGGTGACAACATCGGGTGACAACAGCAGCAGCAGCAAGGCGGCAGCCAGCAAGCGGTAAGCGCGTCTCGGCTTGGTGGTACTGACGGGACCATTAAGCTAGTATGTACCGCTAAGGTCTCGGTAAATTTTTACCATTAAGCGTTGCCGGTAAAATATTAACGGTTAAGACTGTCCCGCTAACACTTTTAACGTCAAAGTTAAAGTTCGTTGGTGTTCCGGGACAACTAGATGTCTAGTGCTCTCCAGAATGTCAGCCAGGTGAAACCAACTCTCCACTGTGGTGCCCAAATCAGGCAGTAACCTTCCAGTAAATAGCTTGAACTCAGGAGCCTGGACAGGACTCGATCCACGTACCTTCGCCATGCGAAGCCCGCGCGTTACCACTGTACTAGCCAGAGGCTTTGATCGATTGTTTGTACCGGCAAATGCTTCACCGCTTTCGCTGTCCCGACACCGACGGTCACATATACGTACAGCTTACACTAGGAACTTTTATTTTTTTGTCTTGCCTATGGCGCCAGGAAGCACCAGTTATTGTTCAGTTTTAGATATGTGAAGAAGCTATGCGCCATGTTAGCTAGTTCCCATTTAAAACCGTTTTTCGGCACTTTCTTTAATTTCTCAAAAAAGAAGAAAAACATCTGTAATCAGCATACGAAACTATATTAATTGTGAAAGTTTCATCGAAAAATTCCGCGTGTCGCCAAACGGAAAAGACCCATATTTATATATATATATATATATATATATATACATTATATATAAATATATATATTTTCTCTCTCTTAGGCAGGCTTGGTTGAAAGCAACTGCAAATTCAGCACTGATCAATTTCTTCTTCAGTGTTTCCAACTTCCTGAAGGTATCCTTTATAGCAAGGGGTAAAGGAAAGAGAAGATTTCCTATTCCGGTCATTATTGACGTTTCGACTCTACCTGAGTCATTATCAAAATACAAAGATGGAACAAATGCAAGAGTTTATATATTACAAAGATACAGAAACACAGCGTGTGATTGGCTGGAAGGATGACCTTTTTTGGTCCCCTCATGGTTGAGAGGGCGGGACAGTTTCCCACGTGCGCTCATTGGCTGGCTTGTCCGCTCTCTCGAGCCCCGCTACCCGGGGGTGTAGTGTGATGTTTTCTGTCCTGCCTCGGGGCTTGCTTCTCCTAAATGGCTTAATACTAGGCAGTATAGTAGGGGCGTCTTGGTGGGAATTCAGAGACGGCCTACTATCCGCAATATATAAAGCTTCAAGGTAGGCAAGGCGGTTCTTGTCGGACTCTCTGAATGATGACAGTGTTCTGCCGAAGGACATCACCTGTGAGATGCTGGCCATGTTTCGGGATTGGTAGGCTTGACATATACCTCGGTCTTCATATGGTCACCTTCTTGCGTGAGGAGGACGTCGAGGAAAGGCAGGGTACCATTTTCAGCTTCCGCTGTCGTGAACCGAAGTCCAGAGATTTCTTGAGGAAGCTGGCGTAGTTCCTTGCGTTCCATATTTTACATTTATTGATCACAAGAAGTACATCTTGTTTGGGTCTCTACCCATATTCCTAGAAGGCATACAAGTATGCCTTTTACAATAAAAGTTACATGTACATGTGTTTAATTATGTCAATATTTGTAACGCTGCACGGTCTCCAAGATCTAGCCGACGTGGTTAGTGTCCTATGTGTCCGTCGCGTCCCATCCGGTCCAGCCGACGTGGTTTAGTTCCTGCACCCGTCGCGTCCCATCCGGTCCAGTCCAAGGCATCATGCGCAGTTACCTAAGTGAGAAAGGAGAAGATATTAGTCCTTTGTCTTGAATTTTTGTGGTGAGCTATAAGTCAATATTTCAAGTGAGTACAGTTAAGAACCCATCCGTATCCTCTGGGGCTGGCACTTGAAGGAGACTTCCCAACCGACGTGGTTGGTTTCTTTTGCACTCGTCGCGTCTCATCCGGTCGGTTCAGGGCATCCTGCGCAGTTACCTAGGTGAAGGAAAAAAAAAAAAAAAGCATTAGTCCTTGGCTTAAGTTGAAATGTGTCATAAGTCAAAAATCAGCAAGAGAGTACAGTCAAAGAGAACCCATCCGTATCATCTGGGGGGCGGCACTTGAAGGAGGCGTCCCAGCTGATACGAGTTAAGTGACATCGTCAGTCGACGGATGAGTCCCCCGGCCGAGGTCCTGGGGCCCGCACGCAGAAATCTGGTCGCTGGGCAAAGGGCCACATAATGATCTAGCCCGTTTGCGCCGGCCTCTCCACAGTGGATGCAGGCCTCCGGCTGTCCCGTCACCTCCGAGAAACATCGATACCCGAGACGGAGTCGATGAAGGGTGACTTCCTCTATCCTGGAGAGACGGGCTCTAGGGGTCAGTCGCTCATACGCTGTGGCAACTTGATACCAGCGTGCTGACGGCCTCTGGGCTGTCAGGTTCCTATGGCTTTGCAGCTCCCTCTTGGCCATCGTTCTCGTTGCAATGGCCAAGATCTCAGTTCGGCTCGGGAGGACACCGATTCCGCCTTCCATGTCCCCTGTGGCCGCTCTTCTGGCCACCCTGGATGCCGATGTGTCCCGGCACCCAGTTGAGGACGACTGATCTCCCTTGCTGACGGAGGGCCTTGAGCTGAAACAACAGTGAGGTCATTAGTTTTTTCTGGTCATTATGATAAATTTTAGATATTAATTGCAACAGAGCTAAACGTCCCATATATAGACCGAGGTATATGTCAAGCCTACCAATCCCGGACTATGCCAGAGCGGTGAAAGTGAATGCCCGCAGCAGTACAAGGACTCTACCATTGCTTCCTTCTACAGAAGAGCCCTTACCCATTGCTCTTCCTGGACGTCTACGCAGAAGGAGTTCGACCGAGCAACATAAATGTTGGAAATGTTGGTCAACAATGGACATTCCAATCAGGATTGCGAACGTGTCCTGCGTACTGTTCTAAACAAATGGTACGTGGGACAACAAGCCGTGGTTGAAGAAGGAACCACTCACAGCCTCTTCTATAGAGCTTTCATGTCTTCCGCTTACCGCGAAGAAGAGAAGAGTGTGAGAAATATAATTAATAGGAATGTTCATATTACTAACCCTGTGGTGTACTACAGGAACAGCCGCACAAAGGACCTCATCATGAAGAACGATAGCTCACCACGCCCTGGAGATATGGAAAGTACCTGCCTTGTGTATAAATTTTCTTGCCCAAATAGGAACTGTACGCCCTACGACGCTTACATAGGGTTGACTACTACCAGACTCTCCAGGCGCCTGAGCTATCATCTGACTCAAGGAGGTCCCAAACGTCACTTCCTGGAGAAACATGGCCAGCATCTCACAGGTGATGTCCTTCGGCAGAACACTGTCATCATTCAGAGAGAGTCCGACAAGAACCGCCTTGCCTACCTTGAAGCTTTATATATTGCGGATAGTAGGCCGTCTCTGAATTCCCACCAAGACGCCCCTACTATACTGTCTAGTATTAAGCCATTTAGGAGAAGCAAGCCCCGAGGCAGGACAGAAAACATCACACTACACCCCCGGGGTAGCGAGGCTCGAGAGAGCGGACATGCCAGCCAATGAGCGTACGTGGGAAACTGTCCCGCCCTCTCAACCATGAGGGGACCAAAAAATGTCATCCTTCCAGCCAATCACACGCTGTGTTTCTGTATCTTTGTAATATATAAACTCTTGCATTTGTTCCATCTTTGTATTTTGATAATGACTCAGGTAGAGTCGAAACGTCAATAATGACCGGAATAGGAAATCTTCTCTTTCCTTTACCCCTTGCTATAAAGGATACCTTCAGGAAGTTGGAAACTCTGAAGAAGAAATTGATCAGTGCTGAATTTGCAGTTGCTTTTCACCAAGCCTGCCTAAGAGAAAATTTACTCCCGCGGTATACAAACATATATATATATATGTATATATATATATATATATACATATATATATATATATATATATTATATATATATATATATATATATATATATTGGTCCCGTCTGGGGTATTGGCTGCTTGTTATTGTGGCAAAGTAGCATGCAGTCGATACTTTAGGGTCTATATGGGGCGCCCCTACGGACCAGAGTCACACATCATTTTGTCTATGATAGAGGAAAACTCTGTTCATAGAGAAATTATGACACTTTTATACTACGACTGTCCCTCCGTTATGCTGTCCCCCAACCCCTTGTTGCTGTCCTGTACCATTTCTCTGAGTATTCTTTTTCTGTGGTGGGGGAAAAGAATACTGCCACCAAGTATTCCCACTTGGATCGTAAGAGGCGAGAAGAAAGGGACAGGGATTGGGACTAGGCATCCTTCTCCTTGTAGCCCCACAGGGCACATTCCTAAAAGTAAAGGAAAAGGCATAAGAGGCTCGGGAAGTTCTCGGACCAGCACCCTCAGGTTTGGGTCTGTTAATGTGCGTGGATGTGGTACAGAGGAGAGTAAAAGGGAAGAGATAGGTAGTATGTTTGTGAGAAGAAAGATGGATGTGTTGGCTTTGAGTGAAACTAAGCTGAAAGGGAAGGGCGATTGTAAGTTTGGGAGTGTAAGTGGGAGGTTATCAGGAGTGAAGAGAGGGCGAGGGAGGGAAGGGGTGGCTATTCTAGTAAGTGAAGAGATAGGTAAACGTGTAGTGGAGTGGAAGGAGGTTTCCTCAAGGATAATGTGGATGAAGGTGAAACTGGGAAAGGAGATGTGGGTTTTTGTAAGTGCATATGGGCCTGGCAGTGAGAAGAGTGTAGAAGAAAGGGAGGCCTTTTGGATAGATTTAAATGAGTGCATAGAGGGTTTAGGGAGAAGTGTAAATGTAATAGTACTGGGAGACCTTAATGCTAGGGTAGGAAAGGATCCAATTGATGGAGTGGTTGGGAAATGTGGAGTTCCAGGAATGAATCGTAGTGGAGAGTTGATGGTGGAAATGTGTCTAGAAAGAGAGTTGATGATAGCAAATACAGTGTTTCGGAAGAAGGTCAAGCATAAGTACATATGGGAGAGGATGGTGGAGGGAAGGGTGGTAGGTAGAGCTTTAATGGACTATGTAGTGGTAAATAGGATTATGATAGGAAGAGTTAAGGATGTACATGTGCTAAGGGGAGAGGGTGGGGGAATATCAGATCATTTTCTGGTGGAAGGTAAGTTGAGAGTGGAGGACAGATGGAGAAAGAGGAAAGGGACAAAAGGTAGGGAGGTGCTTAGAGTGAACTCTTTAAATGAAGAGGAAAAGGAGAAGGAGTACAAGAAGAAGCTGAAGGAGGAGTGGGAGGGAGTAAAGGATAGAGTAGAGGTAGGTGTGGAGGAGGAATGGGGATGGTTCAAGGAGGGAGTCACAAAGTGTGCAAAGATGGTGTGTGGAACAAGAAGGACAGGAGGAAATAGAAGGAAGGGTAGTGAATGGTGGGATGAGGAAATGAAGAAGGTTGTAGAAGAGAAGAAGCGAGCTTACACAGATTGGTTACAAAATAGGACGAGGGAGTCATATGAGACGTACAAAGAAAACAAAAGAGAAGTAAAGCAAAAGGTAAAGGAGGCAAAGAGGAGAGCAGATGTAATATGGGGTAAGAGTATGACAGAAAATTTTGAAAGTAATAAAAAGATGTTTTGGAAAGAAATTAAGAGAGGAAGAGGAGGCGAATCAAGTAGAGAAGAAAAGGTAAAAGGTGCAGATAGAGAGATGATAATGGAGGAGAAGGCAGTAAGGGGAAGATGGGCAGAATATTTTAGGGAGTTGCTAAATGTGAAGGAGGATAGGGAGGGAAAGATAGCTGCAGTGGGAAATGCTAAGAAAATGAGTGTGATGAGTGAAGAAAATGGAGGAGAAATAAGGAAGGATGAAGTGAAGGCAGCAGTTAAGATGATGAAAGTAGGTAAGGCACCTGGTCTGGATGGATGCCATGCAGAATGTCTTAAAAAAGGAGGTACAGTGATGGTGGACTGGTTGGTGAGGTTATTTAATGTTTGCTGGAGAGAAGGTAGAGTGCCGGAGGACTGGAGGAGTGCTTGTATAGTTCCACTTTACAAGGGAAAGGGGGACAAGTGTGAATGTAGTAGTTTCAGAGGGATTAGCTTGTTAAGTGTAGTTGGGAAGGCTTATGGGAGGATCTTGATTGAGAGGATTAGGAAAGGAGCAGAGGGAGTAATTGGTGAGGAACAGTGTGGATTTAGGACGGGTAGAGGTTGTGTAGATCAGATCTTTGTGGTAAGACAGATATGTGAGAAAGCTATAGGAAAGGGAAAGGATGTTTTTTGGGCTTTTATGGATCTGGAAAAGGCTTACGACAGGGTAGACAGAAAGGCACTGTGGGAGGTTATGCAGATATACGGGATAGGAGGAAAGCTTCTGGGAGCTGTCAAGAGTTTTTATGAGAGTAGTAGAGCTTGTGTCAGGATTAGAAATGGAGAGAGTGAGTGGTTTGAGGTAAAGGTGGGACTTCGTCAAGGATGCGTTATGTCACCCTGGCTGTTCAACTTATACATGGATGGGGTAGTGCGAGAGGTAAATGCAAGGGTAGTGGGTCAGGGATTGGAGATGGTTAAAGAAAATGGAGAAAAGTGGGAGATGAGCCAGCTGTTGTTTGCGGACGACACTGCGCTTGTGGCAGGATCGGAGGAGGGATTGAGGAAGTTGGTGACAGAGTTTGGGAGAGTATGTGATAGAAGAAAGCTGAAGATAAATGAGGGTAAAAGTAAGGTGATGAGATGTACAAGGGGTGAAAGTGGCAGTAATCTGGAAGTGATCATTAAGGGAGAGCAAGTGAAGGAAGTGGATAGTTTTAGATATTTGGGTGCAAATGTGGCAGGAAAGGTGGAGTAAAGGTGGAGGTAGAATGTAGATTGAGAGAAGCGAGTAAATGCCTTGGTGGATTAAAAAGTGTAATGAGGAATAGACATTTGTGAATGGATGCTAAGAGGAGACTGTATGAAGGAGTGATTGTGCCAACAGCACTGTATGGAGTAGAAACATGGAACATAAGAGAGGAAGAGAGAAGGAGCTTGAATGTGTTTGAGATGAAGTGTCTGAGAAGTATGATGGGGGTTACTAGGCTAGATAGAGTGAGAAATGAGGAGGTGAGGAGGAGAACAAGGGTGGAAAGGGAGCTGGGAGATAGGGTTGATGAAAGAGTATTAGGATGGTTTGGACACATGGAAAGAATGAGTGAAGAAAGACTAGTAAAGGAGGTATGGAAGGCAGATGTGGAGGGAGTGAACATGAGGGGACGTCCTAGGATGAGATGGATGGATGGGGTGAAGGGGGCTTTAGGGAAGAGGGGAATGTCTGTTGAGGAAGGACGGGAGAGGACAGAAGACAGGGGTGAATGGAGAATGGTTGTATATGGAAGATGTTGTGATGCATGAGGTGGAATGGACGGGGGAATGGGGGGTGAGGTAGTGTGTGTGAGCAAAATTTTGACGCAGCCCGAAGGGATTTCTCCCCGTCTTCTCCTTTATATGGGGGGACGGAGAGTGGGGGTCGCCGATTTAATGAAGCGGCCTTGCTGTGGATGTGCTGTGTCTTGCGACACCGCTTCTGACCCAGGGCAGTGGACAAGATGCAGGAATGACCCGTCATCTAGAAGGTGCTAAGATAAGAGGGAGGGTGGAAGGGTGTGGAGTGTATTCAGGGATGTAATTGGTGGGAATGATTTTATACCTTTTCCTTTTTGGCTACCTCCCTAGAAAGGGGGAAAAAGCCTTGGTATATGTATATGTATATATATATATATATATATATATATATATATATATATATATAGTATATATTTATACACACACACACACACACACACACACACACACACACACACACACACACACACACATATATATATATATATATATATATATATATATATATATATATATACATATATATGTACATATATATACACACATTTTCTTTACATTTTGCCTATAGCACCGGTAGGCATGTGGGGTAGGTTGGTGCTTCCCTCGCCCGTTCGTGATGCAGGCAGGATTTTTATAGTGACGACGTTACAAAACTTGAGTTGTGACTTCACACCATAGTAGGATGAAATTTCTTTAAAGATTTAAGTCATAAAGGCGGCTCGAACTTGGGACATCACTACTGCCTCACGAGTCTTTTACCAGTAAAGTACTAGTAATCCCGGTAACGGCATTGTTTTTTACCAGTAAATTCAGTACTGAAATTAGCGGTATTTGCCCAGCATTAGTGATAACATGTAGCTAAATATGCTCATTTGTCTGCTCACGAAAAGGGAATAGCTTCATTAAATAGGTTTGCAGTGGGAATGCATCATCCCCGACCAACTCATAGGGTAGTGTCCTATTATTGTCTGCCAGTTGTCAGACAGGTGGTAGGCCAACAGCGTTGTTCTTGGGAATACGACAGTGTACAGTTTCCCCAATTACCCTCCATCTGAAACTCTGCCGTTTGTTCCTACATCAACATAAATCAATTCATAATTTGTGTCAACCACTGGCATTAACACGATGTTGTGAGTTCCTTTATAGTTGTGATAATAAGAGCCACTGTCAGTTAGAGGGCGAATGATTATGTGTTTGCCATCAAGGGCGCCCACGCAGTGAGGGAAATTCTACTTTGCTGCAAATTGTTCAGCAACCTCTATCCACTCCCTGGCTTTGCAAGGCGTCAAAAAAAGAATAGAGAGAGGGAGGGAGAGAGATCAAGTATGTAACATAATTTTCTTTCCTTTTTAGTGTTTGGACACACATATGCGGCCTCTCCAGCTGCTCCAGAAGTCAAAAAAGAATCGTGCAGCAACGGCAACACACATGGAGCCCCTACTACACCTCTCTTGACTCCATCTGGGACGCTGCCTCTTCTACGCATTCTCTACCCCCTCGTTGCCACCACTTTCCTACACGTCTCCAATGCCACCTACATCAAAGGAATCTGCTTTTCGACATGTCGTTTGTGGTACAGGGAAGCGAAAGGAGAATGTGGATAAAACATACGTTTTAATACAAATTGCACTAAGAAGGAACAAGACTCATTTGTGGCTTTTGGTGTGGTGGTTGGCAGCTAACTGAAAAAATAAAAACATGGACAAGCTTCAAGTAACGGTTGCTGAGGAATGTATTAGCGATGACTTATTCTTGGGTGCCTTAAACAAACTTACAGAAGACCACCACATCGCAAACTAGTGACTCACTTGATAGGCACAGTATACTTTTTCTTTTTACTTCCTTTATTTTCATGCGCACAACTTTAAATAATCGTTGTGGAGTGTGTTTTTACGAAAACAATTTTATGACGTCAATAAACTTAAGAACACCACACATTATAGCCTTCATTATTTGCCTTCATGTAGTCACCCTTGAGTACATCATAGATGGTCTGACAGGTCTCTGGAATTATACTGTTTGTGCTTGCTCTTGATGTGCGAGTCAGGTACGCCTTGTGAATGAGCAGACTGTTGCAATGAAGAGTAGTGTTACTTCCAGTCTGGCTCGTGCTGAGATATTTTGCCGATTTTAGTGTCCTGTCGTTCAATCAGAGTTCCTACTTTGTTCAGAAATGTATAGAACACAGTCACGGACAGTCTCGTGTAGTTCTGAAAGTTCATATCAGTTTCTACAGCTAATTCTTGAAATATTTGTTGATAGCTGCCCAATGTTTACCATTTATTTTCTGCCTCCCCCCCCCTCCCACTCCCTGGCATTTGGGCCAGCCTACGACGATTATAATCCAACTGATTCATTATTTGAATCTTAAAGCATTGGATCCTCAATGTATTTTGTTGAAACCATCCTATTAGCATCAGAGTTTCCAAATCTTCTCTCTGAGAATGACTTATATCAGTGACACCAATTGACAAATGGGTGGCATTTACTACGAAACACAGAAATGATTGTTCAGAGCGACACTAGTGTCTGGAAATTCGGGTGGAAGTAAAGAGTATGAACGTACGTAGGTGATGTCACACCCCTGTTTCCATAAGTGGGGAACTTCATGACAGAACCGTTATGCTTGTCTCATTCAAGCGTCTGTGTATTTTTTTTTTTTTTTTAATCTTTTGAAAACAAGAAAAGAGAACACTTGAAAATTCAGCATCGTACAATTTCGGAAACAAATCAAGACTCCTGAACCTGATGACGGACCGCTGTTTTTGATGCAAGACGCTAGACGCTTCTCTATTCGCTACTGAAACGCTAGACGCGAACATGTTTAACATTATGGTAGCGTTAACCAAACGCTGCGAATTCATTATTTATAGTCGCTAGCGAATTAAGACGATTAACTCAGTCTTATTATGGGGTGGGGGAATCATATAATTTCCTCTCATTTGCCCACATTCAGTGCATCAGGATTTTCGTTCTTGTGCACCTTCGTTCTAAAACAGAAATGTTCCCATTTTTAGTGTCGAATCCCCCTTATTTTACAATTCAAAGGTTTTTTTCTTGCTTTAAATAAAATGACTAAAATCGATACATGGGCATTAAAAGATTTTTCGCCTATTTCTCTCAGTCTCGGTATATTTCTAATGGCGTCTTACTCTTTCCATGCACTTAAACTCCATTCTTTTATTTCTAATGGTACTTTTTTACACAATATATACATAAAAAGCAATAATAAAAAACTGACTTCTTCCATGTATTTCCCTTCCTTATGAATGCTAGTTTGGAAATGAAGTTGTTCTTGGTAGGATAGACTGTTCCGTATATTTCGATCACTATCTGTGATCACAAACAGTGATCGAAATAAACGGAACTATCTACTTTCGTGTCTTCTTTTCCGAAAGTGGGTTTTTAAGTCTATATATACAGTACACATACATATATACATAGATACGCACACACACACACACACACACACACACACACACACACACACACACACACACATATATATATATATATATATATATATATATATATATATATATATATATATATATATACATATATTCAACAAGAACCCACTGTGTTGGATAAGAAATGAAATAAATGATATCCATATGTTTCGATCACGGACTGTGATCCTCTTCAGTGGAATACAGAGTAGTGGAGCAAAAGGCATGTCTTATGTACAGTAAAAGAAGAAGGAACATGGATAGGACTCAGGTAGCGTCTAATGCTTTGCGGCGGAAGTCACCCGCCTTCACCAAAGATGGTAATAATTTGTTGACTGCCCAGGTAGTAATGCAGTCACGTGACCATTGTCCATATGAAATATTGAAATTAGGAAATTTATTTATCAGGATGATTCTATTATTTTCCTTTTAAAACTGCATTTTGAATTGAAGATAGTTTTTGCCTCGTTCCAATCTATACGATGGCCTTCCTTGTCTACGTGTTGTAAGACAGCGGAATTTTGTTGTGCATATTTGACTGAATTTTTGTGTTCTTTCATCCTGTTGTGTAAATCTCTACCTGTTTGTCCCCAATATACAAACAGCATTAGACGCTACCTGAGTTCCTTCTTTTTTTACTGTACATAAGACATGCCTTTTGCTCCACTTCTCTGTATTCCACTGAAGAGGATCACAGTCCGTGATCGAAATATATGGATATCATTTATTTCATTTCTTCTTATCCAACACAGTGGGTTCTTGTTGAATTTTACGAATGTGTTACGACATTACTTTGTAGTTATGTATATATATATATATATATATATATATATATATATACATATCATTGAACTGTATGGGGCAGAAACATGGAACATAAGAGAGAAGGAGTTTGAATGTGTTTGAGATGAGGTGTCTGAGAAGTATGATGGGGGTTACTAGGCTAGATAGAGTGAGAAATGAGGAGGTGAGGAGGAGAACAGGGGTGGAAAGGGAGTTGGGAGATAGGGTTGATGAAAGAGTATTGGGATGGTTTGGACACATGGAAAGAATGAGTGAAGAAAGACTGGTAAAAGAGGTATGGAAGGCAGATGTGGAGGGAGTGAACATGAGGGGACGTCCTAGGATGAGGTGGATGGATGGGGTGAAGAGGGCTTTGGGGAAGAGGGGAATGTCTGTTGAGGAAGGAAGGGAGAGGACAGAAGACAGGGGTGAATGGAGAATGGTTGTATATGGATGATGATGTGATGCATGAGGTGGAATGGGCGGGGGGATGGGGGGTGAGGTAGTATGTGTGAGCAAAATTTTGACGCAGCCCGAAGGGATTTCTCCCCGTCTTCTCCTTTTCTGCTCGAGGGGACGGACAGGGGGGTCACCGATTTAACGAAGCGGTCTTACTGTGGATGTGCTGTATCTTGCGGCACTGCTTCTGACCCAGGGAAGTGGACAAGATGTAGGGATGACCCGTTATCCAGGATGTGCCAAGATGAGAGGGAGGGTGGAGGGGTTAGGAGTGTATTTAGGGATGGAATGGGTGGGAATGATTTTATGCCTTTCCCTTTTTGGCTACCTCCCTTGTAAGGGGAAATAGCCTTGGTATATGTATGTACATATTATATATATATTTCTGGTGTTTCCTTCAAGCCTCTAGAGATTCGTACTTGTCTACGATATTCCGCCTAATGAATTGATACAAAAAAAAAAAAAACTATCTCTTTTGATGTCGACATTTTATTTATCGATCAGATTCTTCTAAACTCCATCTTCTTGGAGAATAAATAATGTTCCTGGAATTTCCTCTCGTTTTCCACATTCTGTGCACTGGGATTTTTCTTCCTTTATACCTTTGCTATGAAATATAATCTTCCATTGTGTCGTATGCCCTTCGCATTGTGTCCCAGATCTTCGAAAAGACAACAAATAAACAAATAAATAAATACAAAAATATATATATATATATATATATATATATATATATATATATATATATATATATATGATAAAATAAAGCAATAATAACAATTCTTGCTTTGAATGAAATGACTAGACTCGGTGTGTTGTCATAACAAGTTTCTTCGCTTATTTCTGTCTTCCAGTCTCGGTATATATTTTCAATGAATTTACACTACCATGTTTTATTTTCCATTCCAATTTTTGTATAGTATAAATATGTATGTATATATATATATATATATATATATATATATATATATATATATATATATATATATATATATATATATATATAAATCGATAAAATATCAATGTTTAATTCTTCCATGTATTTTTCTTTATGGTTGCTAGTTTGGAAAATGAAGTTGTTCTTAGTAGGAGAGACTGTGACTGCATATCCTGTCAAGTGTCAAGAGAAAAAATGAAATGGCTACCGAAAAGATAAAGGATAAGGTTATTAAAACAAATATGCAAGTAGAAATCAATTTTATTTTACGCTTCATCATACAATGTCCCTTATATCGAAAATATTACAAAACTAATTACAGAGTACGTACGATTGCAGATATTACGAATGGCTGGAAGCATAGATTACATAATCTATTTTCGCATGAATGGAAAAAATATGACTATTATTATCATTCAATATGTTTTATTATTTCTATTCACTCTATCTTATTACTGTTATTTTCATTTTCTTTTTTACGAAAACAAATTTTATAATGACGAAATGTCGACGGTTCGTAGATGCTAGACCGCGGTTGGCCGAGTCGTCACTGCAACAACAGCAACACTCGTAAGCAGTTCAACCCGAGAAACAAGGACGGCACTACACCCTCTCCCCCTGTCTCTGTCTACGGTGGCGCCCTTCACACACTTGGCCCTGGCCACTGCTCCTTTCACGTTTCATTCTTGGTGGCGCCAAACCATTCCAATCTGCTCAACGTCGCCATTAGCAACAGGACCCGCTTCCCTGTGACATGACGCTCTCGTCCTTTCATTTCCCTCTCGACAGCCAAACCCGAATGGACCTCACTTCCACAGAGCCGAGGGTACGCAGTGGTGTGCCTCCTTTCCTAACTACTTGTCGGCTCCCAGATATAGAATTCACAGTGATGACCCCGTGAAAATGAAAGAGTTGCGTTCCCGAACCTCTCCCTTCCTCCACTGTGTCCACGAAGTAACCCAACATCTTCTCTAGGGTAAAACACAACTCTGTATTTCTCATCCTTCCGAAGGACAGCTGGCCTCGTAAAAGTGAAATCAGCATCATTAGACGTCGCAGAGCTTATCGTTTTTCCTTCGTCGTCCATTATGTTAAGTGTTCCACTATGGCCAACATACATGTGGTGAAGCTGAATCGTCGCATCACTCGAAAGACCTTCACACAAGACGACTTCTGAAGACGAAGTGTAATCCGCCCACGAACCAGGTAAGTACAGTGGACACCAATAAAGCTCTTCCTTCTCCCTGAGCTTTGGGGCCAAGCCTCCCCTGGTAGGATTGAGAGGAGTGTCCTCTGGGAGGGTCGAGAGGTCGGCGCCGTCGATCGCCCTCTGGATGTGGAAGCACTCCGTATGAGTCAGCACGTCCG
This sequence comes from Oratosquilla oratoria, assembly GCF_046742065.1. NCBI lineage: Eukaryota > Metazoa > Arthropoda > Malacostraca > Stomatopoda > Squillidae > Oratosquilla > Oratosquilla oratoria. The sequence goes on along the minus strand of NC_134788.1, from coordinate 8,348,179 downwards.
TGCCGACCACGTTTTCGACAAACTCGTCGGAGGACATGTTCAGGAACCGCACCTTCTTCAGCAGGTCGTCCCCGATCTTCTGGCGCACTGCACTCCCTGACGGCTCCTCCTCCGGGCCTAGCTGGGCTCTTCCCCTGCAACGAGAAGAGACACAGTGCCGCTCACAGAACGCCTTAATGTCGGAGGTCGATGGACGAATATCTAACCACAGCTGCATTCTATATCACGTTGAAAACAAAAGAGAATTGGCCACAAAGCAAGAGGACATGCACATGTATTTACCAGGTAATCAGTGCTTTGAAGGGGACAGCCTCGGAAGAAAAACAAATGTCATCTCTCTTTAGCAAATCCCTCAAGGTTTCTTTGCTCAGGTGAGATACGGTCTCAGACGACATGACAGCGTCAGGGTCACGACTCAGCATCTGTGGAGCAAAAATCAAAAGAATTTATCTTTACACCCGTTGAGGAATCAAAGAAATGAGAAACAATTTGCACATGAGAAAGAAGGGGAGATAGAGAAAGAGAGAAACATGGGTAACAAGTACAAAGACAAACAGAGAGAGGGAGATATGGCGGGGCAAAAGAGGTAGAGAAAAAAAGATAACGGTGGAAAAGAAAGAAGAGAAAGAGAGAGGGAGGGAAAAAGGAGAGAGACATGGTGACAGATAGGAATATATATATATATATATATATATATATATATATACATATATACATGTACACACACACACACACACACACACACACACACACACACATATATATATATATATATATACATATATATATATATATATATATATATATATATATACATACAAAGGATTTTACAAAGGATTTACATATGCGGAGCATGCCGACAGGAGACCTTTTGGTCCATAACTAGGTCGGATGTGAAAAACATATATAAATGATAAATAAAAGATAAAAAATATATATATATATATAATAATATAAGTAATGATAAATAAAATAGATAATACATAGGCTTAGTCAAATAATAAACAAACAGGTAAATAGTAAGTAATATTAAACTACAAATAAATAATGATAAATGGAAATCAAGCAAATAATGAATAAACAGACAAATATCAAACAAATAATCAAATATGTTTATCTAAACGAATCTTAATCTTCGAACTAAACTACATTGCACTGCCTCTGCAGGAAGTTTATTCCATTCATTAACTACATGGTTGGTGAATTTTTTTTTTTACCCACTTCCAAATTAAATCTATTTCATTACAGTTTGAGACCATTATTTCTTATCGGATTCTCATTCAGTGTAAGAATTTTGTCACTTGGTGTTATCAATCCCCTTTAGAATCTTAAATACCCGTATCAAGTCACCTCTGAGTCTACGATTTTTTTTTATATATTTTTTTATTATTATCATTATTATTATTATTTTTTTAGGGAAAACAGATTCATATGTTTTAGTCGATTTTCGTATGATTTATTTTTGATATTTGGAATCAGTTTTGTGGCTCGCTGTTGTTCTTTTTCCAATCTGTCAATGTCTTTAATGAGATTCGATGACCATGCAGAAACAGCATATTCCAAATGTGGACGAACTAATGATTTATACAGCTTGTTAATGAGAGATGAGCTTTTGAAGTCAAAACATCGCGCAATCAGTCCTAGATTTTATTTGCTTTCTCAGAGGCTTACACTGCTTTGATGATTTGAGATCATTACTGATTACTCCTAGATCCTTCTCACTATCCACTTTTGTTAACGAATTTCCAAATAACTTGTAATCGTACTTACTGTTATTTTTACCTATGTGAATAACCTTGCATTTACTTGTGTTAAATTTCATTAGACACTTTTCAGACCATTGTTGCAATTTATCTAAATCTTCTTGAACATCTAATTGATTTGAGTGCTCTTTTGCCATTCCGCACAATTTTGTATCATCAGCAAATTTGGAGACAATAGATTTTAGTCCGTGGTCTATATCATTTATATATACTATGAATAGAAGTGGCCCAAGATTGGAACCCTGAGGAACTCCACTCATAAAAAATTTCCATCTAGAAGTTTTGCCATTTAAAACAACTGTTTTCGATCATTCAACCAATTTCTAGTCCAACTTAATAGGCTGCCACTTACTCTGTGTGAAGCTAATTTAGTAAGTAGTCTTTCGTGTGGGACGGTATCAAAAGCTTTTGCAAAGTCTAAATATATTAAATCTATATTGTTTCTTTTGTCACAACTCGAGATGACTGTGTTGTAGAATTCAAGTAAATTAATCACGCAAGAACGTTTCCGTCTGAATCCATGCCGGCTATCATTTATCAAACAGTTACTTTATAAATGATGTTCGATAGCATCTCTGATGATAGTGTCCATCATTTGTCCTATGATTGAAGCCAAGCTTATAGGCCTGTAGTTATTAGGTTTCTTTTTGTCATCTTTTTTGAATATTGGAGTGACGTTAGCTAGCTTCCATTCTCTTCGTATATGATGGATTTCTTAAAAATAATTTGTAATGGAACAACAATCTCATTTTTCAGTTCCTTTAAGATTCTTGAGTGCCAACCATCAGGCCCTGGTGTTTTATTAATTTTGAGTTTCTCTATACACCTTTTAATTTCTTTTTATTTACCATAGTAAGTTTACCCTAGATTTTTCACAGGTTTCACTTTAGAGTTCACTTTGAGATGTTTCGTTTACGAATACACATATATGTGTATATATATACATATATATATACAGTATATTTATATATATATACATATATATATATATATATATACATATACATACACACACGCACATACACACACACACACACATACACACACACACACACACACACACACACACACACACACACACACATATGTATATATATATATATACACACATATATATATACATATATAATATATATATATACATATATGTATATGCATATATATATAAATATACATATATATGTGTGTGTGTGTGTGTTTATATATATATGTATGTATATATATATATATATATACACACACACACACACACACACACACACACACATATATATATATATATACATATATATATATATATATATATATAATGTAGGGGTAATATTCAATATGTATCGTGACACATTGAACAAGTTGGGTTGTAATTTTGTAATTCAAATGAATGATCTCAATAGCTAGTTTAATTAACACGGGCGTAAATTGCCTTAATTAGGCTACTAGCTATTACTTTGGACCAGGTTTGGGGGCAAGAAGGATACCTGTCGTAGCCGGGTCTGTCAAGACGACTCAGCTGTGACAGTTACAAGTTCAGGCGATAGAGAGAGAGTACCTCAATGCACTTGTCCTTCAGCTCCTTGTCTCCGTGAACGACCGAGGTTT
>NC_134788.1:8247317-8339817 GCF_046742065.1 Oratosquilla oratoria | reverse complement strand
TTGCGGAAGTGTGGGGTCCAGGTAAGGCCACTATCAAGTGTGCTACCCAGCACACGGGTATGGTCCTTCGCTGGGATGTTTGTGTTGTTTATTTTAAGAGGAGTGTTTGTGATTGTTCTGTTGGTTCGTTTGCAGCGGAAGTGTACAGCATTGCATTTCGACGCGTTGGTCTTAATGCGCCACTGTTGCTCCCACGCGTGTGCCCCGTTACAAGCAATGATATATATAGACTCTTCTCCGTAAGATCCGGAACGATGCCAAGTGTCGCTAGACGCGATGATTAACAAGAGTGTTTAGGAATACTTCCTAGTACATACACGGATATTCTTTACATCAATGAATAGAAAATAATATTTGATAAAGTTACCTTGTCAATCTTAGATAAGCAGAAACTTAATAGTTTTTATATGAATATCTATACGTACGTAAATGTAAGTTAGGGACGCAGTTGCCAAAATATTGGTTCACATGATTATTTCCAGAGCGCGCGTAAGCTATGCACGTTCTCACGCCGGTGTTTCGGCGTCCGAATACAACGGTAATGTGCAATTTATCTTAATCTTACGTAAATCAATTCCTAAGATTGACAAGATAGATCCACAAAATAATATACATACATAAATCTATATGCAAAGTATGGAATAGTTTGTCAAAGCACAAAAAAGAACGAAATACGTCCGATGAATAGAATTCATCACTTTAAGAGTCTCTAGACGTCGATTTACCTCACGTAGGCACAGATCTTTCTCACCGGCGTCCGAAGACTAAAAGAATATGTACTTTCTCTTATCTTACGTAAATCAATTCGTAAGATTGACAAGAGAGATCCACAAGACAATATACATACATAAATCTATATGCAATGTATAGAATATGTTTGACAGAACACAAAAAGAATGGAATACATCATAAATATATAATTCATCACTTTAACAGTCTCCTAACGTCGATTACCGACGTTGGATGCCGAGAGTCCACCAAGCCTATCGTGGGAACGGCCGGCATATACCAAGTTACACATACGCACGTGTGCGCATGTGCGTCTGAATGAAATCTTCACTACGACGAGCCTGTAGTCGTAACTATATACATATATATATATATGTATATACATATATACTAAGGGCATTTTTATTTTCCAAGGGAGGTAGCCAAAGTCAAAGGCATAATTCCACACCCATTCATTTCATCCCCACCCACTTCACTCTTATTCACCCCTCCTTCCCTTCCTCTTTTCTTGGCTCTTTTCTTCACCCCCTTTCCATTCCCTCCTGCAGAAAAAGAGAAGATGGGGAGAAAGCCCTTTGGGCCTGTTTCAAAATATCATTCACATATAACCACTCCCTAACCACCTCCAACCTCTTCCATGCACCACACCATCATCCATACAACCAGTCTCCACTCACCCCTATCTTCTGCCTTCCCCCACCCTGCTTCAACAGACACTCCCCCCTTCTCCAATGCCTCTTTTAGCCCATCCATCCATCTTACCCTTGGTTTCCCCCTCATGTTCACTCCTTCTACCTCTGCCTTCCACACCTCTTTTTCTAATCTTTCTTCGCTGTTTCCACGTGTCCAAACCATCCCAATACTTTTTCATCAACCCTAGCTCCCAACTCCCTTTCTACTCCCATTCTCCTACTCACCTCCTTGTTTCTCACTCTATCCAGCCTAGTAACCTCTTATCATACTTCTCAGGCATTTCATCTCACACATTTAAACTCTTCCTCTATTAAGTTCCATGTTTCTGCCCCGTAGAGTGTCAGCAAAATCACTCCTTCGCACAAACTTCTCATAGCATCCATTCCCAAATGTCTATTTCTCATATCACTTCTTAATCATCCAAGGCATTTACGTGTTTTCTCAATCTACAATCTACCTACATCTCCATTCCTCCCTTTCCCGACACATTCGTACCCATGTATCATATATATATATATATATATACCTGTATGTATATATATATATATATATATATATATATATATATATATATATATATATATATATATGAAGATAGGAGGGTGGTAAAGAAACACACAAGTCAGAGATGAGTTTATTTCTCTAACGTTTCGGCTATTTACACCTTCTTCAAAGAGACTAAGTAGTACAAGGGGGTTACAAGATTATCGTCCGGAGGACGTCTCCTAGTTAATGGCCTGGTGGACGACCGGGCCGCTGACGATTGATCCGTGGATGGTTGGTCCGCTGACGATTGATCCGCGGACGATTGATCCGCTCTATGTTCCGCCTCCTCATTTTCCTTTGGCCAGTCGTGTACTGCTAATTCCGCCCCTATTTTAGACCAACTGATAAACCCTTTTCTATTATTTATACATTCTTCCTTATCAATATATGCTGCTTCCATTGCTTTCCTGATTGAAAGTCCTTGAATTCAGTGTTGCATGGATGTTGGTTGTGCTCAATATTCTACAGTGTGCAGTGTCTGCACCTATCACATGGCTATGGCATCCTTCCAGTTTCTAGTCTTTGTACTGTCTGTGGTGGTTGTACAAATACATCAGGCGAGACATCATTGATTTCTAGCTTGCCTGAACTTTTCAGGCTTTTTCTGAGGTGAGCGATTTAAATAAAAAAGGAAAGAAGCAAAAGGGACATGATTGGCAAAGTTTTCATTCTCAAGTGAGAATTAGAAATTTGTATGTTGAACTGAAATTGCAATAAGCTTTTTTATGGGAATTATAAATTATTTGTAGTTATGTATACATAGGAGGCAGATATAGTAATGAAGTTGACAAGCAATTATGTCTCGCCTTTTATAGCGTTGAAGATGCATGTCTGGGTTTTAACATTAATTTCTTTTTGCAGTAGTATGGCATCCAAGAAATGTCACCTCAATCCACTCTGGGTGGAGGATCCACTGTTTTCAGCATGGGTCAAGGAAGACCCCAAGGATGACACCAAAGCATACTGCAAACTTTGCAAGAAGCGTTTTGACATAGCAAGCATGGGAGTTTCCGCTCTGAGAAGTCACATGAAAAGCAACTTGCATAACAGAATCAGCCAGTCAAGGCAAAACCCATCAGCAATCCGCAACTTCTTTGGAAAGAAGCAAGACGAAAAGGCAGATGATGCTGCAGCCAATGTCACCTCCAGTGCACCAGTTGCTAGTACAAGTACAGCTCCACAAAGATCAGAGGTTGCAGCTGTTGTGTCAGATGCTGCCCTCCATGCAGAGGTTCTCTGGGCTCTGAAGCTTGTTATGAGCAACTACTCATTCAATTCATCATCTGATGTGGGCATGTTGTTCCCAAGAATGTTTCCGGACAGCCAAATTGCTAAAACTTTCTCATGTGGTGCTACAAAGTGTGCTTATCTAGTTTGTTTTGGCCTGTCTCCATATTTCCATGATCTGCTAGTGGAGAAAGAAGTGCGGAGTGCTATACCATATCCTTTGATGAGTGCATGAACCCTGTTTCACAGAATGAACAAATGGACTTCATAGTCCGTTACTGGAACAATGATTCTGGTCAGGTCAGTGTAAGGTACTTTGGGTCACAGTTCTTGGGGCATGCTCGAGCAAGCGACCTACTCAACAACTTCAAGGATAGGACACAACAACTAGATCCCAAGCGTATGCTTCAGGTGTCAATGGATGGACCTAACGTCAATTGGAAATTTTTCAATGACCTGCAACAGGAGCGCAAAACACAGGATCTCCCAGAACTTCTGAACATCGGAAGCTGTGGACTCCACACTGTCCACGGAAGCTTGCAGAAAGGGGCCAACGAGACTGGATGGAAGATTGGAAACCTGCTAAGGTCTCTGTGGCAGTTCTTCCATGATACCCCCGCAAGAAGAGAGGATTTCACCACTATCACAGGGAGCAAGCTGTACCCATTGCAATTTTGCCAGCACAGATGGGTTGAGGATGCAAAGGTTGCAGAGCGTGCATTGCAGATGTGGCCCAACGTGGAGAAATTTGTGGCATCCTTCAAAGACCCCAAGAGGGCCCCTAGCACTGCCTCATTTGCATCAGTGAAAGCTGCCTGTGAGGACCCACTCTCCGTCGCAAAGCAACAATTCTTCATCTCTGTAGCTAAACAACTCCAGCCATTCCTTCAGAGGTTTCAAACAGATGCACCCATGGCACCGTTCTTGGGACAGAAGCTAAAGGAAGTGGTTGTTGCGATAATGGGACTTTTCATCAAACAAGAAGTTCTGGACAAAGCAGACACCATGCAGAAACTGGCCAACCTGGACCCCAAGGACCAGAAGAACCAGATGCTGCCAAAACTTGTAGATCTGGGATTTGCTGCTCGAGAGTCTGTGAAGAAAGCTGCTGAGAAGAAACTGGTCAGTGATTTGAAGGTCCTGGCATTCAAGAATGAGTGTGTGACACTGCTATCAGAGCTCACATCCAAGATGTTGGACAAGAGTCCCTTGAAACTGTCCCTGGTTCGATATCTCTCTGCACTGGCTCCAGATAAACTAGTTGCTCCTTCTACAGATGCGGCGACGAAGTTCCAGAAAATCCTCCAGATGCTTCTGAATGCCAACAGGCTGTCCGGGGAAGAGTGCGATGAGCTCAGTACAAGGCGTTTGGCAGTGAGATGAAGCAGGAACATGCAGCAGATTTCAAGAACTTCACTCCAGATAGTGAGAGGCTGGACATATTTCTGGGCCAGTACTTTAAAGACCACAAGTACAGCAAGCTCTGGTCTGTTTTCAAGATGCTTCTCACAGTCTCCCATGGTCAGGCATCAGTAGAAAGGGGTTACTCTGTGAACAAGGACCTCCTGGTTCAGAACATGCAGGAGAAGACTATTGTAACTCTTCGTACAGTCTATGACAATATCCAAGCCACGGGCCAGCACTTCACTGAGTTACCCTTCACTCCCAGACTGAAAAGGCATGTCAGGGCATCGAGGATGAGATACCAACAGTACCTCGCGGATCAGAAAAAGTCACAGACAGATAATGAGAAATCCTCAAAGAGAAAGGCACTACAAGAGGATATCCAGTCAGCAGAGAAAAAGAGGAAGCTCTTGAAAGATGGTATGGAGTCAATGACCAAGGAAGCAGACCAGCTGGCAAAAAAGGCAGAAACAGAGCATGACTTCACTTTCCTGGCTAAGTCCAATGCTTTCAGACTGAAAGTCTCTGAGAAGGCGGATGAAAATCTCAAACTGGAAAAGAAACTACAAGACCTCAAGCAGAAACTGAAATCAATGGAGTGACTATTTTCAAGAAAAAGCAAAGAATGAATTATACCTGATACTCTGATATATATATATATATATATGTATATATATATATATATATATATATATATATATATATATATATTGTAATCTAACAGAGGAAGACTGCATAGTGTAATAAAGTGGGTGGAATCGGCTGGCTGTAAGGGGTGGAGGAGGCCAGAAAGATCAGTTTGTATTTGAAAATTGTTTCAGATATTCCGCTCAAAGTCCTGGAAATTTGATGATTTTTATCCTGGAATATCCTGGAAAAGTCCTGGAATTTAGTTTTCAGTTTTCTGTGGGAACCCTGTTGGAGGCTTTAAACCCCTCTGCACTTTTTTCTTCCTTGTCAATATAGGTCTTACTGGCCATCCTCTTCCAGTAAAGTCCTGTTTCATCATAATCTATAACTTGTTTCCTGCTGTACCCTTTCTCTTCAATGCACTTTTCTAATTCCGGCTTGAATTTGTCTGCAGCCTTTTTGTCGGCACTAGCAGCCTCACCTGTGACCTGGATATTATGGAGAGCTGAACATCGCCTGAATTTATCAAACCACCCTTTGCTTGCTTTAAATTCAAAGTCTTCCACTCCCATTTCTACCTTCAGTCTTTCAATAATGGACAATGCTTTCTGACAGATTAAATTCAAAGACAGAGCCATATTTTGACAATTCTGGTCGTCGATCCAGAATTTGAGCCATCTTTCCATCTTATCCATTATTGGCTCACAGTGTTTTGTTAGCATTTTACTCTGCAGATGCGTTGCATTCTCCCCAGATTTTTTTTTATAGCGTCACGATTCTTCAACACTGTCCAGACTGTCCACTGGGCTAGGCCCAAGTTTCGACTTATGGCAGACGTACCTTCTCCATGCTCTTTCCTCTTCAAAATATCTAATTTTACCTCTAATGTCAGCCTACTCCTCTTTCGTTTTGTCTTTTCAACTCCAGCAGTGTCTGCAGAACGTTTTGTGGCCATTATGGGTGCATCACTGTGGGTCGTGATAATAATGTCCACAAAAAACACATTGTAAGGATTTAATTTGTGTTCAAAGGGAAACGCGGGAAGAGACTGATTGTTGTGGTGGCCGCACGGCATGGTGGCGCTATGGTGCAGTGTAAACAAAACACGAGCGGATACCGTATCTGTGAATATTTCTTACCGTAAATAGAATTGGGGGTAGTAATTACCAAATACTGTAACTGTGAATTTACCGAATAAAGAATTACCGTATAAGGACTCATCATTGTGTATATATATATATATATATATATATATATATATATATATATAATATGTATATATATATATATATATATATATACATATGTATGCCATGAAAACCACTATTGGAATAAAAAAGACTGGAGACAGGGAATCTATATATTTCGATTGCAAACTGCAATCCTCTTCAGTAGATACAAAAATGGAATAGTGCGTGCTACATAAGTACCACTCACTATTCCATTTTTGTACTTACTGAAGACGATTGCAGTTCGCAATCGAAATATATAGATTCCCTGTCTCCAGTATTTATTACTCCAACAGTGGTTTTCATGTGATTGACAAATGTGTGATTACATTTTTCACCTGTTATATATATATATACATATATATACATATATATATATATACATATATATATACATATATATATACTGTACATATATATATATACATATATATATATATATATACATACATATACCAAAAGCTTTTTTCCTCCTACACAGGGGGTAGCCAAAAAGAAAAAGGCATAGAGACCACTCCCACCCATTCCATTTCCTATATATTCGACTCCCCCCTCCACCCTCCCTCTTATCTTGGCACCTTCTGGATGATGGGTCATCCCTGCATCCTGTCCACTGCCCTGGGTCAGAAGCAGTGTTGCAAGATACAGCACATCCACAGCAAGGACACTTCATTAAATTAGTGACCTCCCCTCTCTGTCCCCTCATGCAGAAATGGAGATGGGGAGAAATCCCTTTAGGCTGCATCAATTTATTTTTCACACATGCTCCCTTGCCCCCCCACCCACTCCCCCTCATGCATCACAGTATCATCAATACACAACCATTCCCCATTCACCCCTATCTTCTGTCCTCTCTCATCCTTCCTCAACAGACATTCCTCTCTTTCTCAATGCCCCTATTATCCTAACCATCCATCTCATCTTGGGTCACTCCCTCATGTTTACTCCTTCCACCTCTGCCTTCCATAACTCTTTTACTAGTCTTTCTTAACTCATTCTTTCCATGTGTCCAAACCATCCCAATACTCTTTCATCAACTCTATCCCCCAACTCCCTTTCTACCCCTGTTCTCCTCCTCACCTCCTCATTTCTCACTCTATCCAGCCTAGCAACCCCCATCATACTTCTCAGGCACCACATCTCAAACGCATTCAAACTCCTCTTCTCTTCCCCTCTTATGTTCCATGTTTCTGCCCCATACAGTGCTATTGGCACAATCACCCCTTCATACAATCTTGTCTTCGCATCCATTCCCAAATGTCTATTTCTCATCATACTTCTCAGTCCCCCAAGGCATTTCCTTGCTTCTCTCACTCTTTAGTCTACTTTCACCTGCAATCCTCCCTTTCCTGCCACATTCACACCAAAATATCTAAAACTATCCATTTCCTCCAGTCTATCTCCCTTAATACTCACTTTCAATTTGTTGCCACTTTCTCCCCTTCTACATCTCATCATCTTACATTAACTCAGATCTATCTTCAACTTCCTTCTTTCACACACCTTCCCAAACTCTGTCACTAATTTCCTTAAACCCTCCACTGATTCTGCTACAAGTGCAGTGTCATCAGCAAACAACAACTGGCTTATCTCCCACTTTTCCCCATTTTCTTTGACCATCTCTAATTCTTGGCCCATTACCTTTGTGTTTACCTCTTGGACTACCACATCCATTTATAATTTGAACAGCCAAGGTAACATAACATATCCCTGGCAAAGTCCCACCTTTACCTCAAACCACTTGCTCTCTCAATTTCTCATTTTAACACAGATTCTAATACTCTCGTAAAAACTCTTGATTGCTCCTAACAGCTTTTCCTCAATCCAATGTATCTGCAAAACCTCCCACAGTACCTTTCTGTCTACTCTGTCATAAGCATTTCCCAAATCCACATAGGCACAAAAAAAATCCTTACATTTTCCCAAAGCTTTCTCACATATGTACCTTACCAAAAAAATCTGGTTCATGCAACTCCTACCTGTCCTAAACCCACACTGTGTTCCTCACCAATTATTACCTCTGTTCCTCTCCTAATCCTCTCAATCAAAACCCTACCTATGCCTTCCCAACTACACTCAACAAACTGATCCCTCTGAAAATACTACATTCACACTTGTCCCCTTTTCCCTTGTAAAGTGGAACTATACAGACACTCCTCCAGTCCTCTGGCACTCTAACCTCTTTTATGCAATCATTAAATAACCTCACCAGCCAGTCCATCATCAGTGTACCTCCCTTTTTTTAGACATTCCTCAAGACATCCATCCAACCCAGGTGCCTCTTCGGCTCTCATCATTTTAGCAACTGCCTTCACCTCATCCTTCCTTATTTCTCCTCCATTTACCTCACTCATCACTCATTTCTTTAGCGCTTCCCACTGCAACTACCTTTCCCTCCCTATCCTCCTTCACTTTTAGCAACTCTGCCCATCATCTTACTGCCATTTCTTCCATTATCATCTCTCCATCTGCACCTTTCACCTTTTCTTCTTTGATTGACTCACTTCCTATTTCTCTCTTACTTTCTTTCAATAACATCTTTTTATTACTTTCAAAATTTTGTGTCATACTCTTACCCTGTTTCACATCTGCTCTCCTCTTTGCCTCCTTTATCTTATACTTCTCTTCTCTTTACATCTCTCATTTGATTCTCTCATTCTATTATGTAATCAATCTGTGAATGCTTGATTCTTCTCATCTACAACCTTCTTTGTTTCTTCATCCCACCACTTGTGTCACACATCTTTGCACACTTTGTGACTCCCTCCTTGAACCATTCCCATTCCTCTTCCACTCCTAGTTCTACTCTATCCTTCACTCCCTCCCACTTCTCTCTCAGCTTCTTTTTGTACTCCTTTTCTTTCTATATATATTTTACACACACACACACACACACACACACACACACACACACACACACACACACACACACACACATATATATATATATATATATATATATATATATATATATATATATATATGTTTCTTAAGACAGATTGAACATTTTTAGAAGCTCCGCCATGGGATACGAACCCTGACCCGTGCGTCGAAAATTGTCGGAAGGCTCGCCTAATACGGGATTAGATGAAAGTGAGATTAGATCTTCCAATGTTACGTGAAGCGTGGTCGGGGACTAGTACAGTCCTTTTGAACCATCACCATGTAGCATGGTCGCTAACGTCTTGGCCTCGTGATTTTCGACGCACGGGTCAGGGTTCGTATCCCATGGCGGAGCTTCTAAAAATATATATATATATATGTATATACTGTATATATATACATACAAGAAGCATGTGTAAGTTGCACCAGGTTGCAAGATAATAGATTAAGGACATATTTTTGTGGCAAAAATATTCTCAAAACCCATTGCTTTGCACCAAACTACAAAGCAACTTGCAGTTTTGTTCTGACAATCAATATATACAAAAAAAGACTGAAAAATACAAATATATGAGGTTGAGAGTACTGGGGGGCTACTGATTTTGTGTGTGTGAGGGGGGTTAAGCCCCTACATAACCCCTCCGTGGCTATGGGCTTGGGTGGATGGGCTCAAGCTCTTTCCACACATCAACAGCATCATTTCACATACACAGATGAATGTAGTAATTCAACAAGATGAAACTTGTTGTAGATAAATCGCTCAGATAATTTGAGGAAGATCAGACAGGATAACTACCTGGGCAAATGGATCCCCCATACCTGCAGACAAGTTTTCCCTGCAGGTTCCATCAGGTACTTGTGGGCCAGGGTGTACACCTCGAGAGCCTCTTCAACAGACTCCAGGTCCATCCGGTCTAAGTACGTGTGATCCAGAAGCTTCTGGAAGGCCTCATGGGGATCCTCTGGAAGGTTGAGCTGCTTACCGGTAGTAGCCATGGGTCCCATCAGCATGGCGCCGAACACGGGCGACTTCATGGACAGGATCAGCCTGTGGGCCTGAGGGAGTCACAGATTATGTCCAAAGCCTTCCTTGGGGGCAACACACTTGAAAACACCAGCCACCCTGGTCAAGGAGTGCAAGATGTTCAAGGCGAGTATCCACACTTACCTTGATGCAAACCCCGCCTGGAAAGATGATGTCCAAGTCGCTGTACTCGCCCGAGGTGTGCAAGTACTCCAAGCATTCCATGTTGCCCCTCAAGACCATCTGCCATGGCTGGCCGCCCAGGGTTCCCTTTTCGACCATATTAACTCTTCAGTTGCTGCCTGGAAATGTCAACTGGTTTAGCTGTGTGTTAACGAAGGTGCTTGGTCGGTCAGGGGCAGTCTCCCTCCCTATCATCGACAGTAAATGAGAAATTTCTTATTTATTGTCTTGTATCATTTGCATTTTTCTTATAGTGTGTACCTATCCATTGTTCGTACTCTATTATTAAGGTTAATCCTAATAATGTCTTCTTAAAGACGAAATGTTGAAATAAAGGGAAGATTATGGAAACCTAATTTACCCTCATCCTCTTAAAGGAAAAATTATTATTGGAAAAGCTGAGAATACTACAAAGAAGTTCGACAACTATGAGAATGCTATACAAGCACACATACATAGAAGACACTATGGCGGCCCAAGTTCATATCCTGCCAGGGCTGAAATAATTTCAGTATCGCTGTGCTGCTAGTCGTTACCCCAATTCTTGTGGGCGGGGAGTTCAGGGTCTGTGTGTATGTAAGGTCACTGCATTACCCATAGATCAGTCATATACGAGCTCTGAGCTCTCTTCTGGGAGGAAAATAGCTGTTGATCATGATTCAACACGTGATCCAAGACCATGGTGAATCACACACACACACACACACACACACACACACACACACACACACACACACACGTACGTTAGATGGACGGCGAGGATTAACGTTCTGGAGAAAGAGTGAAATTCTCGTGGATCTCAACGGAAAGGAAGTACCTATTGTATTTACGGGGGGGATTGCTCGTGGTGTAGTGGGAAAGTGAGGAAAAAGGAGAAGGGGAGAGATTACTGAGGGAAATGGAAGGAAATGAGGAAGGGGAGGACTTGGTCCAAGAGGCCAGACGGCTTGTAAACAAACGCCGAACCGATGATTTGGATTTTGATGATGGGACCAAAAAAATGTAAAGATTAGAAACATAGATAAAAGCAGTTCAATGGAAGGTGAGGGTAATAATTTCCAAGGATTTAATGAGGGGGCGGCGGATGCCAACCTCCCCCGACTGGCAAAACTGGAGGAAAAACCGGAACAAATGACCGAACATTGGGAGGTTAGGTTCGGTAAAATGTCAAAAATTGCGGAAAGGGTTGAAAGATTGGAAGACCTAGAGAAGGCGAACAAAAACTTAACTGATGAAATAGAAGAACTAAAAAGACAGTTAAGAGAAGTAAAAGAGGAGAATGAAGAATTAAAAAGGAACAATAAAGACAATAAAGAGGGAACAGCAAAAGAGGCACAGGGGTGGAGGAAGATGCAGGAAAATAGTAAAGTTGCATTTACTGATATAATTAAACAGCAAATGAGAGAACAAACTGAAGACTCAGTTATCAAAGTGATGAGACAGAAGGAGAATATTGTAAGAGACTTAGCAGATAAAAAGAAATGTATAATTATATTAGGAATGGAAGAGAAACATAACCCAGACAGAACCACAAGAATCAAAGAGGAAAATGAAAAAGTAAGTAGATTACTAGAATTAGTTCAAGAAGAGGAACCTGAAATCATGAAACAAATTGAAGCGAAGTTTGGACTCGGAAAGTATAGTACAGATAAGACCAGACCAATTAAGATTAAATTCAGATCACAAACAACAGCAGAGACTATCTTAGCAAAAACAGGGAAGTTAGCAGAAAGTGAACAATATAAAAAGGTATGGATAAAAAGAGAAATGAATAAAGAGGAAAGAGAGGAAGAAAAAATGAAAAGGAAAGAAGCTAAAGAAAAAAACGAGACCAGAACGGAGTCAGAAAAACAAGAATTCTACTGGAGAGTAGTGAATATGAAATTGAAGAAATGGATCATAATAGAAACAAAAAAGAAACAGATGATACTATGGAAATAACAGAAAGTTAAGAGTATCCTACACAAATATAGATGGATTAATAACAGGACTAAATGAACTGAACGAGTATCTGAAGGAAAAAGATCCGGACATAATGGGAAATGTTGAGACAAAATTAAAAGGTATACTACCACCCAACAGCATAGGACACAATACATATAATTATTGGATTAGAAACAGAGAGATAAAACAAGGGAGTGGAGTTATGTTCCTGACTAAGAAGGATATAAACGTGAAGTGTGTCACATATGGAAAGAACAGAGTAGAGATGATTATGATAGAAATAGAAGACAGAGATAAGAAGAGCAGAAAGTTTGTAATAAACTACGTGCCCCCAGGAACAGCCTCATGGGAAGAGAGTGAACATAAAAGTATGTTAGAAGACACAAGAATAACACTAAACAAGATAATGGAAGATGGAGGAAGAATAGTTATGATGGGCGACTTTAATTACAAAGAAATCTGCTGGGAAGAGATGACCGTAAAGGGTGGAGAAGACTCATGGGGAAATGTTCTACTTGAGATGATTATTGACCATACAATGACACAATGGATCCAAGAGAACACTAGGTATAGAAATGAAGAAGAACCATTGAGACTAGACCTAATAATCACATCAGAACCTGAAATAGTGGACAAGATAGAATACCAGGCACCAATAAATAAAAGTGACCACATATTGATAGAACTAGAACTGAGAAAAAATACATGAAAAGAAATGAACAATATAGAAAAGGAAGAATGATGTATGAAAAAACAAACTTTGATAAAAGAAGAGAATTCTTTCAAAAAGAAAACTGGGAAGAAATATACAAAGAAGAAACAACAGTGGAAGAGAAATGGAATATTTTGACAAAAATTTATAAAAAAAGGAGTGGAAAAGTATGTCCCAAGACAAAAACAAGAAAAAGAATATGTAAAATGCTGGTACAAACAAAAGTTGTAGGGAGTTAAAAGACAAAAGAGACAAAGCTTGGACCAAATGGAAAAAACACAGAAGGCCTGAAAAATGGAAAATATATACTTGTTATAGAAATAAATATGTACAAACGTGCAGAGAGGAAAAGAGGAAATATGAAAAAGATGTCATAGAAAAATGTAAAGATCAACCAAAACTATTCTACAGATTTGTAAACAACAAATTGAAAAACAAACAAGATTTGGAGAAATTAAGACCAGGAGTAGTTGAATACACAGAGGAAATTGAAATGGCGGAAATTATGAACAAACATTTTAAATCGGTGTTTACAAGGGAGAACATACAACCTGAAGAGATTGAATGGAAAGAGAAAGTCCCCCCTATGAAAGAAATAGAAGTAACAAAGAATGAAATATTGAAACACTTGAGTAATTTTGATGTCAGAAAATCGCATGGACCAGATGAAATAGTAAACTGGATTTTGAAAGAATGCAGGAACGAACTGGCAGACAAAATACATAGCATAATAAACAGTTCCTTGAAAGAAGGAAAAGTTCCAGAAGATTTGAAAAAAGCAAATATAGTACCTATATATAAAGGGGGAAATAAAGAAGACCCTAACAACTATAGACCAGTCTCTCTAACAAGTACAATAGCAAAAATTTGTGAAAGAATTGTCAAAAGTAGATGGGTAAAATATTAGAAAAAAAAAACAACGTGCTAAATCCAAGGCAATTTGGATTCAGACAAGGACAATCATGCGTCACCAATTTAATATGTTTCTATTCAAGGCTAATAGATATAATACAAGCAAGAAATGGATGGGCTGATTGTGCATTTCTAGACCTACTTTTGACAAAGTACCACATAAGAAGTTGCTTAAGAAATTAGAAACTGAAGGAGGAATACAGGGCAAACTGCTTAATTGGATGGAAGACTTTTTGCAAGAAAGAAAAATGAGAGTAGTGATAAGAGACAAACACTCAAAATGGGATGAAGTAATAAGCGGTGTTCCACAAGGAACAGTTCTGGCCCCAATAATGTTTGCTATATATATTAATGATATGGATGAAGGAATTGAAAGCTATTTGAGCTTCTTTGCAGATGATGCAAAAAAGTGAACACGGAAGAAGATTGTGAATCACTACAGAGTGATCTAAATAAAGTACAGGAATGGAGTAGGAAGTGGGAGATGGAGTTCAATACAAAAAAGTGTAGTATAATGGAATTTGGAAAAAGCAAAAACAGAATAACAGGATCATATAAATTGGGAGAAGAAGGAATAAAAAAGTAGAAAATGAGAGGGACCTGGGAGTCATTGTTATGAATAATATGTCACCTGAGAAACATATAAATAAGATTTTTGGAGAAACTTATAATTTAATAAGAACAAAGTTGCATTTACATACCTGGATGAAGAAATGGTGAAGAAAATTCTAATCACCCTGATAAGACCAAGATTGGAATATGCAGCAACGATATGGTCACCAAGTACAAAAAAATGTATAAAAAAAACTTGAAAGAATACAAAGAGCAATTACAAAATTGGCACCAACACTCTCAAAACTATCATATGAAGAGAGACTAGCAAAACTTGAATTACAGACACTAGAGCAAAGAAGAGAGAGAGGAGATTCGATAGCTATTTACAGAATCATGAAAGACATAGGAATTACTGATAGGGAGAATCTGATAAAATGGGATGATAGAAATACAAGAGGACACGGAAAGAAAATAAAAAAAAGACAGCTATAGAAGAGATCTGAAAAAGAACAGCTTTCCTCACAGAGTAATAGACAGTTGGAACAAGTTAGATGAGAAAGTGGTGTGTGCAAAAACAATACATGAATTTAAAATAGTTTAGATAAAATGAGATATGAAGACGGGACACCACGAGCATAGCTCCCCTTCCCGTAAAATACAACTAGGTAAATACAACTAGGTAAATACACGCCCCCCCCAAACACACACACACACACACACACACACACACACACACACACACACACGGCTTTTGACAAAGTACCACATAAGAAGTTGCTTAAGAAATTAGAAACTGAAGGAGGAATACTGGGCAAACTGCTTAAATGGATGAAAGACTTTTTGCAAGAAAGAAAAATGAGAGTAGTGATAAGAGACAAACACTCAAAATGGGATGAAGTAATAAGCGGTGTTCCGCAAGGAACAGTTCTGGCCCCAATAATGTTTGCTATATATATTAATGATATGGATGAAGGAATTGAAAGCTATATGAGCTTCTTTGCAGATGATGCAAAATGTTGAAAAAAGTGAACACGGAAGAAGATTGTGAATCACTACAGAGTGATCTAAATAAAGTACAGGAATGGGGTAGGAAGTGGGAGATGGAGTTCAATACAAAAAAGTGTAGTATAATGGAATTTGGAAAAAGCAAAAACAGAATAACAGGATCATATAAATTGGGAGAAGAAGGAATAAAAAAGTAGAAAATGAGAGGGACCTGGGAGTCATTGTTATGAATAATATGTCACCTGAGAAACATATAAATAAGATTTTTGGAGAAACTTATAATTTAATAAGAACAAAGTTGCATTTACATACCTGGATGAAGAAATGGTGAAGAAAATTCTGATCACCCTGATAAGACCAAGATTGGAATATGCAGCAACGATATGGTCACCAAGTACAAAAAAATGTATAAAAAAACTTGAAAGAATACAAAGAGCAATTACAAAATTGGCACCAACACTCTCAAAACTATCATATGAGGAGAGACTAGCAAAACTTGAATTACAGACACTAGAACAAAGAAGAGAGAGAGGAGATTTGATAGCTATTTACAGAATCATGAAAGGCGTAGAAATTACTGATAGAGAGAATCTGATAAAATGGGATGATAGAAATACAAGAGGACAGGGAAAGAAAATAAAAAAAGACAGCTATAAAAGAGATCTGAAAAAGAACAGCTTTCCTCACAGTTGGAACAAGTTAGATGAGAAAGTGGTGTGTGCAAAAACAATACATGATTTTAAAAATAGTTTAGATAAAATGAGATATGAAGACGGGACACCACGAGCATAGCTCCCCTTTCCGTAAAATACTAGATAAATACAACTAGGTAAATACACACACACACACACACACACATGATCGTCAAATTGAAGGCGAAGATTGGAACGCCGGAAAGAAAGGCAATTTTCGTGGATTTCAACCACGAGCAAGTACCTGTGTTGTATTAGTAGGGAAGGGGAAAGCTCATGGTGAAGTGGGAAGGTGAAGAAAAAGGAGAAGGGGAAGGATTATTGAGAACATAAGGCAACAACGGGCCCCAGACGTCAGAAGGAATGTAAACAAGAGATGTGCAGATGACACAGGTGAAGTAAAAGAAACCAGTAAAGGCATAAAAATTAGGAACATAGATAAGAGCAGCACAATAGAAAGTGGAGATAATTATTTATATGGATTTAATGAGGGATGTGACCTCCCCCAATTAGCAAGTCTAGAGGAAAAGCTAACAAAAATGAACAAATCATGGGAGGTTAGGTTTAGTCAACTGGTACTGATTACACAAAGAGTTGATAAATTGGAAGAACTAAAGAAGGAGAACCAAAACCTAAATAAAGAAATAGAGGAACAAAAAAGACAGTAAAAAGAAGTAAGACATGAGAATGACAAATTAAAGAGGAATAATAAAGAGAATAAAGAGTCCATAGCAAAAGAGGTAAAGGGTTGGAAAAGGGTTCAGGAGAATAGCAAAATTGAATTTAGAGATATAGTGAAACAACAGATGAGGGAACACACTATGAACACAGTTCTTAAAGTGATGAGAGAGGAGAATATAGTAAAAGACTTAGCAGATAAAAAGAAATGTATAATTATGTTAGGACAGGGAAGAGAAACATAATCCAAATAGGACTAAAAGAGTAAGAGATTAGAAAGAAAGAGTGAACAAGGGATTAAAAATATTTCAAGATGGTGAACAGGAAATAGGGAAAGAAAATAAAGTAATATATAGAGTAGGGAAATACAGTATAGACAAGACCAGACCAATTAAGGTTAAATTCAGGTCACAAACGACAGCAAAAACTGAACAACTAGCAGAAAGTGATCATTACAAAAAGGTATGGATAAAAAGAGAGATGAATAAAATGGAAAGAGAGGAAGAGAAAAGAAAAAGAAAAGAAGCTATGGGAAAAACGAGAACAGAACAAAGTCAGGCAAAGAGAAATTCTATTGGAGAGTAGTAAATATGAATGTGAAGAAATGGTTCATAGGAGAGAAAAACTGAAGGGAAACAGAAAACAGGATGAAGATAACAGAAAATTAAAAGTGGCCATCACAAATATAGATGGATTAATAACAGGCTTGATTTAACTGAATGATTATCTGATGGGAAGGAACCTGACATAATGGGAATTGTGGAGAAAAAATTGAAAGGTATATTACCACCAAACAGTGTAGGACATGGTTTATACATTTATTGGATTAGAAACAGAGAAGTAAAACAAGGTGGTGGAGTTATGTTCCTGACTTTGGATATAAATGTGAGGAATGTTACATATGGAAAGAATAGAGTGGAGATGATTATGATGGAAATAGAGGACAGGGACAAGAAGAGCAGGAAATTTGTGGTAAATTATGTGCCTCTAAAACAGCTTTGTAGGAAGAGAGAGAACACAAGAATATGTTAGAAGACACAAGAATAACACTTAATAAGATAATGAAAGATGGAGGAAGAATATCTATAATGGGTGACTTTAATTGTAAAGAAATCTGCTGGGAGGAGATGACAGAGAGGAGTGGAGGCGACCTATGGGGAAATGTACTTGATATGATTATAGAACATACAATGACACAATAGATACAAGAGAATACTAGGTATAGAAATGAGAAAGGGCCATCGAGACTAGACCTAATAATCACATCAGAACCTGAGATAGTGGACAAGATTGAATATATGACACCACTAAGCAAAAGTGACTATATATTAGATGAACTGGAACTAAAAGAAGAAACAGACATGGGAAAAAGTGAACAATATAGAAAGGGAAGAATGATGTACGGAAAAAAAACTTTTTTGGTAAAATGAGATTTTTTTCAAAAAGCAGACTGGGAAAGGATATACAAAGAGGTAACAACAGTAGAATAGAAATGGAAAACCTTGACCAAAATTTATAAGGAATGGAAAAGTATGTTCCAAGACAAAAACAAGAAAAAGGATATATAGAATGTTAGTACAACAAAAGATGTAGCAAGTTAAAAGATAAAAGGGATAAAGCCTGGATAAATTGGAGGAAAGAAAAAAAAAACGAAAAATGGAAAATATATACTGGTTACATAAATGAATATGTACAAGTGCGCAGAAAAAGATGTCATAGAAAAATGTAAAGATCAACCAAAACTATTTTATAGATTTGTAAACAGCAAACTCAAAAACAAACAAGAATTAGTGAAACTATAACAGGGAGAAATAGAATACACAGAGAAAATAGAAATGGCAGAAATTATGAACAAACATTTTTTTTTTTTTTTTTTTTTTTAATATATACTACGACTGTCCCTCCGTTATGCTGTCCTCCAACCCCTTGTTGCTGTCCTGTACCATTTCTCTGAGTATTCCTTTTCTGTGATGGGGGAATTCCCCGTGGTGGGGGAAAAGAATACTGCCACCAAGCAATCCCACTTGGATCGTAAGAGGCGAGAAGAAAGGGACGGGTATTGGGACTAGGCATCCTTCCCCTTGTAGCCCCACAGGGCACATTCCTTAAAAAAGAAAAGAAGGCATAAGAGGGGCTGGAAAGCCTCGGACCAGCACCCTAAGGTTTGGGTCTTTTAATGTGCGTGGATGTGGTACAGATGAGAGTAAAAGGGAAGAGATAGGTAGTATGTTTGTGAGAAGAGAGATGGATGTGTTGGCTTTGAGTGAAACTAAGTTGAAAGGGAAGGGTGAGTGTAAGTTTGGGAGTATAAGTGGGAGGTTATCAGGAGTGAAGAGAGGGCGAGGGAGGGAAGGGGTGGCTATTCTAGTAAGTGAAGAGATAGGTAAACGGGTAGTGGAGTGGAAGGAGGTTTTTTCAAGGATAATGGGGATGAAGGTGAAACTGGGGAAGGAGATGTGGGTCTTTGTAAGTGCATATGGGCCTGGCAGTGAGAAGAGTGTAGAAGAAAGGGAGGCCTTTTGGATAGATCTAAATGAGTGCATAGAGGATTAGGAGGAGAAATAAGGAAGGATGACGTGAAGGCAGTTGTTAAGATGATGAAAGCAGGTAAGGCACCTGGTCTGGATGGATGCCATGCGGAATGTCTGAAAAAGGGAGGTACAGTGATGGTGGACTGGTTGGTGAGGTTATTTAATGTTTGATGGAGAGAGGGTAGAGTGCCGGAGGACTGGAGGAGTGCCTGTATAGTTCCTCTTTACAAGGGAAAAGGGGACAAGTGTGAATGTAGTAGTTTCAGAGGGATTAGCCTGTTAAGTGTAGTTGGGAAGGCTTATGGGAGGATCTTGATTGAGAGGATTAGGAGAGGAACAGAAGGAGTAATTGGTGAGGAACAGTGTGGATTTAGGACAGGTAGAGGTTGTGTAGATCAGATCTTTGTGGTAAGACAGATATGTGAGAAAGCTATAGGAAAGGGGAAGGATGTTTTTTGGGCTTTTATGGATCTGGAAAAGGCATATGATAGGATAGACAGAAAAGCACTGTGGGAGGTTATGAAGATATACGGGAAAGGAGGAAAGCTTCTAGGAGCTCTCAAGAGTTTTTATGAGAATAGTAGAGCTTGTGTCAGGATTGGAAATGGAGAGAGTGAGTGGTTTGAAGTAAAGGTGGGACTTCGTCAAGGATGCGTTATGTCACCCTGGCTGTTCAACTTATACATGGATGGGGTGGTGCGAGAGGTAAATGCAAGGGTAGTGGGCAAGGGATTGGAGATGGTTAAGGAAAATGGAGAAAAGTGGGAGGTGAGCCAGTTGTTGTTTGCGGACGACACTGCGCTTGTGGCAGGATCGGAGGAGGGATTGAGGAAGCTGGTGGCAGAGTTTGGGAGAGTATGTGATAGAAGAAAGCTAAAGATAAATGTGGGTAAAAGTAAGGTGATGAGATGTACAAGGGGTGAAAGTGGCAGTAGACTGGAAGTGAGCATTATGGGAGAGCGACTGGAGGAAGTGGATAGTTTTAGATACTTGGGTGCAAATGTGGCAGGGAAAGGTGGAGTGAAAGTGGAGGTAGAATGTAGATTGAGAGAAGCGAGTAAATGCCTTGGTGGATTAAAGAGTGTAATGAGGAATAGACATTTGGGAATGGATGCTAAGAGGAGACTGTATGAAGGAGTGATTATGCCAACAGCACTGTATGGGGCAGAAACATGGAACATAAGAGAAGAAGAGAGAAGGAGTTTGAATGTGTTTGAGATGAGGTGTCTGAGAAGTATGATGGGGGTTACTAGGCTAGATAGAGTGAGAAATGAAGAGGTGAGGAGGAGAACGGGGGTGGAAAGGGAGCTGGGAGATAGGGTTGATGAAAGAATATTAGGATGGTTTGGACACATGGAAAGAATGAGTGAAGAAAGACTAGTAAAAGAGGTGTGGAAGGCAGATGTGGAGGGAGTGAACATGAGGGGGCATCCTAGGATGAGGTGGATGGATGGGGTGAAGGGGGCTTTGGGGAAGAGGGGAATGTCTGTTGAGGAAGGACGGGAGAGGACAGAAGACAGGGGTGAATGGAGAATGGTTGTATATGGATGATGTTAGGATAGCATGAGGTGGAATGGGCGGGTGGATGGGGGGTGAGGTAGTATGTGTGAGCAAAATTTGACGCAGCCCGAAGGGATTTCTCCCCGTCCTCTCATTTTATGCAATGGGGGGACGGAGAGGGGGGTCGCCGATTTAATGAAGCGGCCTTGCTGTGGATGTGCTGTGTTTTGCGACACTGCTTCTGACCCAGGGCAGTGGACAAGGTGCAGGGATGACCCGTCATTCAGGAGGTGCTAAGATAAGAGGGAGGGTGGAGGGGTGTGGAGTGTATTCAGGGATGGAATGGGTGGGAATGATTTTATGCCTTTTTCTTTTTGGCTACCTCCCTTGTAAGGGGGAAAAAGCCTTGGTATATGTATGTGTGTATGTATGTATTTTAAAACAGTGTTTACGAGAGAGAACATACAACTTAGAGATGTCGAGTGGGAGGGGAAAGTCCCACCTATGAAAGAGATAGAAATAACAAGAAATGAAATAATGAATCACTTGAGTAATCTTGATGTCAGAAAATTGCATGGTCCAGATGAAATGGCAAACTGGATTTTGAGAGAATGCAGGAATGAACTAACAGACAAAATACATAGTCCAATAAGCAGTTCATTGAAGGAAGGAAAAGTTCAAGAAGATTGGAACAAAGCAGATATAGTACCAATATATAAGGGGGGGAAACAAAGAAGATCCTACAAACTATAGACCGATCTCTCTTACAAGTACGGTTGCTAAAATTTGTGAAAGAATGATCATAATCAGATGGGTAAAGCATTTGGAAAAAAGAAAAAACAATATACTAAATCCGAGGCAGTTTGGATTTAGACAAGGAAGATCATGTGTCACAAACTTGATGTGTTTATATTCAAGACTAATATAGTACAGGAAAGAGATGGATGGGCTGATTGTGCCTTTCTAGACCTGAAAAAAGCTTTTGATAAGGTGCCACATAAGAAATTGATAAAGAAATTAGAAACTATAGGAGGTATACAGGGCAAACTACTTAAATGGATGGAAGACTTCTTGCATGAAAGGAAAATGAGAGTGGTAATAAGAGACAAACATTCCAATTGGGATGAGGTGATTAGTGGAGTTCCACAAAGAACAGTTTTGGCCCCAATAATGTTTGCTATATTAATGATATGGATGAAGGAATTGGGAGTTATATGAGCTTCTTTGCAGACGATGCAAAAATGTTGAAAAAAGTGAACACTGAAGAAGATTGTGAGTTGATGTAGAGTGATCTCAATAAAGTATGGGAATGGAGTAGGGAGTGGGAGATGGAATTTAACATTAAGATGTGTAGCATAATGGAATTTGGAAGAAGCAAAAAAGGAATAGTGGGATCATATACATTGGGAGAAGAAGAAATTAAAAAAGTGGAAAAAGAGAAGGACCTAGGAGTCATTATTATGAATATGTCCCCTGAGAAACATATAGAAAAAAAATGGAGAAACTTATAATTTAATAAGATCAATCAAAGTGGCATTTACATACCTGGACAAAGAAATGGTGAAGAAAATCTAGTCACTTTTATAAGACCAAGATTGGAGTATACAGCAATGATGTGGTCACCAAGTACAAAAAAATGTATAACAAAACTTGAAAGAATACAAAGAGCAATTACAAAATTGGCACCAATGCTCTCAGAACTATCATATGAGGAGAGGCTGGCAAAACTTGAACTACAGACATTGGAGCAAAGAAGAGAGGAGACTTGATAACTATAGAATCATGAAAGACATGGAAATTATTGATAGAGAGGATCTAATAAAATGGGATGGTAGAGATACAAGAGGACATGGAAAGAAAATCAAGAAAGACAATTATAGAAGAGACCTGAAAAAGAACAGCTTTCCCCACAGGATAATAGACATTTGGAACAAGTTAGATGAAAATGTGGTGTGTGCAAAAACAAAACACAAATTTAAAAACAGGCTAGATAAAATGGGATGTGAAGACAGGGCACCATAAGCATAGCTCCCCTTCCTGTAAAATACAACTAGGTAAATACACACACACACACATATATATATTTTTTTCAACCACAAATCACTTTTAATTCTATGCCATTGCAGTCGAGACCGAGTCGCTTGATGGAAGCATCTGTTGGAAATTGAAACATGGACGAGCCGAGGATTTGAACCCAGCTAACCCATAACAAAGTTACAATGATGTAAACCAATATGCTATCAAGAGAGATATAAGTTGAGTACGACTTTCTTATATTTGTATGCTCGAATTACATACACCTACACGAAATATCGCATTCAACCCACCTCTGCCATGATAGAGTATTGGTTAGTATGTGCATCTGGAATATATATATATATATATATATATATATATATATGTATATATATATATATATATACAGACGCTCCTCTACTTACGTTCATTCGTTTTACGTTTTTTCGATTTTACGTTTGAACTGACGGTAAAGAAAAAAATTATACAAAAAACAAAAAAATTGAGTGAATTTTTTAGTTTACCGCGCTCTCCGTAGTTCAAACGATACTTGCGCACGACGCTGCGTCCATTGTTTACATTGCGCAGACGACAAACTGAAAATGCCTTGCCTCCTCCTCCTCCACCATCTCAATTTATGTTGCTTGAATTTAATCTATTTGAAATTAATGTTATTATTTTACAATGTTATGTGTTTAATTAATGATTTAGGGGTGTTTTATAAGATACGGTAATAGAATTTACCGATGTATAGTACAGTAACAACTTACGTTCATTTTCAACTTACGTTCGGCCGTTCGGAATGTAACTAGAGGAGCGTCTGTATATATATATATATATATATATATATATATCATATATATATTGTATATGTATATAGACACACACACACACACATAGAGAGAATCTGATAAAATGGGATGATAGAAATACAAGAGGACAAGGAAAGAAAATCAAGAAGGACAGCTATAGAAGAGACCTGAAAAAGAACAGCTTTCCCCACAGAGTAATAGACATCTGGAACAAGTTGGATGAAAAAGTGGTGTGTGCAAAAACAATTCATGATAAAATGAGATATGAAGACGGGACACCACGAGCATAGCTCCCCTTCCCGTAAAATACAACTAGGTAAATACATATATATGTATATATATATATATATATATATATATATATATATATATATATATATATATATATATATATTACTTGAATATTCAAATGAAGGAATGTGTAATATCTTAAACAATTATTTTAGCTCGGTATTCGTAAACGAAACACCTCAAAGTGAATTCCAAACTGAAACCTGTGAAAAGTCTGGGGTAAACTTACTCACTACGGTAAATATAACAAAAGAAAAAATTAAAAGGTGTATAGACAAACTCAAAGTTAATAAAACACCAGGGCCGGACGGTTGGCATCCAAGAATCTTAAAGGAAATGAAAAATGAGATTGTTCTTCCATTAGAAATTATTTTCAAGAAATCCATCATATCCGGAGATGTCCCAAGAGAATGGAAGCTAGCTAACGTTACTCCCATATTCAAAAAAGGTGACAAAAAGAAACCAAATAACTATAGGCCTATAAGTTTGACTTCAATCGTAGGAAAAATAATGGAAACTATCATCAGAGATGCTATTGAATATCATTTAGAAAGTAACCGTTTGATAAATGATAGCCAGCATGGTTTCAGACGGAAACGTTCTTGCGTGACTAACTTACTCGAATTCTACAACACAGTTATCTCGAATTATGACAAAAAAAACAATATAGATTTAATATATCTAGACTTTGCAAAAGCTTTTGATACCGTCCCACACGAAAGACTAATTACTAAATTAGCTTTGCATGGAATAAGTGGTAGCCTATTAGGTTGGACTAGTAATTGGTTGAATGGTCGAAAACAGAGAGTTGTTTTAAATGGAAAAACTTCTGGATGGAAAAGTGTTGCAAGTGGAGTTCCTCAGGGTTCCGTTCTTGGGCCACTACTATTCATAGTATATATAAATGATATAGACCATGGACTAAAATCTACTGTTTCCAAATTTGCTGATGATACAAAACTGTGCGGAGTGGCAAATGATCACTCAAACCAATTAGATATTCAAGTAGATTTAGATAAATTACAGCAATGGTCTGAAAAGTGGCTAATGAAATTTAACACAAGTAAATGCAAGGTAATGCACATAGGTAAAAATAACAGTAAGTACGATTACAAGATATATGGTAATTCGTTAACATAAGTGGATAGTGAAAAAGATCTCGGCGTAAATATAAGTAACGACCTCAAATAATCCAAGCAGTGTATTTCAGCCTCTGAGAAAGCAAATAAGATTCTGGGACTGATTGCGCGATCTTTTGATTTCAAAAGTCCATCACTCATTAACAAGCTATATAAATCGTTAGTTCGTCCACATTTGGAATATGCTGTTTCTGTATGGTCACCGAATCTCATTAAAGACATTGACAGACTGGAAAAAGTACAACGGCGAGCCACAAAACTGATTCCAAATATCAAAAATAAATCATACGAAAATCGACTAAAACACATGAATCTGTTTTCCCTAAAAAAGCGTAGACTCAGAGGTGACTTGATACAGGTCTCTAAGATTTTAAAGGGAATTGACAACATCAAAAGTGACAAAATTTTCACATTGAATGAGAATCAGACAAGAAACAATGGTCTCAAACTGTCCGGAAATAGATTCAATTTGGAAGTAGGTAGAAACAACTTTGCCAACCGTGTAGTAAATGAATGGAATAAACTTCCTGTACAGGTAGTGCAATGTAGTTCAGTTCGAAGCTTTAAGAATCAGTTAGATAAATACCTAAGTAAGATGCTGTAATGATTATAATTTATCTTATATTATTTGTTTTTGTTTTGTTATCATTTGTCTGTCTGATTTTCATTTATTATTAGTTATATGTCACTTTATTATTATTTACTATTTACCTGTTTGTTTATTATTTAACTATACCTATGCATTTATTTATGTATTTTATTTATTTACATTATTATAGTTTTTATTTATTGTTTTATTATTATGATTTTTTTTCTCGCATCCGACCTAGATATGGATCAAAAGGTCTCCTGTCGGCATGCTCCGCCTTTGTAATCTTTGTAATACACACACACACACACACACACACACACACATATATATATATATATATATATATATATATACATATTCATACGCACACACACAATTGGAGTTGAAAGAGCAAATGGATCAAAGCAAAAATGATAAACATAGAATAGGAAGACTAATGTACAACAAAACAAATTTTGAGAACCTCAAAATATTCTTTCGCCATGTGAACAGGGAAAAATTCCTAAATGAAGAAACAGAGGTGGAAGAGAAATGGAATGTACTAAAAGAAATTTATAATGAAGGAGTAAATGAATATGTACAACAAAAAATGGAAAGAACATACATGAAAGCTGGTACAACAAAAGTTGTAGTGAAGCTAAGGATAATAGAGACAAAGCTTGGAAGAAATGGAAAAGAGACAAGAAAACAAGCAAATGGCAAATGTACATTAAACTAAGAAATGAGTATGTAAAAATACGCAGATATGAAAAGAGAAACTATGAAAAAAAAAATGATAATGATAATAGAAAAATGCAAGGAAGAACCCACACTATTTTAAAGGTATGTAAATGGCAAACGGAAGAACAAACAAGAATTAGAAAAACTGCGCCAAGGTAAAAATGAATATACAGAAGAACTGTAAATGGCTGAAATTATGAACAACCATTTCAAATCAGTATTCACAATAGAAAACTCACCTAACTGTGAGGAAATAGAGAGATATCCCCCCCCAATGAAAGAAATAATCATAACACAGAAGGAAATCAGCGACCAAATTAAAACCCTTGATGTTAGAAAATCACATGGTCCGGACGGAATTGCAAATTGGATACTGAAAGAATGCATGGAAGAATTGGAAGAATTAACAGACAAAATATACAATATAATTAAATTCTCACCTAAAGAAGGGAAAGTGCCACAGGACTGGAAGAAGGCAAACATTGTACCAATTTATAAGGGAGGAAATAAAGAAAACCCATCAAACTACAGACCAGTCTCCCTGACAAGCACAGTAGCAAAAATTTGTGATTTTTTTTTTTTTTTTTTTTTTTTAATAGATGGGTTAAGCATTTGGAAGATAAAACTATACTGAATCCAAATCAATTTGGATTCAGACAAGGAAGATCAAGTATAACAAACTTGATCTGCTTCTACACAAGATTAATAGACATAATACAAGAGAGAGATGGGAGGGCAGACTGTGCCCTTCTGGACCTACAAAAGGCATTTGATAAGGTACCACACAAAAAAACTAATAAGGAAAATAGAGTCAATAGGTGTTATCAGAGGAAAATTATTGAAATGGATGAAAGACTTCCTAACTGGGAGGAAAATGAGAGTAGTAATTAGAGACAAATTCTCAAACTGGGAAGAAGTGATAAGTGGTGTCCCACAGGGATCAGTACCGGCCCCAATTATGTTTGCCATGTACATAAATGACATGGATGAAGGGGGAGAGTGTTATATGAATTTCTTTGCAGATGACGCAAAAATACTAAAGAAAGTAAAAACGGAGGAGGACTGCAACTCATTACAACAAGACTTGGACAAGATCTGGAAATGGACTCAAAAGTGGGAAGTAAAATTCAATATCAAGAAATGTAGTATAATGGAATTTGGAAAAAAGTAAAAACAGAATATCGAAAGATTACAAAATTGGTGAAGAGGTCAAAAAATTAAATTCAGAGAAAGATCTTGGAGTGATGATCAGCAAGAACATGACACTGGATAAGCATATCAATAAAATAGTTGGGGAAATCTACAATTGATTGAGGTCAATATAAGTGGCATTTGCCTATTTGGACCAGGAAATGATGAAAAAAATTCTAACTACACTAATAAGACCAAAACTTGAGTACACAGCAACACAATGGACATCCAGTACCAAAAAGAATATAAAAAAATTAGAGAGAATACAAAGAGCAACAACAAAACTAGCACCAACTTTTTCCGAAATGACATATGAGCAAAGACAGTCCAAATTAGAATTACCGACTCTAGAACAAAGAAGGGAAAGAAGAGACTTACTATCTATAGAATAATGAAAGGAATGGAAATCTTAGATAAGAATGACTTATTGAATTGGGACAATAGAAAAACGAGGGGACACGAAAAGAAAGAAAAAAAAAAGATAATTACAGATAAGATCTTAAAAAAAAAAAAAAAAAAAAAAAAAAAAAAAAAAAGCTTCCCACACAGAGTGATAGATACTTGGAACAAATTAGACAAAGAAACAGAGTGTGCAAACACTATTCAAGATTTTAAGAAAAACTTGATGCTGAGAGATACATAGCTCCCTTCCTGTATAATACTAGGTAAATACATACACACACACACATATATATATATATATATATGTGTGTGTGTGTGTGTGTGTGTGTGTGTATTTACCTAGTTGTATTTTACAAGAAGAGAGCTATGCTCATAGTGACCCGCTTTTGTATCTTTCCGCATCCAGTTTGTTCTTAAAATATTGTATAGTTTTAGCACTCACTGTTTCCTCATTCAGTTTGTTCCAGATATGCACACTGTGTGTGTGTGTGTGTGTGTGTGTGTGTGTGTGTGTGTGTGTGTGTGTGTGTGTGTGTGTGTGTGTGTGTGTGTGTGTGTGTGTTTACCTAGTTGTATTATACGGGAAGGGGAGCTATGCTCATGGTGACCAGTTATTGTATCTTGCAAGATCAAGTTTGTTCTTAAATTATTGTATTGTGTTTGCACACACTATTTCTTCATCCAGTTCCATATATCTATCACTCTATGTGGGAAGCTGTTCTTTTTCAGGTTTCTTCTGTAATTATCCTTTTTGAGTTTCATTGCATGTCCTCTGTCCCACTTTAATAAGTCCTTTCTATCAAGGCATTCTTTTCCTTTCATAATTCTGTAGATGGTTAGTAGGTCCCCTTGTTCTCTTCTTTGATCCAGGGTTGGCAATTCTAGTTCAAATGTCAGGTTTGCAAGTGTTAGGACCAGTTTTGTCATTGCTCTTTGTATTCTTTCTTATATTCATTTTTGTACTGGGTAACCATATCAGTGCTGCATATTCCAGTTTTGGCCTTATCAGTGTTTGTAATATTTTCTTGATCATTTCCTTATCCAGGTATTTAAAAGCCACCTTTATTGATCTCAACAAATTGTATGTTTCTCCAACTATTTTATTTATATGTTTATCTGGCGACATGTCTTTGGTAATGATTACTCCTAGGTCCCTTTCAGAATTTACTTTCTTTACTTCTTTTCCATCAATTTCATACTGTCCTGTTATTCTCTTCTTGCTTTTTCCAAATTCAATTATACTGCACTTCTTGATGTTGAATTCAACCTCCCATCTCTTGCTCCACTATGAGACTTTGTTCAGATCTCTCTGCAATGAGTCACAGTCTATTTCCGAGTTTATTCTCTTTAATAATTTTGCGTCATCCGCAAAGAGGTTCATGTAACATTCAATGCCTTTGTCCATGTCATTTATGTATGTAGCAAACATTATCGGAGCTAGTACTGATCCCTGTGGGACGCCACTACTCATTTCTTCTCATTTTGAATATTTGTCTCTGAGCACCACTCTCATTTTTCCTCAATTCAATAGTTTTCCATGTATGCCTCCTATTGTTTCCAGTTTATATAGTAATTTTCTGTGTGGAACCTTATCAAATGCCTTTTGAAGGTCCAGGAATGCGCAGTCTGCCCAGCCATCCCTTTCCTGCAATATATAGGTACGGAAAAAAAAAACTTAACTTGTTGTTGCATATGAAAGACAACTTTATTAGAAACAAAATGCTTTTTAAATCTTTGAAATAGCTTGAAAAATAAAGGAAATGCGATTTTTTTTAAATTATTTTTTTAGCCTGCATTTTTGGCTAGACTTTACCATAACAAAATGTTAGAATTAAGGGTAGTAATTTGTAAAGATTCCGGTAAAGAAATATACAACCATAACAAAATGTTAGAATTAAGGGTGGTAATTTGTAAAGATTCCGGTAAAGAAATATACATTCTCTAAACCACTGGTCCAATTTTATTGAAATTCGGTAAACTTGGGTTTTAAGGATAAGCAAAGCACAAGAGCATGTCAAAAACAATGTGAGACATCTCCATCATACCATATTTGCCTTTTCATGGCAACCATGAAGTTGTAAATTTTCAGATTATCATCAATAAAATCCAAACCATTGGCCCAATTGACATGCAACTTAGCATATAAAGGTTTTATGGGTCAATAAATCGCCTGAGCATGTCAAAAGCATTGCAGGACCTTTTTCTTATACCATTCTTACTAACACCTATCATGTTGCCATGGCAACTGTTGTCAATTAAGAAATAACCAATAAAATCCAAACCGCTGGCCCAATTGACATGCAACTTGGCATGTGAAGGTTTTATGGGTCAACAAATCACCTTGCATGGGCTTCTTATACCATTCCTACTAACACCTATCATGTTGCCATGGCAACTGTTGTCAATTTAGAAATAATCTATAAAATCCAAACCGCTGGCCCAATTGACATGCAACTTGGCATTTGAAGGTTTTATGGGTTAACAAATCACCTGAGCATGTCATTAACATTGCAGGACCTTCTAGTTATACCATTCTTACTAATACCTATCATGTTGCCATGGCAACTGTTGTCAATTTAGAAATAAATAAAATCCAAACCGCTGGCCCAATTGACATGCAACTTGGCATGTGAAGGTTTTAGGGGTCAATAAATCACCTGAGCATGTAATTAACATTGCAGGACCTTCTTCTTGTACCATTCTTACTAACACCTATCATGTTGCCATGGCAACTGTTGTCAATTTAGAATTAATAAAATCCAAACCGCTGGCCCCATTGACATGCAACTTGGTATGTGAAGACTTTATGGGTCAATAAATCACCTGATCATGTCATTAACATTGCAGGACTTTCTTCTTATACCATTCTTACTAAGACCTATCATGTTGCCATGGCAACTGTTGTCAATTTAGAAATAATCTATTAAATCCAAACTGCTGACCCAATTTACCTGCAACTTGGCATGTGAAGGTTTTATCATAAAGCCCGATTCTTCAAAAGCAAACAAATATTCACCGATTCAAACGCAAATTTGGTTATCAACCTCGGCAAATTAGTTTTCTGAGTAAAAATATTAAGGTAAGGCATCAATAAAATATTATTTTAATGTAAGAATTTTTTTTTTCAATTTTTTTTCTCCCGGTTATGAGCAGCTTAAGATCGTTGTGTATTAGACACTTGGTGATTTGTTGACCCAAAAACCATCACATGCCTAGTTGTATGTCAATTGGGCCAGTGGTTTGGATTTTATTGATTATTTCTAAATTGACAACAGTTGCCATGGCAACATGATAGGTGTTAGTAAGGATGGTTTAAGAAGAAGGTCCTGCAATGTTAATGACATGCTCAGGTGATTTATTGACCCATAACATTTATGGGTCAATAAATCACCTGAGCATTAATATTGAAGGACCTTCTTCTTATACCATTCTTACTAACACCTATCATGTTGTCATGGAAACTGTTGTCAATTTAGAAATAATCAATAAAATTCAAACCACTGGCCCAATTGACATGCAACTTGGTTGATTGATTGATTTGTGGAATTTTTGTCTTGAAGGCCAAATGGCGGAGCCGGTAGGCCATTCGGCGCACATGCAACTTGGCATGTGAAGATTTTTGGGTAAAAAAATCACCAAGTGTATATTACCCAATGATACTGAGCTGCTCATATACGGGAGAAAATAGGTTAAAAAACATTATTACATTAAAATATAATGTTATTGATGTCTTACCTTAATATGTTTACTCGAAAACCTAATTTGCCACGGTTGATAACCAAATTTGCGCTTGAATCGGTGAATATTTATTTGCTTTTGAAGAATCGGGTATACACTTGCACAATAACAAGATAATTTGAATATCCTGCGCATACGCTGAACGCTCAAAGCATTCAAACTAAGCCAAACAAAATCCAACGGGTCGCAAAATTATGGCAATGTAAACAGTACCAGCGCGATCGTAGTGCCGCCCTTGTTTTCGCGCGTACCTACAATATATCTATCAATCTTGAATAGAAACAAATTAAATTAGTGGTACACGATCTTCCTTGTCTGAATCCAAATTGCCTTGGGTTCAATATATTATTCTCCTCCAGATATTTTGTCCATCTATCTTTAATGATTCTCTCACAAATTTTAACTATTGTACTCATTAGCGACACTGGTCTATAGTCTTTTGGGTCTTCCTTATTTTCCCCTTTATATATCGGCACTATATTGGCATTTTTCCATTCTTTGAGAGAGCATTCAATTATTTTGTATATTTTTCCTGTTAGTTCACCTATACATTCCTTCAGTATCCAGTTTGCAAGTCCGTCTGGGCCATGTAATTTGTTAACATCAAGCTTTAGTATTTGATTTTTTCTTTCTTGCAAAAAGTTTTCCATCCATTTAAGCAGTTTGCCCTGTTTTCCTCATTCAGTTTCTAATTTCTTAAGCAACTTCTTATGTGGTACTTTGTCAAAAGCTTTTTTTAGGTCTAGAAATGCACAATCAGCCCATCCATCTCTTTCTTGTATTATATCTATTAGCCTTGAATAGAAACATATTAAATTGGTGACGCATGACCGTCCTTGTCTGAATCCAAATTGCCTTGTGTGTGTGTGTGTGTGTGTGTGTGTATTTACCTAGTTGTATTTACCTAGTTGTATTTTACGGGAAGGGGAGCTATGCTCGTGGGGTCCCGTCTTCATATCTCATTTTATCTAAACTTTTTTAAATTCATGTATTGTTTTTGCACACACCACTTTCTCATCTAACTTGTTCCAACTGTCTATTACTCTGTGAGGAAAGCTGTTCTTTTTCAGATCTCTTCTATAGCTGTCTTTCTTGATTTTCTTTCCGTGTCCTCTTGTATTTCTATCATCCCATTTTATCAGATTCTCTCTATCAATAATTTCTATGCCTTTCATGATTCTGTAAATAGCTATCAAATCTCCTCTCTCTCTTCTTTGCTCTAGTGTCTGTAATTCAAGTTTTCCTAGTCTCTCCTCATGTGATAGTTTTGTGAGTGATGGTGCCAATTTTGTAATTGCTCTTTGTATTCTTTCAAGTTTTTTATACATTTTTTTGTACTTGGTGACCATATCGTTGCTGCATATTCCAATCTTGGTCTTATCAGGGTGATTAGAATTTTCTTCACCATTTCTTCATCCAGGTATGTAAATGCAACTTTGATTGTTCTTATTAAATTATAAGTTTCTCCAAAAACCTTATTTATATGTTTCTCAGGTGACATATTTTTCATAACAATGACTCCCAGGTCCTTCCCCTTTTCTACTTTTTTTATTCCTTCTTCTCCCAATCTATATGATCCTGTTATTCTGTTTTTGCTTTTTCCAAATTCCATTATACTACACTTTTTAGTGTTGAACTCCATCTCCCACTTCCTACTCCATTCCTGTACTTTATTTTGATCACTTTGTAGTGACTCACAATCTTCTTCCGCGTTCACTTTTTCAACATTTTGCATCATCTGCAAAGAAGCTCATATAAATTTCAATTTCGTCATCCATATCATTAATATATATAGCAAACATTATTGGGTCCAGAACTGTTCCTTGTGGAACACCGCTTATTACTTCATCCCATTTTGAGTGTTTGTCTCTTATCACTACTCTCATTTTTCTTTCTTGCAAAAAGTCTTCCATCCATTTAAGCAGTTTGCCCTGTATTCCTCCTTCAGTTTCTATTTTCTTAAGCAACTTCTTATATGGTACTTTGTCAAAAGCTTTTTTTAGGTCTAGAAATGCACAATCAGCCCATCCATCTCTTTCTTGTATTATATCTATTAGCCTAGAATAGAAACATATTAAATTGGTGACGCATGATCGTCCTTGTCTGAATCCAAATTGTCTTGGATTAAGCACGCTATTTTTTTCTAAATATTTTACCCATTTACTTTTGATAATTCTTTCACAAATTTTTACTATTATACTTGTTAGAGAGACTGGTTTATAGTTAGTAGGGTCTTCTTTATTAACTCCTTTTTATATAGGTACTATATTTGCTTTTTTCCAATTTTCTGGAACTTTTCCTTCTTTCAAGGAACTATTTATTATGCCATGTACGTATTTTGTCTGCCAGTTCATTTCTGCATTCTTTCAAAATCCAGTTCGCTATTTCATCTGGTCCATGCGATTTTCTAACATCAAGGTTACTCAAGTGTTTCATTATTTCATTCTTTGTTACTTCTATTTCTTTCATAGGGGGGACTTTCTCTTTCCATTCGATCTCTTCCAGTTGTATATTCTCCCTTGTAAACACCGATTTAAAATACTTGTCCATAATTTCCGCCATTTCTATTTCCTCTGTGTATTCAACTCCTCCTTGTCTTAATTTATCCAAGTCTTGTTTGTTTTTCAGTTTGTTGTTTACAAATCTGTAGAATAGTTTTGGTTAATCTTTACATTTTTCTATGACATCTTTTTCATATTTTCTCTTTTCCTCTCTGCACGCTTGTACATATTCATTTCTATAACAAGTATATATTTTCCATTTGTCAGGTCTTTTGTTTTTCTTCCTTTTGGTCCAAGCTTTGTCTCTTTTGTCTTTTAACACTATACAGCTTTTGTTGTACCAGCACTTTACATATTCTTTTTCTTGTTTTTGTCTTGGGACATACTTTTCCACTCCTTTTTTATAAATTTTTGTCAAAATATTCCATTTCTCTTCTACTGTTGTATCTTCTTTGCGTATTCTTTCCCAGTTTTCATTTTGAAAGAATTCTCTTATTTTATAAAAAAAAATCATACATCAATCTTCCTTTTCTATATTGTTCATTTCTTTTCATGTATTTTTTCTCATTTAGTTCTAGTTCTATCAATATGTGGTCACTTTTACTTATTGGTGCCTGGTATTCTATCTTTTCCACTATTTCAGGTTCTGATGTGATTATTAGGTCTAGTATCAATGGTTCTTCTTCATTTCTATACGAATACCGAGCTAGAATAATTGTTTAAGATATTACACATTCCTTCATTTGAATATTCAAGTTGACCGTCAGCAGATAATAGTGGACCAATGTGATTCCTAACAACCTTTTTATCTCTAATGTAACTATAGAATTCTTTGGGATTCTCTTTGGATTTATCAGCGATGTTCATTTCGTATTGTCGTTTTCTTTTTCTTATTGTCTTTTTTAAATCTCTCTGTATTGATACATAATTTTCATAGTCATTAGATGCACCCGAGCACTTATATTTCTTATAAGCCTGTCTCTTTTTAGCAATACTTTTTTCAGTTTCTTTGTCGAGCCACTTTGGGCGAGCCTGATTTGGGGGACGTCTGTCCTTAAAAGGAATGTAAGTTTGAATCATCTTAGTGAGCGTATTTTGAAATATTTCCCACATCTGATCTACAGGTCTTTCGTTTAATTTTGCCTCCCAATCTGTAAGTTGAAGCTCCTGACGTAGTCCTATGAACTGAGCTTTACTGAAATCGGGTATTTTAGAAACACAAGTATCTATTCTAAAATTGTTTAGGAGTTTGAATCTAAGTAAGTTGTGATCGCTATTTGCAACAGATTCACCGACTTCTACATCAGTTACCATGCTTTCGCGGCTAGTGATCAAAAGATCGAATAAGTTTCCATATCTTGTGGGCTCTTTTACATGCTGAATTAAGTAATTGTCACCAAGAAAATCAATCAAGCGACTACCTATATGGCCATGTTCAAGGGTCATCCAATCAATGTCAGTAAAATTGAAATCACCCATTATCAATAAATCCCGGTTGCAGAAACTAGACAGTTCTTGAAATAACAGTTTGTCGTCTGCTAATGATAATGTCTTTGGCCTATATATTACACCTATATTCATTTTTTGTCCATTTGTTTGGGTTAACTCAACCCACAAACTATCATATGCATCCTGTTTCACTTTCTCTAAAACACAAGCATGAACATTGTTTTTAACGTGCAATAGAACACCCCCACCTTTCTTGTAGTTTCTATCCTGATGAAACTGTTTAAATCCCGCAATATTAAATTCAGCTTCGAACTCTGTACCATTTAACCATGTCTCAGTTATTCCTATCATATCGGGGTTCTCGCTTTTGACATACGCCTGTATTTCTTGAAATTTGTTCCTAATACTACGAGCATTAAAGTACATGATATTTTTTCCTCCACTATAATTACATCCCATCGTGATCTTTTGTCTTCCACTGTCATTACATCCTATCTTGATATTTTGGCCTTCATTGACATTCTGTCCGGTATCCCTTCCTAAAATTATATTTTGTCCTTCAGTGACATTATATCCTACCGTGATATTTTCTCCTACCGTGATATATCCTTCTTAGTCAGGAACATAACTCCACCCCTTTGTTTTATCTCTCTGTTTCTAATCCAATAATTATATGCATTGTGTCCTATGCTGTTGGGTGGTAGTGGGCCTTTTAATTTTGTCTCAACAATTCCCATTATGTCCGGATCTTTTTCCTTCAGATACTCGTTCAGTTCATTCAGTCCTGTTATTAATCCATCTATATTTGTGTAGGATACTCTTAACTTTCTGTTATTTCCATTGTATTATCTGTTTCTTTTTTGTTTCTGTTATGGTCCATTTCTTCAATTTCATATTCACTACTCTCCAGTAGAATTCTTGTTTTTCTGACTCATTCTGGTCTCGTTTTTTTTCTTTAGCTTCTTTCCTTTTCATTTTTTCTTCCTCTCTTTCCTCTTTATTCATTTCTCTTTTTACCCATACCTTTTTATATTGTTCACTTTCTGCTAACTTCCCTGTTTTTGCTAAGATATTCTCTGCTGCTGTTTGTGATCTGAATTTAATCTTAATTGGTCTGGTCTTATCTGTACTACACTTTCCGAGTCTAAACTTCTCTTCAATTTGTTTCATTATTTCAGGTTCATCTTCCTGAACTAATTCTAATAATCTGCTTACTTTTTCATTTTCCTCGTTGATTCTTTTGATTCTATCTGGGTTATGTTTCTCTTCTATTCCTAATATAATTGTACATTTCTTTTTATCTGCTAAGTCTCTTACAATATTCTCCTTCTGTCTCATCACTTTGATAACTGAGTCTTCAGTTTGCTCTTTCATTTGTTGTTTGATTATATCAGTAAATGCAACTTTACTATTTTCCTGTATCTTCTTCCACCCCTGTGCCTCTTTTGCTATTGCCCCTTTATTGTCTTTATTGTTCCTTTTTAATTCTTCATTCTCCTCTTTTACTTCTCTTAACTGTCTTTTTAGTTCTTCTATTTCATCAGTTAAGTTTTTGTTCGCCTTCTCTAGCTCTTCCAATCTTTCAACCCTTTCCGCAATTTTTGACATTCTACCAAACCTAATCTCCCAATGTTCGGTCATTTGTTCAAGTTTTTCCTCCAGTTTTGCCAGTCGGGGGAAGTTGGTATCCGCCCCCCCCCCCTCATTAAATCCATGGAAATTATTATTCTCACCTTCTATTGTGCTGCTCTTATCTATGTTTCTAATCTTTACATTTTTGTTAGTCCCTTCATCGTCACTAAATTGCTCTGGCCCGCGCTTGTTTACGTGGCGTCTGCCTGCCTGGACCAAGTCCTCTCCTTCCTCATTTCCTTCCATTCCCCTCAGTAATCCCACCCCTTCTCCCTTTTCCTCACTTTCCCACTACACCACGAGCAATCCCCGTCCGACGTATGTGTGTGTGCGTGTGTGTGTGTGTGTGTGTGTGTGTGTGTGTGTGTGTGTGTGTGTGTGTGTGTGTGTGTGTGTGTGTGTGTGTGTGTGTTTAAATGTAAACATAAAAGGCACAGATGGACAGATGTTAACAGGAGAGGTGTTAAGAGGAAGGTGGGCAGAGTTTTTTAGAGTGGTATTGAATGTGGAGGAGGATATGGAGAGATTGATAGTAACATTGGGAGGTGCTAAGAAAATCAGTGACGGCAGAGAAAATGGGAGGTGAAAAGAAAAAAATGAGGTGCAAATAGTTTTGAAAATGATGGCAGCAGGTAAAGCACCTTGATTAGATGGATCTCATTCAGAGTGTCTGAAGAAGGGGGGTACAATTATAGAGGACTAGCTAGTGAGGTTGTTTAATGTGTGTCTAAGGGAGGATGAAATGCCAGATGTCTGGAGGAGTGCCTGTATAGTTCTGTTTTACAAAGGAAAAGGGGACCAAAGTGAATGTAGTAGTTTCCGAGGGATCAGTTTGTTGAGTGTAGTTGGGAAAGTATATGGGATGGATTTCATTAAGATGATTAGGAGAGGAAAAGTGGGACTATGATAGGGATGTGCCATGTTCCCATGGATATTCAATGTATACATGAATGAGGTGGTGCAGGAGGTAAAGGGGAGAGTAATGGGCAGGGAATTGAAGATGGTTAAAGAAAATGAAGACAAGTGGGAGGTAAGCCAGTTGTTGTTTGCTGATGACACTGTGCTTGTGGAAGGGCCAGAGGAGGGATTACGGGAGTTAGTGGTGGAGTTTGAGAAGGCATGCAATAAGAGAAAGTTGAAGGTAAATATCGATAGAAGTAAAGTGATAAGATGTACAAGGAGAGAGGATGGCAGAGAGTTGGATGTCAGTCTTAAAAGGAAATAATTGAGGCTGGAGGAAGTGGATAATTTTGGATATTTGAAGTCACATGTCGCCCTAGGATAGGAAGGAATCGTGATGGTAGAAGTAAATGCCTTGGAGGGGGGGAGAAAAAGTGTCATGAGAAAAACGCATTTGGGATTGGACGCAAAGAGGAGACTATATGAAGGGTGATTGTGTTGACAGCACTATATGGGGCAGAAACATGTGTATGTATATATGTACATATGTGTACACACACACACACACACACACACACACTTCAACGAACGGACGGCTTAGAAGACGTTCTGAAGAAAATTGAAGTTTTGTGGACCCCAACGCAAAGAGAAGTGCCTATTGTATTTACAGGGTGGGGGAAATTGCTCGTGGGGTAGTGGGAAAGTAGGGAAAGAGGAGAAGGGGAGGGATTGCTGAGGGAAATGGAAGGAAATGAGGAAGGAGAGGACTTGGCCCAGGCAGACAGGCGAAAGGTAAACAAACGGCCCCCCGACCAGCTGAGCGACGATGAAATGTCTAATAAAAATGTAAAGATTAGAAGTATAGATAAGAGCAATACAGTAGAAAATTATGAGAATATTTTCCAGGGATTTAAAGAGGGTGGGGGGGGGGACATAAATCCCCCCCGACTGACAAGACTAGAAGAGAAGGTCGATAAGATGATCGAGGACTTGGAGCGTAGGTTCGGTCATGTTAACAACATTGTACGGAGGGTTGAAAAATAAGAACTAGAGAACAAAAACTTAACTAAGGAAATTGAAGAATTAAAACAACAGTTAAAAGAAGTAAAAGAAGAGAATAAAGTCTTAAAGGAGAATAATAAGGAGAACAAGGAGGGTTGGAAAAAATCATAGAAAATAGCAAATCTTCATTCACTGACATAATCAGACAGCAAATGAATGAACAAACTGAAGACTCAGTTATTAAAGTGATGAGACAGAAGGAGAATATAGTAAGAGACTTAGCAGACAGAAAGAAAGGGATAATGATATTAGGAATGGAAGAGAAACATAACCCAGATAGAACCACAAGAATCAAAGAGGAAAATGAAAGAGTAAGAAATTTACTAGAATTAGTTTAGGAAGATGAACCAGAAATAATGAAACAAATCGAAGAAAAATTCAGGCTCGGGAAATATAGTACAGACAAGACCAGACCAATTAAGATTAA
Source organism: Oratosquilla oratoria (assembly GCF_046742065.1). Classification (NCBI taxonomy): domain Eukaryota; kingdom Metazoa; phylum Arthropoda; class Malacostraca; order Stomatopoda; family Squillidae; genus Oratosquilla; species Oratosquilla oratoria. The sequence continues at coordinate 8,299,868 of NC_134788.1, read as the reverse complement.
ATTCAGGTCACAAACTACGGCTGAGAATATCTTATCCAAAACAGGGAAACTAGCAACAAGTGAACAATATAAAAAGGTATGGATAAAAAGGGAAATGAATAAAGAGGAAAGAGTGGAAGAAAAACAGAAAAGACTTGAAGCTAAGGAAAAAAACGAGATAAGAACGGAGTCAGAAAAAGAGAGATTCTATTGGAGAGTAGTGAATATGAAACTAAAGAAAGTCGACATACAAGAGAAAAACAAAAGGGAAACAGAGAACACAATGGAAGTGGCAGAAAACTAAGAGTGTCTTACACAAATATAGATGGATTAATAACAGGATTGAACGAGCTGAATGATTATTTGAAAGAAAAAGAACCAGACATAATGGGAATTGTAGAAACAAAATTAAAAGGTCCACTACCACCCAACAGTGTAGGACATGATGCATATGATTATTGGATTAGAAACAGAGTGAAAAAGGAAGGGGGTGGAGTTATGTTCCTGACTAAGAAGGATATAAACGTGAAGTGTGTCACATATGGAAAGAATACAGTAGAGATGATAATGATGGAAGTAGAAGACAGAGATAAGAAGAGCAGAAAGTTTGTGATAAATTATGTGCCCCCGAAAACAGCCTCATGGGAAGAGAGTGAACATAAAATTATGTTAGAGGACACAAAGATAACATTAAACAAGATAATGGAAGAGGGAGGAAAAATAGTTATGATCGGCGACTTTAATTGCAAAGAAATCTGCTGGGAAGAAATGACAGTAAAGGGTGGAGACGGCTCATGGGGAAACGCTCTACTTGAGATGGTTACTGACCATACAATGACACAATGGATACAGGAGAACACTAGGTATAGAAATGAAGAAGATCCATCGAGACTAGACCTAATAATTACATCCGAACCTAGAATAGTGGACAAAATTGAATATAAAACACCAATAAGTAAAAGTGACCACATATTGATTGAACTGGAACTTAATGAAGAAAAATATATGAAAAGAAATGAACAATATAGAAAAGGAAGAATGATGTATGAAAAAACAAACTTTGATAGAATAAGAGAATTCTTTCAAAAGGAAAACTGGGAAGAAATATACAAAGAAGAAACAACAGTAGAAGAGAAATGGAATATTTTGACAAAAATTTACAAAAAAGGAGTGGAAAAGTATGTCCCAAGACAAAAACAAGAAAAAGAATATGTAAAATGCTGGTACAACAAAAGTTGTAGGGAGTTAAAAGTCAAAAGAGACAAAGCCTGGACCAGATGGAAAAAAGACAGAAGACCTGAAAAATGGAAAATATATACCTGTTATAGAAATGAATATGTACAAATGTGCAGAGAGGAAAAGAGAAAATATGAAAAAGATAACATAGAAAAGTGTAAAGATCAACCAAAACTATTCTACAGATTTGTAAACAACAAACTGAAAAACAAACAAGATTTGGAGAAATTAAGACAAGGAGTTGAATACACAGAGGAAATGGAAATGGCGGAAATTATGAACAAACATTTTAAATCAGTGTTTATAAGGGAGAACATACAACCTGAAGAGATCGAATGGAAAGAGAAAGTCCCCCCTATGGAAGAAATAGATGTAACAAAGAATGAAATATTGACACACTTGAGTAATCATGATGTCAGAAAATCGCATGGACCAGATGAAATAGCAAACTGGATTTTGAAAGAATGCAGGAATGAACTGGCAGACATAATACATAGCATACTGAAAGAAGGTAAAGTTCCAGAAGATTGGAAAAAAACAAATATAGTACCTATATATATAAAGGAGGAAATAAAGAAGAACCTACCAACTATAGACCAGTCTCTCTAACAAGTACAATAACAAAAAATTATGAAAGAATTATCAAAAGTAGATGGGTAAAATATTTAGAAAAAAAAAAAAAAGTGTTAAACCCAAGGCAATTTGGATTCAGACAAGGACGATCATGCGTCACCAATTTAATATGTTTCTATTCAAGGCTAATAGATATAATACAAGAAAGAGATGGATGGGCGGACTGTGCATTTTTAGACCTAAAGAAAGCTTTTGACAAAGTACCACATAAGAAGTTGCTTAAGAAAATAGAAACTGAAGGAGGAATACAGGGTAAACTACTAAATTGGATGGAAGACATTTTGCAAGAAAGAAAAATGATTGTAGTGATAAGAAACCAGCACTTAAAATGGGATGAAGTAATAAGCGGTGTTCCGCAGGGAACAGTTCTGGCCCCAATAATGTTTGCTATATATATTAATGATATGGATGAAGGAATTGAAAGCTATATGAGCTTCTTTGCAGATGATGCAAAACTACTGAAAAGAGTGAAAACTGAAGAAGATTGTGAATCACTACAGAGAGATCTAAATAAAGTACAGGAATGGAGTAGGAAGTGGGAGATGGAGTTCAATACAAAAAAGTGTAGTATAATGGAATTTGGAAAAGCAAAAACAGAATAACAGGAGCATATAAATTGGGAGAAGAAGGAATAAAAAAAGTAGAAAATGAGAAGGACCTGGGAGTCATTGTTATGAATAATATGTCACCTGAGAAACATATAAATAAGATTTTTGGAGAAACTTATAATTTAATAAGAACAATCAAAGTGGCATTTACATACCTGGATGAAGAAATGGTGAAGAAAATTCTAATCACCCTGATAAGACCAAGATTGGAATATGCAGCAACGATATGGTCACCAAGTACAAAAAAAATGTATAAAAAAACTTGAAAGAATACAAAGAGCAATTACAAAATTGGCACCAACACTCTCAAAACTATCATATGAAGAGAGACTAGAAAAACTTGAACTACAGACACTAGAGCAAAGAAGAGAGAGAGGAGATTTGATAGCTATTTACAGAATCATGAAAGGCATAGAAATTACTGACAGAGAGAATCTGATAAAATGGGATGACAGAAATACAAGAGGACACGGAAAGAAAATAAAGACAGCTATAGAAGAGATTTGAAAAAGAACAGCTTTCCTCACAGAGTAATAGACAGTTGGAACAAGTTAGATGAGAAAGTGGTGTGTGCAAAAACAATACATGAATTTAAAAATAGTTTAGATAAAATGAGATATGAAGACGGGACCCCACGAGCATAGCCCCCCTTCCCGTAAAATACAACTAGGTAAATACACACACATATATGTATATATATATATATATATATATATATATATATATATATATATATATATATATATATATATATAATGTATATATATACATGTATATATACACACACATCCCAGTACACACACACACCTAGACAAAATATGGATATAGAGTCAGAAGTGTGAAGTGAACTTTAATATTAAGAAATGCAGTATAATGGAATTTGGAAAAAGCAAAAATAGAATATCGGGTCAATATAAAGTTGGTACCATGGAAGTCAAAAAGCTGACTCAGAAAGTGACCTAGGAGTAATTATCTCAAGTGACTTGACACCTGATAAACATGTCAATAAATTGATTGGAGAGACTTTTAACTTATTAAGATCAATGAAAGTGGCCTTTGACTACATGGATGAAGTAATGATAAAGAAAATATCAGTGACATTGATAAGACCTAAATTGGAGTATGCTGCAACACTATTGGTACCTGGTACAAACATAAATATATTAGAAAGAATTCAAAGAGCAGCAACAAAAATGGCACCTACACTCTCAATTTTTATATACAAACAAAGTTTGGATAAATTAAACACTGGAACAGAGAAGAGAAAGAGGTAATTTGATAACTATTTACAGAATTATGAGAGGAATGGATGTTCTTGATAGAGATGACTTATTAAAATGGGACAGAAGAGAAACGAGAGGACACAATTGGAAAATGGTATGTTTTAACACATTTATAAAAGTTCACTATAAACCCACTGACGGAGAAATAATAACGGAAATAAAGGGAAACTGTATATTTCGACTACTGTCTGTAGTCCTCTTCAGCAGAATGCTTACAGAAAGTTAAGATGCAAGTTTATATAGGGTGGTGAGGTAGTACATAAAAGGGGGATGGGGCAAAGTAGGGGGACTCAGGTTACATGCCCTTGAAATAGTCGGGTCGCGGAAGGACAGTTAGTGCTATTATGTCCAACCGCTTTTGACAATAATTTGTTTACAGCTAGCTTCGTAATACAATCTGGGGGCCATTGTCCTTTTGAGGTATTAAAATTAGGATGATGTTTTATTAGGGAAGATTCTACAATTTTCCTTCGAATGCTACAGTGTGATTTAAAAATAATTGATGCATAAGAACATAAGAACATAAGAACATAAGAAATAAAGGAGACTGCAAAAGACCATAAGGCCTACACTAGGCAGCTCCGTATCCATCACCACCTGTCGTCCCCATCCATAAAGTAGTCTAATCGTTTTTTAAAACAACTGATAGTTTCAGCGCTTACTACGTGGTTACTAAGTTTATTCCATTCATCGACCACCCTATTTGTAAACCAATTCTTGCCTATTTCCTTCTTAAATCTAAATTTGTCCAGTTTATACCCATTACTGCGAGTCCTGCCCTGTTGTTTTATCATGATGACCTTGTTTGCATCACCCTTGTTATAGCCTTTGATCCACTTGAACACTTCTATTAGATCACCCCGCACTCTGCGTCTTTCCAGAGAGTGTAAATTTAGGTGCCTAAGCCTCTCTTCGTAAGGCAAATTTCCGAGTCCTTGTATCATTTTGGTCATTCTTCTCTGTACTGATTCTAGTGAATTTATGCATTCTAGTGAATTTATGCAGTATACCAATCTAATCTAAAGGACAGTTACAGAAGAGATATGAAAAAGAATAGCTTCCCACAAAGAGTGATTAATGTCTGGAACAAATTGAACAGAGAAACAGTGAGTGCCAAAACTATACAAGATTTTAAGAACAAACTGGATGCAGAGAGATGCAAAAACAGGTCACTACTAACATAGCTCTCATCCCGTAAAATACAACTAGGTAAATACACACACACACACATATATATATATATACATATATATATATATATATACATATATATATGATTATATATGTATTTATGCATATATATATATATATATATATATATATATATATATACATATATATATATATATATATATGATATATGTATACATATATATATGATATATATATATATACATATATATGATATATATATACACATATATATATATACACACACACACATATTATATATATATATGTATATATATATATATATATACATATATATATATGGGAAAAATATATATATACATATATACATATACATATATATATATATATACACATATATATTATATACATATATATATATATATTTCCCAGACCAACATTAAGTGACAAAGCGTCTGGAATAAATTTTTCTATTAGCCTGTAGCCTAAGGGTAAATCAACATTTTTGATTTTTTTTTTTTTTACAGACCCATTTGAACACCTGATATGTCATTTACTTTGCTTCAGAACATATTATAAGTGTTTATTACTAACCAAGAAAACACAGAAAACTATTTTAAATTAACAAAGTATACTCCATTTCATTCTTGCGTACTTTGTTAGATACCTATTGTGCTGATCAATTGAGGATTCCAAGTCTGAGCAGTTCATGTGATATCGAGTGAGACACTTTGTTCAGTTCTTACCAGTGAATAAGAAATAGAAATGATTTTTAACACATTATATATATATATATATATATATATATATATATATATATATATATATATATGTATATATATACATATATGAGAAAACTAACTGGCATTAAATGAATATTTGCTAATGAAACCTAAAATTCTTTGTCTACATCAAGACTATGAATCAAGTAAATATGAACTTATAATGTATTAATGAAATACAATTAAATTTGGTAAATTTTTAGAAGTGCACACCTATGTGATATAGCAATAGAAAATTAATTATTAATTTTGTAAATTATAATACATCAATGTAATATGTGATTTTCTTGGCAGAAATCAATAACAAAAAAGTTGCTAAAACCGATTTACTAATGAAGTCACAGTGGTTGAAAGATATGCCATATTTGTTCTGATAGATAGCAAGATCAAAGTAATAAAAGGATGATAAATTAGTCTATTCTAACCTAACCTAATCTAACTAACCTGCATAGCCTAACCTATTATTAGTAATTCAATACCTCAAATTCTAATGATTATCCAGGTCATTGTCGTCGCCATGGATGCTGACATCCTGATTATCATTGTACCTCGGGCAATTAACAGATGATGGTAGAACCCCGTCTTCTTTCATAATGTCCAAGGAAACCCTATTGTCTTTGTAACAGCACTTTTTAATGTCACCTGGAGTTGGAGAACACCTGGTCCACGATGTGAAAGCCATCATCTAACTGACAGTGACTGGACTGGACAGATAAAAACATGGCGTCTCAACTGCATCCTAGCGGCTTCGTTCATTAGTAGATTTGCTTGTAGCAAGGTGTTTTATTTACATCGGCCAAGGAAATCACATATAGTATTACATTTATATATTATAATTTATCAAATTAATATCTAATTTTCTAATGCTAAATCGCGTACATTTGCCCAACTAATAAAATACCTAACATTTCATATTTGACTAGGTGAAGATGTTTTAACTGAAATGTGATAAGTTGTAATAAGATATCACCTAAAAGCGGTATATCAGAATGCAGCCAAAATGTCCCAAATCTAGGACATTTAGGCCATGGATGTTTCTGCAACCTAGGACATTTGGGCTGGTGCATGGACATAAGTTCACAATAGAAAAGTAAAGAAAAAAAGAAAAGAAAAAAAAATAGAATTGATATAAGTTACTTATTTCACATTCATAAAAAAGAAATATACTGGGGACATTGGGCCTTTGCATACCTGTGAAGTAGGCAATCTATCACAATTTTGTTCACTTCATATTTATAAGTTTAGATTTTATATGTCAGTACATATTTATAAATAATAAATAACAATAGTATATAAACCATAATATACCAGATAATAACATGATAAATAGGCACACTGGGTTCCCCCAAGGTACCACATGACAATGTACCAAGCTCATTGGGCTTTTACCTAAGCTGACTACATATTCATAAGTTGATATCTTAAGAAAGTCAATACACATTTATCAATCAAAAACAAAAATATTCAAGGTATGTAGCAGCCAGAGCCGATAGCTTTATCTGAAGAATAGTTCCACAAGAATTTTCCCACATTAAACATAAAAATTAACCAAGATATGACAAGCATTGTATTCGTAACATGCTTTGGCCCAGTAAAGATCATTTATTGCACAACATGCATTACGCTCATGGTAAAATCAGTGTCAATACAAACCTGTTACTGATACTGTAAATCAAGTTCAGCTTGGTTATTACTACAATTTGAACTTGTTTACCAACACAGAGTGTAACTCAGAGAAGGTTTAGTAGGTGGCTTCAGGTTCATCATAGAAGATGTGTTTTAAGGGGTAACTTAATTAAATAATACAAACTTCCACTAGACTTGGGGTCTTAAATATCTGTCAATTAATCATAATTATTTAGTAAAATCTGACAACCTGAAATGAACCACAAAATATGTAGACCTTTTCCTTAATATATATAGGTGGCATCACTGGACCATGACGACAACTGATTGAACAATTGCCAGTTCGAGATTTTTTCCGATAAATTACTTCTTTGTCGCGGCTAGTGCCGCTTAAATTGTTTTTATCGGCTTAAGAAACCTGCACAGCGAAGCTATAGCGGTAATCCCCTACCACACTCCTGGCCAAATGGCCACTTCCGGAAGGGAGTGTGGTTGGACATTCCGCATAAATCATCGGAAATTTAAAATTCCCGGCTCTGTGCAGGTGGCGCAAGCGTCTACAACCCCACCTCCCCCTCCCTATCCCCTCCCTTCTTACTCGGCTGCACGGATTGAGCCGTCACTTCAATGAGAAATGAAGGCTTCGCCTGTGGGAGGAGGGAGGGACCCTAAATCTGTGCAGGTTTCTTAAGCCGATAAAAACAATTTAAGCGGCACTAGCCGCGACAAAGAAGTATTATCGGCTGAGAAGAAACCTGCACAGCGAAGCTAAGCATGAGACGAGGATAGGTGGGAGGAGAAGGTGAAGCCCAAATTGTAGTCGAGGACAGGGCTCAAGCCGTTATTACGTGTGTCTCGTATGGGAGACTATTCATCTTATCATTCAGTAGAGGGGAGACAAAAAGCATCAAGTACTTATACCGATATCAATATCAATATATATATATTCATTTGTTTATTTTTTATAAAAATAATATTGTACAATTTACATAGTGCATAAATTCTATGTAGAATATTGTATCTTGCTCAGCGGTTCCTGGGCCTTCCCCTACCCCTCGGTCGCCCTTTGCCCCCCTTCTTTTGCGAAGAGAGGGGTGGAGCCGTTCCCATGGCGACACATGGGACAGGGGTGATCGAGTGGTAGAGATACCGTGTCTTGAAGGAAGTTGCTGATGCCCAGCCCCCGAGGTCCTGCACCCGTTCCACAGAGTGGGTGCGGAGAAATGCCAGCGATGCCGCGAGGCCTCTGATGTTGTGGGCGTGGGGGGCATGGCCCGGGTCGGCCTTCTCTATAATGCGGCAAAGTAGACGCGCCAGGGACCTCGGGGTTAGGGGGTTCCGAGATTTCGAATTGTAGAAGAGATGATCCTCGGACACCCCTTCCGTGCGTTCCACGTAGTCTTTAAACGCACGGACCGGGCACAGCGGGTGTGGGTTTCCTTCCTCCAGGAAGGATGGTATTCTGATAGGGCCAATCATGTCGTCCGCCTGCTCATTCTTGGCTAGGAATGTAGGTGATGGAGCGAGAGTTAGGGCAGAGCAGTCCTCCTCCAGGTTGGAGAAGGACTGGTGGCGGGTGATCGCCGCCAGCTGTGACGCCCTATAACCCGTAGCCAGGGCGAGCAGAAAGACGGCACGTTGAAGGAAGTGTTCCCCCTCCATGATGTTCCCTTCGAACGTCAGGTACTGCAGAACACTAGGCAAGGACCAGGCTAGGACCGGCTGACGTCTAGGCTCTCTCGAGGCGATGATCCCCTTCATTAGAAGGTTTCGCTCCCTTTGTGGCACTCTGATGTTCATGCCGAAGCAGAGTGGATCAGCGAGGGCTGCGGAGTGAGCCGAGATCGTCGCCGGTGCCCTGTTGGTGGTGTCAGCTAGCCAAGACAGGAAGTCCAGAACTGTGCTAGCGGAGATGGTCACTATCGCGTGTCTCCGAAGGTTGGGAGGGTTGTTGGATCTGGATGACGGTCGGGACCGTAGCGAAGACGCGGTCTGTCGCTTCCTGGTCGAACAGACCACGGGAAAGGGGAGCTGCTCTCACCACGCCCCGGCGAGCTATCTCCGGGGCCGACCGCGTTGCAGACTGACGAGCTGCCAAACGAGCCGCGGTGAAGGCCCTCGCTGCTGGGGGTAGGGCTGATGACGCCATGTTGGCTGTACCCTCTGCCACGGTAGAGAGTGCCGCCAGGGTGTGTCTGCATACAGAAAACACGAGAATCAAATTAGTAGGGCGAGAAGGATCCCGATCCCCGGAGGGTGTAATAAAGTCACATCGCTCAATTGTAGAACGTATAACATATGCGAGGCCGAGGTCGTTTCCGAACGACCTCGTCCTCGGGCGCTAGTCAAGAGGCTCCGTCCTGGGTGAAGACGCTACCTGAGCGTCTCTCGCCAGGACAGGTCTGGACCCTCTGTATAGATTGAAATATCCCACTCACCTCAATTCTTCCCGCGGGAAGTCCTCAAAGCTCGTGGCGAGCGTCGTCAGCCAGTTCCTCATCATCGCGATTGCCGTGACGGTCGAGATGGTAGAGGCAAGGTCTTGTCTGGTCGAGGCCTCCGTCGTCAGCAACTTAGCCTCCGGTTCACTAAGTTGATGGGGGAGGGCGGGGTCCCTGCCCGAGTGCCATAAGCAATCGCGCAGGCCCTCCGGCGCGAAGGGTGGTGGCAGGACGACGGGGAATGATGAAGGGATATGCCGTCGAGGAGGAACCGTCTTGGGTTGGTCTTGGGCCCGCTCGAAGAGAGCAGGGATGTCTAAGGCCTTCTCCCCTTTCTCCTGCGGGAACCAGGCGTTTGGGGAGAGTGCTACCGCCGGCGAGTCCCCCGACCTGTCGACAAACATATGCCCATCAGGGTTTAAACGAGGGTTCTCCAGGAGAGCACCTAATGCGTCCAGAGTGTTAGAGGTGGAAATCCTGGAGGGCGTGGAGGCCGGGGCGGAGAGGGGTCGAATCTTATATAGAACCTTAGCCCCCTCCTCGTCGTTGGCCCACTTTAGGATAACGTCATCTCTCCTCCTCCAGCCCTCCGGTAGCGAGTAGTCGGGAGACCAGGCCACTAGCTTGTGGCCTTCTCCAAACGAGTACTCCCAGGACCGGGGAAGGTCACACCATGAGAAGGGGCGGAACTCAATAGAGTCCGTCATGGTAGGAGGATAAGGTAAAGAAGAACTGTAGTGGTCCTCCACCCCGTCCAACCCGACGGACGTCTGATTGGGGGGTTCCTCCTGAGAGGGGCCTTCTAGTCCTATACCTGTCGCCGGCACGGAGGGGCGGAGGGAAGGACCAGGAGGGAGAGTGGGAGGGGGGGCTAGAGCCGTAGGTTCAATAGGAGGTTGCTCTGGAGAGGGGTGCGTTATGATTTGCGCGGCCTGAAAGGCCGGATAATGTGATAGGGCCGATTCAAGGACGGGGCCTATCAGGGACGGAAGGAGGGCAGCCACTTGGGCAGCCAGAGTTTCCCTCTCCCCTCGTTTCGTCCTCCGGCTCCCTGCCCTTGTGGGATTTACGGCGAGGAAAAGGAGAGCGAGGAAGGGAGGGTGAGTTGGGGGGAGAGGCTGTGGAGGGTGGGGACAAGCTGAGCGTCCTGGGTCTCGGTGAGGCAGACCTCTTTTTCGAGCGAGATTTCCTGCCGGGTTCACGCGAGTGAACTAGGGAGGAAGACGAGTTCGTGGGGGTGCTTGACAAAGCAAGCCGTAAGGGTTTTAAGGACCCTTGATGGTCGGATGTATGGGGCTGCCGAGAGGCCTGAGGACGCTCGGGGACACCATACTCCGCAACATCAGACTCGTCCCCTTGTACTCCGAGAGGCCCAGGTTGTGCACCAACGGAAGTCTCGGAGACATAGGGAGACGGATGGCGAGGGTGAACGAGGCCCAATTCCACGCCTAACGCCGGATCCGCCCACACTAGGGGGGGGGGGTCGTCAGCGGATTTCAATTTCCGAGCTCTGCGCCATGCCTCCCGAAGGAGTTCGAGGGCAGCTAGCTTGGAACGGGTTTTGGGAGGAGCAGCACGAATCTCCTCAACCCGCGCTTTGCACACCACGCCAGCTTTGTGAGAAACAAGGGGTATGGCGGGAGCAGAGGTCGTGGGGGTGCTTGACAAAGCAAGCCGTAAGGGTTTTAAGGACCCTTGATGGTCGGATGTATGGGGCTGCCGAGAGGCCTGAGGACGCTCGGGGACACCATACTCCGCAACATCAGACTCGTCCCCTTGTACTCCGAGAGGCCCAGGTTGTGCACCAACGGAAGTCTCGGAGACATAGGGAGACGGATGGCGAGGGCGAACGAGGCCCAATTCCACGCCTAACGCCGGATCCGCCCACACTAGGGGGGGGGGTCGTCAGCGGATTTCAATTTCCGAGCTCTGCGCCATGCCTCCCGAAGGAGTTCGAGGGCAGCTAGCTTGGAACGGGTTTTGGGAGGAGCAGCACGAATCTCCTCAACCCGCGCTTTGCACACCACACCAGCTTGTGAGAAACAAGGGGTATGGCGGGAGCAGAGGTCGTGGTGGCCGTCTGACGAGATCCTGGCTGTGCAGCCGGATTCCACACACAAGCGTTTGGTCTGAAAATAGAATAATGGTAATCATAGACGGGGTGTCCCAAAGGTGTCTGGACACAACACCGAAGGGGAAAAACTGCAGGAGAACAGGTAGAGCTCCCTACGAGAACACGAGCACGAGCAGGAACCAGACTTACCTGCATGAAAAGAAGGTGGGTTGTTGAGTGACCGACTCGTCTGGTTCCGCGATGCTAAGTGACGGCTCAATCCGTGCAGCCGAGTAAGAAGGGAGGGGATAGGGAGGGGGAGGTGGGGTTGTAGACGCTTGCGCCACCTGCACAGAGCCGGGAATTTTAAATTTCCGATGATTTATGCGGAATGTCCAACCACACACTCCCTTCCGGAAGTGGCCATTTGGCCAGGAGTGTGGTAGGGGATTACCGCTATAGCTTCGCTGTGCAGGTTTCTTCTCAGCCGATAATGTAAACATCTGCCAAGAAGAAGCGTATTTAGCATATTTTATTTTATCTCTTTTAGACTTTAAGAAACAAAATCGGTTTTACCTCCATTTACTCTTGGGTACATTATTCCTTAAGTATGTTTACTGTATGTCTTTTGGAGCTATGCTCATAGGATACCGTCTCCGCTTAAATTTTACAATGAATTGGCCTAAACTATTTCTTATCTTTTATTACACTCGCAGACGTACAATTTTCATATCAATTTACTCTAAATTGTTACTGTTGTAGTATAAGCTGAATTCACTTGAGGTAGATGATGTAGATGTAGGTATGGAGTTGTAGTCTTTATATCGACAGCTCCTCGAGGATTCTTTTTGTTTTCTTTATATCTTACTGACGTAGTTAGTTTTCTTGTGTTTTCTTTTTCTATTCATATTTTATATATTATTTCTTTATGTTCTATAAATTGCTTTTCTTGATTTGATTCCGGGTGCCAATGATCTGACAGAAAGACTTCATAAAGGCCAAATGTAGCTGCCTGCGTCATGCGTTTTCTAAATTAGTGGCCGTCGACTATGTCGGTAGGAAAAAAAAAACTTTATTTGCAAGACCCGAAAAGGACACTTGCCCGTTAAAGGGATAAGGCGTTCATCGTCAATGGTATTTCTAAGAACAACGCTATGAAAGAACTCCTCATTAAAAAGTCCTCTTGTAGTAGTGCAGGGTGTGTCTACAACATCCCATGGAAAAACTGTAGTTCTTGTTCTATTGGTCAAACTGGAAAATATTTGAATACAAAAATCAGCCAGCATAGGTATAGCGTTAGAACAGGACAAATGTCTAGCGGAAGTTTGTCAACATAAAGAACACCAACCATAGTATTGACCTGAATAATGTATATATACATACATATATATATATATATATATATATATATATATATATATATATATATATGTATAAGTAAATATATATATATATATATATATATATATATATACATACACATACATAATTGTAATTCTTCCTTCAAAAAGGAACATTATCAAATCTAGTTTAATAATAAACACTTTTGATGATAATACAAATTTGAGTCTAGGTTTATATGAACTAGATAAATTCCTCATTAACAGAATAGTCAAACAATACCATGACTTTCTACCGTAATATGATCTTTTAGGGCCTACATGTCTCATGGGGCTTCTAGTTACATACATTTCATATTTATCTATTTATTAATTTATCTATTTTGTTATCTTTAACTGTATGTCTGTAGTATGGGCATTTTTGTGTGCATTTATATACATGTATGTGCTTTTATTTGTATATATATATATATCTTTTGTGCACAACAGTCACCGAAGTGCATAGATGTTGATGTGACCTTCCCCATTTTCTTTCTTACTTCTGTATTTATATTGTTTTCTATCAATTTTCATTGTACTCTGAAGATGTCGTAATAGACGAAAACGTTTTTTATTCGTTTTTTTTTCTGTGGTTACTACTAAGTTCTTTAATCACGCGTTCACTGTGATTACTGATGCAATTTGTATAGTAGAAATTTTTTGAGAAACAATTTCCTTTTATCAAAGAAAAAAGGGCATTTCACTAGGTAATATCCTTTGTCTCCTACGTTGCCTAGATTTCAGAATGTGCACAGTTTATCTTTTAGATTTAGATTATCATACCTCCCAGATATATTGGGTAATTACTAATTATCACACTTGAATTTACTATAATCATATTTGAGTATTGTTTAAAAAGAATTGTTAGGTAGTTTTGTAACTCTACCTCGATTGCCATGATACTGCAGCTAGTAGCCTACATACATACATACATACATACATACATACATACATACATACATATACCAAGGCTTTTTTCCCCCTTACCAGGGGACTTATGTTATAGCAAGGTTATAATGTTAATATTAAGTTTGTTAAATCATACAGAAGCAAAAATACACCTTTTATACTCGAAAAAAGATAAATATATTCCTATGGAGGCTTAACGTACCTGCTAATTCTCTAGCGCGGCATCGTGTGGTCATAGAGAAACGACATGACGTCATCAACGCTTGAGATTCGTTTTCTATGGCATACGAGAAGAAATAAGGCTTCGTTGGTAAATACAGTGATATGAAAACAGCAAGATTAATATTAATGATATAGATATTTATAGGTATAATAAAATAAGGAGTATGAAAGAAGAGAAGAGTGGAAGAGATACGTACGCACGTGACTAAAACTTTTTGCAGAAACCACAGAGAGATGAAAAGGATATATGACATTGCATCAGACCAGAAAAATCCAAAATATAGTGTAGATAAGTCCCAGATTAGGGCCAGGAATTCTTACTTTAAGACACCTGAAAATTGTGTTTAATCATTAATTAATTAAAATCCATTAGTTCTTCTCTTTCACGGAAATCTTGTAAGATCTTACAAGATTTCCGTGAAAGAGAAGAACTAATGGATTTTTCTTACACACTGACGTTTTTCAGGTGTCTTAAAGTAAGAATTCCTGGCCCTAATCTGGGACTTATCTACACTATATTTTGGATATTTCAGGTCTGATGCAATGTCATATATCCTTTTCATCTCTCTGTGGTTTCTGCAATTTTTTTTTAGTCACGTGCGTACGTATCTCTTCCACTCTTCTCTTCTTTCATACTCCTTATCTTATTATACCTATAAATATCTATATCATTAATATTAATCTTGCTGTTTTCATATCACTGTATTTACCAACGAAGCCTTATTTCTTCTCGTATGCCATAGAAAACGAATCTCAAGCGTTGATGACGTCATGTCGCTTCTTTCTGACCATAAGATGCCGGGCTGGAGAATTAGCAGGTATGTTTAGCCTCAACACGAATCAATTATCTTTTGTCGAGTATTGAAGGTGTATTTTTGCTTATGTATAATTAAAAAAACTTAATATTAACATTATAACCATGCTCCATAAAGTCCCAAAACAAACGCCCTGGTTACCTTAGCCGTAAGAGCTTTCGTTGAAGTCTGCAGTATCGATATGAAAGCTATATGCTTCTAAATAACTTTACTAAGTGGACAGCCCCGTGGTGGGTTGGTACACACGGCTGACACCGTATCAGCAGATCCGAGTTCGAATCTCGGCGGCGCTGTCCCTTTTGCTTTTTTTTTTTTTATTGTTTCATGTCGTGGTGGCTCAGTGGTTAGAGTGACTGGTCTGCGTCCCAAGGGTCCCGAGTTCGAAACGCGGTAGGTGCCATTCCACTTTTTATGGAAGTTCGCCTTGATAGACGTCACTGAAACTCTTTTTCTTTCAATTAATATTTATTGCCAAATTTATCTGATCAAGGTATTCGTATCAATATGCATACATTCACTCTATGAAATAACAGTGCAATTTATGACGGAGAGCATAAAGAAATATATGAAAGATAAGTATGATTGTATTTCCGTTGAGGCTGTTCAGAAGCAAGCGACATGACGTCACTAATGTTCTGCGTTTGTTTTCTATCGAGTTTGTAGTCCACGGTCATTAGCCATAATATCAGCAATAAGAGCATTTTTTTTTTTTAACAGATCAGAATTTTTCGTCATATTCCAAGAATATAATGCACTTTAACATGCCAAAAGCCCATGAAACGTATTTGGAGCTTTAAATAAAAAATCACGTCCAAAGTACAGGTCATATTTGTTATGATGTACCACCTCGATACCATGAAAGCTGGTGTAGTAAATCCGTATACATATACACATACACATACTTATATACATATACCTATACATATACATATACGTGTGCATATGCATATACATATGCATATGTATATGCACATACATATACATATGCTATTCCTATGTATATATATATATATATATATATATATATATATATATATATACATATATATATATACATATACATATATTTAACATATGTATACATAAATATATATATGTATATATATATGAATATAATATTATATACATATATATATATATATATACACACATATATATATGTATATGCACATACATATATATATATGTATATTATATATACATATATTTAACATATATATATATAAATATATATATTATATACACATATATAAATATACATATTGGTGATGGATACGGAGCTACCTTGGTGATGGATACGGAGCTGCCTGGTGATGGATAAGGAGCTGCCTAGTGTAGGCCTTATGGTCTTTTGCAGTCTCCTTTATTTCTTATGTTCTTATGTTCTTATACGAGTACATATATATATATACTTATATATATATACATACATATGCATATATATGCACATATGTATATATATATATATATATTGTGTGTGTGTATGTATTATACATATTATGTATATATATATATATATATATGTGTGTGTGTGTATATATATAGCTTATATATGTATATATATACATATATAAACATATATACATATACATACAGTATATACATATATATTTTCTTTACGACTTGTTCTTTGTGTCTTAAGGGCCGGCCCTACACACGCTCAGACTTTTAGTTAGACTTGTCTGCACAGATCATGTATGCACAGACAAGCCTGAATGTGTGTAGAGGAGATTTGTGGTCTGCACAGACCATTTGCAAGGTCTGTGCAAAATCAACTGTAGATTGATATTATGTCTGCGCAGACATCATCTGTGCAGACATCTCTGTGCGTGTGCAGGCGAGTTCCCGCCATTTCCTCAGATTTCAGTTATAGCGCTACTGTAAACAACTGGTAGTGATGTCTGACTTTCGTAATCACTCAAAGGAATTTATCATGGACTTCATTGATATATATCAAAGTGAACCGTCAATATGGAGAATTAAAAGCAAAGAATACAGTGACATTCAGAAAAAGGCAGCTGCATATGAAAGGCTTGCTAAAAAGCTGAGAGAAGTGGAGCCAGAGGCAGACAGAGAAACAGTAGTTAAACAGATAAATAACATCCGCAGTACATATAGAAGGGAACTGAAGAAAGTAGTGTCCTCCAAGAAATCTGGATGTGGTGCGGAAGATGTGTACACACCTTGTCTGTGGTACTTAACCTTCTGCAGTTTCTGTCAGACCAAGAATTACCAAGTCACTCTGTATCTACCCTAGATGACTCTCCAATACAGGTGAGTAAAACACATTTATATCTCATGTCATTATATATCTATATATACTATTTGTCTGCATTCACCATATGATTCTGCCACGAAAGTTTGCCTTCATTGTTAAAGTATTGTGGGTACATTTCACAAACTTGCTTGTCATCCTGGGCAGGATGTCTGTTATGTCCTATATTCAGTGAAACCAAGTTACTTGAATCTGCTCTGAGACCTATAATATGTGTACCACTCTCAGTGTCTTCTGCATCAAAGCCATCTGATGGTGTGTAATGATCAGAGGAAGTTATACGTAAAAAATGGTGCAAAATACAACATGCCATTACAACACTGTTTATGTTCTGAAGTCCTAAATTTTTTGTGTGTGTGAAATATCCTAAATCTGGCAGCCAAAATACCAAATACATTCTCAATTACTCTACGAGCTCTAGACAGACGATAATTAAACATTCTGCGCTCCTCTGTTAAGTCTTTTTGACTAAAGGGTTTAAGAAAATCTTTTCTCATAGCGAAAGCTTCGTCACCAAGAAATACATAGGGTAGCACTTTCTCACTATTATCCACTTTCTCTGCAACAGGTACACACAAGAGACCACCTACAAGTTTATCATAAAATTTAGTGTTGTCCAAGAGATTCTACCATTTGTACCAAAGTCACACATGATAAACTCATGATTAGCATTTGCTATTCCCATCAACACCAAACTATGGTAGGTTTTGTAATTTTAATAAAATGAGCCACTATCTGGTGGTGGAATGATCTGGACGTGTTTCCCATCCACTGCTCCTAAACAGTGAGGAAAATGCCATTTGTCTTCAAATCCCTTTGCAACACCTCTCCATTCTTCTTCCGACGTGGGGAACTGAAACAATAAGAAAAAACTACTAAATACGCTGATATTGCATTAGGCCAGTACTGGCCAACCCCACATTTGTCCTGTACTAAGTTACTGATGATAATTTCATTATTTGTTCACAGGGAGTCGAAATCAGTGAATGTGAGGCTGACAATCGACCCGAGACACCCAAGACATCACTGGAAGCTAGTACCAGCTGTCAAACCAATGAAGCAACATTAGTCTCCAACTGTACAGAATCTGGGGTATTAACCAAAAGCAAGAAGCCTCAACAAAAGCGCAAAGTGGATCAGACTGATGCTGTTTTGTCATTGATCGGAGAACATTTTAAATCATCCCGTCCAGAAGATGATTTTGATATTATGGGGAAGAACTTTGTTACAACACTTAGACATGTTGCAAAAGATCAGCGATTATATGCAGTGAAACTCATGAATGATGTACTGTTTGAGGCTCAACTTGGCAACTTGAATAGGCACTGGACATTATCCAAGCCTAATAAACAGTTGGAAGGTGCATTTCCCCAGCCTGAGTACCTCCCTCAAAACTCGTCACTCAGTCACTGTCTGCTAGTCAATATTTCAGTTCCTTTTATCCAATGTAGTTTTAAGACTGTCAATCATGTTTTCTGACCTGACAAGCTCGATGCAAAAGCCTAGTTTAAGTTTCCTATTTTCATATGGTTTTTCAGTTGACAGGTTCACGAAAAAGTAAAACTACAATGGCGCATATTCTTTGTTTACACTGCATTCCACTGGTTTCGCATTTTTGGCAACTTCAATAAAGTGCTTACCTTCATAAAGTTTTTATATAATGCCCTGTAGATTGCTTGACATGTTTCTGGTATTACAGCACTTAATGCTTGGGGGGAAATTATTGTTGAAAACTTCATATCTTCATAGCTTCTTCCTGTTGCTAAAAACCTGAGAGTTGCAGTTAAGCGCTCATGGGGACTAATGGCTTTTCTCATACAGGTATCTTGCTTCTCTATGAGAGGTGTAACTAGTGACAGGAGGTTCCGATACCTTTCTTCATCCATACGTAGATAGTTAAACCAGTCATTCGACTCCAGCCGTAGTTCTGATAGCAGATTTATATGTGAAAACTGATCCCTCTGTAAAAGCCATTGTTTACACCACTTTCTTTTCAATTTCTTCTTGTCTAGTTTTCTTTTTCTTGCTATTAATGTCACAGCCAAACCAGCTAGGAGGTCTTCCTTGGTTGTATACATGCTCCCGTTAACCTGAACCAAAGCTAACTGAACTGTTTACACAGACTTGTCTGAATAGTGTGGAGGCAAAACCTGTCGGCACATTTATTTGCTCAGATTTGGTCTGTGCAGACAAGTCTGATTGAAAGTCTGAGCGTGTGTAGGACCCTTTAAGGTGGTATTATTATTGAGACCCGAGAGGATTTTTCCGTAGGAGGTCATCTGTGCTGCCAAATCTCGATTTCGAGTCTCTTGACTCGACTTCAGTGGCGTAGTATAGTGGCTCTCTCTATGTTAGAGTTGCTACTGAACTGAAAATGTCAGATGGATGCGATTTAAGGGCTGTACTAGCTGTGTTGTGTACTCGTTCTTGGTGTTGATTGGTCTGTCCGATTGGGTGATCTCTGCCTGCGCTCGTGTGGGCTTTGTCGGGCAACAGTCACTCCTCATGCTCAGCAGTGCTAACAGGTCGGACATTTGTATGTTGAAATTAGGGCTGATATCTTTGATTAGTAATAGCGCTTCTAAGATGGGGAGGCGACGGGTATCTTGGTATGTCGTTATGATGTTCGTTTTTTTCACCAATGTTTCGCTTGTGAGCTGTAGAGTTTTTGTATCTTTTTTGGGCACTCGTTTTTTTCGGTATAAACAGTGTCCGGGGTTTGTGGGTTTTACGTGTACATTAGTCGTGGAATGATCTTTCTTTTGTTTAATGAGTATATCTAGAAATAGCATAGATTCCTCTATGCTGTTCTCAACTGTAAATGTTAAACCACAGCCGTCTTGGAGGGAATTTTTCAGTACTCCAGTATCTTCACTACACGTAGTAGACACATGTACACGTGTATATATATACATATATATATATATATATATATATATATATATATATATATATATATATATATATATATATGTCTTACCACAAAGATCTGATCTACACAACCTCTACCCGTCCTAAATCCACACTGTTCCTCACCAATTACTCCCTCTGTTCCTCTCCTAATCCTCTCAATCAAGATCCTTCCATAAGCCTTCCCAACTACACAAGCTAATCCCTCGGTAACTACTACACTTACACTTGTCCCCTTTTCCCTTGTAAAGTGGAACTATACAGGCACTCCTTCAGTCCTCCGGCATTCTACCCTCTCTCCAGCAAACATTAAATAACATCACCAGCCAGTCCACCATCATTGTACCTCCTTTTTTAGACATTCTGCATGGCATCCATCCAGACCAGGTGCCTTACCTACTTTCATCATCTTAACAACTGCCTTCACTTCATCCTTCCTTATTTCTCCTTCATTTTCCTCACTCATCACTCTCATTTTCTTAGCATTTCCCACAGCAGCAATCTTTGGAAAGAAATAAAGAGAGGAAGAGGGGGTGAATCAAGTAGAGAAGAAAAGGTAAAATGTGCAG
Source organism: Oratosquilla oratoria (assembly GCF_046742065.1). Taxonomy (NCBI): domain Eukaryota; kingdom Metazoa; phylum Arthropoda; class Malacostraca; order Stomatopoda; family Squillidae; genus Oratosquilla; species Oratosquilla oratoria. The sequence continues at coordinate 8,278,996 of NC_134788.1, read as the reverse complement.
ATGGAGAGATGATAATGGAAGAGAAGGCAGTAAGGGGAAGATGGGCAGAAATTTTTTAGGGAGTTGCTAAATGTGAAGTATATATATATATAAATATATATATATATATATATATATATATATATATATATATATTATATATATATATACATACATACATACATATACCAAGGTTTTTTCCCCCTTACAAGGGAGGTAGCCAAAATGAAAAAGGCATAAAATCATTCTCACCCATTCCATCCCTGAATACACTCCACACCCCTCCACTCTCCCTCTTATCTTAGCACCTCCTGGATGACGGATCATCCCTGCACCTTGTCCGCTGCCCTCGGTCAGAAGCAGTGTCGCAAGACACAGCACATCTACAGCAAGGCCGCTTCATTAAATCAGCGCCTCCCTTTTTATCTTCTCGATTGATTGGTTCGTCACGACGGTTCTATTCACAGGCCTGCATGTCCTGCTCCTGGTAATCTCCAATCACTAACTTACTCACTCGTATGTCTCCTTGGGATTATAAACCGCACTTTGGTTTTCTGTCTTTATTAGTTAAACATTGGTCTTATAAATTGTTAGTTACATCTTTTTTTAATAACTACGTACACATTGTAACAGCAAGAGCGTCTATCACCGACTGACTGGTCCTGGACATAAGCACGGACTTTTTGTTCTCCGGAAGTGATGAGGTCAGGACTTTGGTGAGGTCTTATACACACTTATTAAATTTAATTGTTGTACGTGTCACCATGAGCATGTAGTAACAGTATTATTCTGGGGTTACAAACTGTTATCTAATATAATTCTTGCACAAGATATATATCCAGGGGGTGGCTGTTAATATGTGTGTTTCCGTGTGTTATGTGTGTGTGTCGTTTTGGCATCCCTGTGTGCGTTCGTGTGTGTGTTGCACGCCAATGGTGGTCGGTCGGACGTCAAAGTGCTGAGCTGTTAAACTGTCTATTCAGCAATTGAACGGATGGACTGGCGCCAAGGAGTCGGGTGAGGTGAGTGTGGTATTGGTCACCATGGGTATGGTGACGTATACATATCGCCCTCCCCCTGGGGTTAGGTGGCTCCCGGCAATAATGTTACCCGGTTAACAAAATATTGATACATATATATGGTTATATAGTTATATAGTCAGAGACACAAAATCTTGGGTGGATATATGTGGAGAAGGGGGGGGGTGATGTTGAGGTGATTGTGAGGACCCAAGAGGGCACTTTGAACTAGAAGGATGGGTATGCGATGTTGTGTCTCTGAATAGGAAGTAAGGTTGTGTCTCACCAACATTTCATATATTTTCAACTATCACATGAAAGTTTATACTACACATATCACCGTCGGGATTCACTTTTTCAAATGTCATATTGTTTTCATATGATACGTTACATATCACCGGAGTTATTCACATTTTCAAATATTGTGCTAGAGTTCATATGGTATTTCACAATATACATTTTCTGTAAGATTCTTATCACGAGTTATTATGGTATTCAAGATATTGGATGAGACACAAGATCCAACTTAATCTAGGTTTACAATAATTTGGGAAAAGGGGGTTAAAACTGTTTGAAGGTCTTATTTCATGCAAAAGAATTTCGTTAGTATCACTAATATAAAGAGGATGATTAAGATTGAGAGGGCAGTGGAGGCATAGGGTAGTATTTTGTAGTGTAGGTCTAAGGAATCCATGTCAAGAGTAGTTGATTTATTGAGGAGGCGTACCATGTCTATCTTACTTGGGAGGATGGTATCGGGGATCTTGGGGAGGGGTGGGAGTGTTAGTTGGGTTATGGGACCTAGATCGTGGGTCATGTTGAGAGTGCCTTGGTAGTGTAGTTTGTTGGGGAGTAACATTGAGTCCATCATGTAGATGTGGCAGGTGTCTGGTAGAGTGATAGGGCCGTTGATCCTATGATGGGAGGGTGGTTTGTGTAGGCATATCACTGACACTTATGTGGGGTGGGGAAGAAATATGAAGTGTTTATGTCCTACGTGGGTGAGGTGTATTTGAGTGTTGTCTGAAAAGCGAAAGTCACACGTCTCGGAAAAATTGACTTTGGGTGTTGTGAGTTCTGAGAGGCAAGGTTGGGATTTGGTTAATTGGAAATGGAAGAGGTAAGCTGGACAGATATGGAAGTTGGGTCGTGCTATCTTGCAAGTTGCCATGGTTTCCGGTGAGGTCAGTGAAATCCACTGGCCGTCTGTCGATTTTAGGATGGTGGAGGTTGGTAGGTTGAGGGTCATTGTGCGGTTTTGATAAGGGTAGGGGAAGGGATAAATTTCCCAAAGGGAGAATCTCTTGATCGGGTCCATAGGTATGTTGATAAGAATAAATTCTTGAAAGATAGTTGATGCTAGGATGGGGTAGTAGTGTTGTATTTCATTCTGGAGGAAGAAGGGGGTGAGATTCAATGTATTTTGAGCTTGTCGTACTGTTTGACTAAGTTGGTTTGGAGTTATCATTTGAGAGTTGACTATACCTGCGTGGGCGTTCCAGATATCTCTCTGGATAAGATTACTGTGACTCTGGAACCTGTCTAGTTGTTTGTCTAGTTCATTTAGGTGGTGAAGGAAGAAGAGGGCTGTTTGGTAATTGGCAATCTTAGATAACTGGGAATTTGTGAATGCTGTGAGGTGATTGATCTTGTCAATGACCGAATTGATTGAGTTGCTGAGGAGATCGATGTTTTTAGAGTTTAGGTTTATGAGTTTACCTTGTTGGTATAGTACCTTTGTTATATTTCCTATGTGTGAGTGGATTGTTTGTACGTCCTGTTCAGTTGCAGTCCCGAATAGGGATTTAGATATGATGCCCATGAAATCGAACAGGCCACGTTTGACTCTACTGTTCTTTGGGTCTTCGTTTTCTGGTTTGGGAAGGTGGTATATTGTGTATTTAATTGTGTTCATTTTTTCGTGTAGGGCGTTGACGTTGTGGTATAGTGTCATAGAGATTTCATGGTTTTGATGTGTGGTGTTGGGTATTTGGGTGGAGATTTGTTGCTTTATTTGTAATAAGTTTTTTTGGATTTTTATGAGGGGTCTTATCAACAGTTCAGGTGAAATCCTTAGTTTTACCATTATGGAATCCTCTACGCATGCGGTGGTGCCGTGGTTGTTGACGATTGCTCCTGGTATCAAAATGGGGGTGGAGAGGGAGAGGTGGACGAGGTGAAGTAGTAGGAGTATTGTAGGCATTCTGTGGATGAAGGTTATGTTTTAGTGAATGAGGATATGTCTATCTGACTCTCGCTAAGGTTATATTGGTCGGAAGGAAGTGGAGAAGTTTTGATAGATATGCGGAAGGGAGTTCTTATTGTAAATTGGCCATTTTAACCTCCACTGAGGAATGCATGACGTCCTGCATCTTCAGGGGCGAGAGCTAGAGTGCATGTTCAGTTGCGTCGACGCAGAGTCATGGGATGGGACTTGCGCTTGGGTGAGTTATGCGTGAGTGCAGTAGGTGGGTTGTAGGTGGGGGGTGGGGTTGGGTCGAGGTTGAGTTTAACTTTTCTCAATTTCTCTCCGTGTATGGTTACGGTTGTGTAATCGGAAGGATCTGTTAGTAGGAAAACATTGTTGGGGAGTGAGCTTGTGACTGTGAAGGGGCCTAAGAACTTGGGTTTGAGTTTGTTAGTTCTGTTTGAGTCTTTGACCATTACTGTGTCTCCAAGTGTTATGTAAAGTGGAGATGACCGTTTGTGTTGTTTTGTTTTTGTTGTTTCTTGGGCTACTTTGAGGTTTTCTCTGACTTGTTTGTACATGGTTTGCATACCTCTTTTTAGGCATTGGGTAAGGTTATCTAGATTGTATAAGGGGGGGTTGGTTGGTTGAAGATTTGGTAGGGTAGGCGCATTCTTTGGCCAAAAATTATCTCATGGGGGGACATCTTCGTTGCGGAGTTGACTGTGCTGTTGATACTGGCTTGTACCTGTGGTAGCCAATCTTCCCAACTGTCCGTAAAATCGTTGGCCAAAGGTCTGAGGATTTCAAGTGTGTAAAGATTTTTCAACGGCTAAAAAGCGTTTGAGAGAAATGGAAAAACGTTTAAGCAAGGTTTACACGCTACGATAAATTGTAGCGATTTATTGTAATGAAAAGGTTGTTACAATTTGTCATTACGTGTAAATAACAGGAGATCGTAGCGATAAATCGCTACGATTTCCTATTTAAGCAAGGTTTACACGCTACGATAAATTGTAGCGATTTATTGTAATGAAAAGGTTGTTACAATTTGTCATTACGTGTAAACAGGAGATCGTAGCGATTTATCGCTACGATCTCCTGTTTACACGTAATGACAAATTGTAACAACCTTTTCATTACAATAAATCGCTACAATTTATCGTAGCGTGTAAACCTTGCTTTACACGTAATGACAAATTGTAACAACCTTTTCATTACAATAAATCGCTACAATTTATCGTGGCGTGTAAACCTTGCTTTAAGAATCTAAGCGGGGAACATCGCTCGACGACGTCCGTGCACGGGAGATGTTCCTTGACCGAGAGAACATGAGGAGACTAATGATGATGACAACATTAATAATAACAATGAAAATAATAAAAGTAATTGTAACAGTGCCCTCATTAAGTTTTTCAAGAAAAAGTCCCCATTTTATTATTATTTTCTTAAATATGATGCATAGGATGATTTCATTTGAACTTTGTTCAATAACAGAGTGAGAGTTGTATTTTCTTTGTTTTCAAAATAAAAATATTTCCACCATAAGTGTTTTATTTCAAATAATTATTTCAATAAGAGAGCAGGAGTTGTATTTTAGTTGTATTTTTTCAAAATTAAAAAATGTCCACCTTAAGTGTTTTATTTCAAATTTTAATTTCCCGGGAGAAGTTCTCCCGGGGTTACCTTTCAGGTTTGGGAAATAGAGGGTTACCATTCTAGGGATCAAATAATGGCCTTCGTCGTCTTCCACGGCGAATAACACCAATCCACGTTGCTTCAAAGTAGCCAAGAAACCCTCACAAAATTTTATCATCTGACGATGAAACTAATTCAATGACCAGCGACTGTATCAGTGTCGAGGCAAGTAACTGATAACGTTGGTTTCGTTTGGGCTTGGCTGGCTCAGAATGTTTGAGCTGAGAATGGTAGTTACCCAATTCAATAAAGTTACTGACATTATAATTAACAGTACGATAACGAGTGTGACATACATGTAGGCACGTTTACTCCATTTTCAGCCATATGTCCGTCGGTCAAATGTCCGGGAGCCCGCATGCCAGTAAAATGCATTTTCTAAGATCGCACCCGGATTATATTCCTGATAACTGTGGAGACTACAGCGAAGAACAAGGTGAAAGGTTCCACCACGACAATCGCACTATGGAAGAAAGGTATCAGGGACGACGGGACATAAACATGTTAGTAGATTACTGTTGGTGTATAAAACGTGACTTGCCTAGTGAAAAATACGAGAAAATAATGGAAAAAATATTTTCTTTCACATTAATGTATATTCTTGCATGTTTTTTATTTTATCAAAATTAACATCAAAACATTTAGTTTTGTTATTATAACATGACTTTGATACTAAATAATAATAAAAAAACGCTTTTCGAATGAAAACATTGTTTAAAAAAAAATCAGTGTCATTCAATAATCTGAGCTGATTGATCAAAATTATTATATATATTTTTTAAATTCAGTATAACCAGATTACTTAAATTCAGTTTGGAAAATATGACAAAAAAAATCATGTTCATGAGGCGTTAATTAAAGGTCTCCCCTTAACAAACCATGAATCTGAGTTTTCTATATAAAATTGTACATTTGGGTTTGTCTGGCCATAAGTAAACACCGTAAGGCGATGTTTGAAAGATTTATGTAAGGATTTGCAAAAATCTTTGTGGTTTGTAGGATATATACGGAGTCAAGAAGTACCATCGATTTTTCAAGGACAGCAAAGTCTTACAGGTAATAAGCAAGCATCATTATATCCAACGGTCAAGCGTGTACAGGTACTTGTATTCATTGATTGGCAGAAATTATTTTTCGGCTCTGTCCCAGTAACACGCGATTTTTTTTAAAAGGAGTTTCCATGGAATTCCTTGTTAATACAACATCACCACAAATAGATAATAACGCCCCTCTTTAGTTTAAAAATGATATACGACACTCGTTTTCTTGATCTCTCTATTTGTTTACATTCTTCATTATCGATTTATTTATTCATTTATTTTTGTTTATTTATTTATTTATTGTGGTGTGGGGGGCTCAAAATTTTCAGGCGGTTTCGGACAGTTGATATACACGGTCTATTGACCATACGATGTCTATATTATTAGCAGCTGTACCCTGGTCTCAGGGGGGGAGGTGGTACCCATCAGTCTCCAGTGGCGCCAGTTGTGGTGGCTCCTCCTGGTTTACGGGGGCATAGATTTTCAAGAAAAAACGCAATTCATTTAAATGACTGACTTAGATGGATAACCATAACAAGCTACTCCCACCATTCACCTTGTTTTTGTAGTTCATAGAACTGTGTGGGGGTAGGGTGAGTCTAACCTAACCTAGTTATAGGTAAGGTTCAGTTGACTAGATTATTTTCATCTGTCACTCTTAAGATGATAGACATAAAAAATAAGTTTTATTCATGGGCTTCTGGTGCTATTTCTGCCTAAATCTATTCATTTTCTGTGTGTGAAGGTGATCCCTGACTATGGAATCCAAGTGATTTAGTGTAGAATCCAATAAAGGATTAGTAAGAATCACAAATTGATTTCTGACATCCTTCATTATTGGGTAGTTGTTCACCTGTGCAAACTTTTTACCAAGATTTCTTATTTCCAGTTATCTGTGCTATTCCATTATATATATATACATACACACACACACACACACACACACACACACACACACACACACACACACACACACACACTTCAACGAATGGACGGCTTAGAAGACGTTCTGAAGAAAATTGAAGTTTTGTGGATCCCAACGCAAAGAGAAGTGCCTATTGTATTTACAGGGTGGGGGGGAAATTGCTCGTGGAGTAGTAGGAGAGTAGGGAAAGAGGAAAGGGGGAGGGATTACTGAGGGAAATGGAAGGAAATGACGAAGGAGTAGACTTGGCCCAGGCAGACAGGCGAAAGGTAAACAAAAGGCCCCCCGACGACGATGAAATGTCTAATAAAAATGTAAAGATTAGAAGTATAGATAAGAGCAATAAAGTAGAAAGTGATGAGAATATTTTCCAGGGATTTAAAGAGGGTGGGGGGGGGGGAAAAAACCCCCCCCCCCCCCCCCCGACTGACAAGACTAGAAGAGAAGGTCGATAAGATGATCGAGGACTTGGAGCGTAGGTTCGGTCATGTTGACAATATTATACGAAGAGTTGAAAAATTGGAAGAACTAGAGAAGGCGAACAAAAACTTAACTAAGGAAATTGAAGAATTAAAAAACAGTTAAAAGAAGTAAAAGATGAGAATAAAGTCTTAAAGGAGAATAATAAGGAGAACAAGGAGGGTTGGAAAAATATTCAAGAAAATAGCAAAGTTGCATTCACTGACATAATCAGACAGCAAATGAATGAACAAACTGAAAACTCAGTTATTAAAGTGATGAGACAGAAGGAGAATATAGTAAGAGACTTAGCAGACAAAAAGAAATGTATAATTATATTAGGAATGGAAGAGAAATATAACCCAGATAGAACCACAAGAATCAAAGAGGAAAATGAAAAAGTAAGAAATTTACTAGAATTAGTTCAGGAAGATGAACCAGAAATAATGAAACAAATCGAAGAGAAATTCAGGCTAGGGAAATATAGTACAGACAAGACCAGACCAATCAAGATTAAATTCAGGTCACAAACTACGGCTGAGAATATCTTATCCAAAACAGGGAAACTAGCAACAAGTGAACAACATAAAAAGGTATGGATAAAAAGGGAAATGAATACAGAGGAAAGAGAGGAAGAAAAACAGAAAAGACTTGAAGCAAAAGAAAAAAACGAGATAAGAACGGAGTCAGAAAAAGAGATTCTATTGGAGAGTAGTGAATATGAAACTAAAGAAAGTCGACATACAAGAGAAAAACTAAAGGGAAACAGAGAACACGATGGAAGTGGCAGAAAACTAAGAGTGTCTTACACAAATATAGATGGATTAATAACAGGATTGGATGAACTGAGTGATTATTTGAAAGAAAAAGAACCAGACATAATGGGAATTGTAGAAACAAAATTAAAAGGTCCACTACCACCCAACAGTGTAGGACATGATGCATATAATTATTGGATTAGAAACAGAGTGAAAAAGGAAGGGGGTGGAGTTATGTTCCTGACTAAGAAGGATATAAACGTGAAGGGTGTCACATATGGAAAGAATACAGTAGAGATGATAATGATGGAAGTAGAAGACAGAGATAAGAAGAACAGAAAGTTTGTGATAAATTATGTGCCCCCAAAAACAGCCTCATGGGAAGAGAGTGAACATAAAAGTATGTTAGAGGACACAAAGATAACATTAAACAAGATAATGGAAGAGGGAGGAAGAATAGTTATGATGGGCGACTTTAATTGCAAAGAAATCTGCTGGGAAGAAATGACAGTAAAGGATGGAGACGGCTCATGGGGAAACGCTCTACTCGAAATGGTTACTGACCATACAATGACACAATGGATACAGGAGAACACTAGGTATAGAAATGAAGAAGAGCCATCGAAACTAGACCTAGTAATTACATCCGAACCTAGAATAGTGGACAAAATTGAATATAAAACACCAATAAGTAAAAGTGACCACATATTGATTGAACTGGAACTTAATGAAGAAAAATATATGAAAAGAAATGAACAATACAGAAAAGGAAGAATGATGTATGAAAAAACAAACTTTGATAAAATAAGAGAATTCTTTCAAAAGGAAAACTGGGAAGAAATATACAAAGAAGAAACAACAGTAGAAGAAAAATGGAATATTTTAACAAAAATTTACAAAAAAGGAGTGGAAAAGTATGTCCCAAGACAAAAACAAGAAAAAGAATATGTAAAATGCTGGTACAACAAAAGCTGTAGGGAGTTAAAAGACAAAAGAGACAAAGCCTGGACCAGATCGAAAAAAGACAGAAGACCTGAAAAATGGAAAATATATACCTGTTATAGAAATGAATATGTACAAATGTGCAAAGAGGAAAAGAGAAAATATGAAAAAGATATCATAGAAAAGTGTAAAGATCAACCGAAACTATTCTACAGATTTGTAAACAATAAACTGAAAAACAAACAAGACTTGGAGAAATTAAGACAGGAGGGAGTTGAATACACTGAGGAAATGGAAATGGCGGAAATTATGAACAAACATTTTAAATCAGTGTTTACAAGGGAGAACATACAACCTGAAGAGAACGAATGGAAAGAGAAAGTCCCCCCTATGGAAGAAATAGAAGTAACAAAGAATGAAATATTAACACACTTGAGTAATCTTGATGTCAGAAAATCGCATGGACCAGATGAAATAGCAAACTGGATACTGAAAGAATGCAGGAATGGACTGGCAGACAAAATACATAGCATACTAAATAGTTCCTTGAAAGAAGGAAAAGTTCCAGAAGATTGGAAAAAAGCAAATATAGTACCAATATACAAAGGAGGAAATAAAGAAGAACCTACAAACTATAGACCAGTCTCTCTAACAAGTACAATAGCAAAAATTTGTGAAAGAATTATCAAAAGTAGATGGGTAAAATATTTAGAAAAAACAAAGTGTTAAATCCAAGGCAATTTGGATTCAGACAAGGACGATCATGCGTCACCAATTTAATATGTTTCTATTCAAGGCTAATAGATATAATACAAGAAAGAGATGGATGGGCGGACTGTGCATTTTTAGATCTAAAGAAAGCTTTTGACAAAGTACCACATAAGAAGTTGCTTAAGAAATTAGAAACTGAAGGAGGAATACAGGGCAAACTACTAAATTGGATGGAGGACTTTTTGCAAGAAAGAAAAATGAGAGTAGTGATAAGAAACCAGCACTCAAAATGGGATGAAGTAATAAGCGGTGTTCCGCAGGGAACAGTTCTGGCCCCAATAATGTTTGCTATATATATTAATGATATGGATGAAGGAATAGAAAGCTATATGAGCTTCTTTGCAGATGATGCAAAACTACTGAAAAGAGTGAAAACTGAAGAAGATTGTGAATCACTACAGAGAGATCTAAATAAAGTACAAGAATGGAGTAGGAAGTGGGAGATGGAATTCAATACAAAAAAGTGTAGTATAATGGAATTTGGAAAAAGCAAAAACAGAATAACAGGAGCATATAAATTGGGAGAAGAAGGAATAAAAAAAGTAGAAAATGAGAAGGACCTGGGAGTCATTGTTATGAATAATATGTCACCTGAGAAACATATAAATAAGATTTTTGGAGAAACTTATAATCTAATAAGAACAATCAAAGTTGCATTTACATACCTGGATGAAGAAATGGTGAAGAAAATCCTAATCACCCTGATAAGACCAAGATTGGAATATGCAGCAACGATATGGTCACCAAGTACAAAAAAATGTATAAAAAAACTTGAAAGAATACAAAGAGCAATTACAAAATTGGCACCAACACTCTCAAAACTATCATATGAAGAGAGACTAGAAAAACTTGAACTACAGACACTAGAGCAAAGAAGAGAGAGAGGAGATTTGATAGCTATTTACAGAATCATGAAAGGCATAGAAATTACTGACAGAGAGAATCTGATAAAATGGGATGACAGAAATACTAGAGGACACGGAAAGAAAATAAAAAAAGACAGATATAGAAGAGATTTGAAAAAGAACAGCTTTCCTCACAGAGTAATAGACAGTTGGAACAAGTTAGATGAGAAAGTGGTGTGTGCAAAAACAATACATGAATTAAAAAATAGTTTAGATAAAATGAGATATGAAGACAGGACCCCACGAGCATAGCTCCCCTTCCCGTAAAATACAACTAGGTAAATACAACTAGGTAAATACACACACACACACACACACACACACACACACACACACACATATATATATATATATATATATATATATATATATACATATGTGGGTATTGGTGTGTATGTATGTATGTATCTATATATATATTGATGGGCCTTCTCTTCTTTCTCTTTGTAATTAATTTTCAATTTACCAGTTTATTTTTCCAGTTTCTACACTCCTTTTTTTGTATTATTCACTCCTATTTTGTTTTTATTTTTTCTTCCTTTAAGCTTCTTTGATACGAATTGTTTGTTAATTTACTGCACTTTGGTTAATGCATCAATGTATTTGCATACTTTTTGATACTCCTACATTATTAGCAAACAATATATTTTACATAAGAATGTTCTAGAAATCCTTCATTATACACAGATATCCTGTTTTTGTGTCTTTATATCTCTGCAGTGTCTATTCACTTTTTTTTTTTTTTTTTTGCCATATTATTTTATGATTAATTTATACTGACCCAGTCTTTTTTTTCTGCAGAAATCCATTTTTACGTATTTGTTCAACTTTCCATTTCTTTCTTCAAAATATAATCTTTTACATGTATTTGTCCCCTCCCCTTACTGCATTTTGGTTAATGCGCCACTATATTATTTCAGGTCGAGGTTGAATTTGAAAATTTACTTGGAAAAGGTACTTGAAGATCTCGTATTGTCATCATATTTGGTGTGGCGTCTTTGGCACACCTATCTAATGAGTCATGTTGATATCACGATATGACCCACAATGGAGAGAAAATTTTCTAATGTGACCTTTATGACGTTGCTTTTTCACATAATAATCATCTCAAACTACACTTGATGTCCCACACTGGAGAAAAGCCTTTCCAATGTGACCTTTGCTATGCAGTTTTCTAAAAAAAATGGTTATCTCAGACGAGACATAATGACCCACACTAGAGAGAAGTCTTTCCAATGTGACCTGTGTGATGCGGCTTTCTCACAAAAGGGTGGTCTCAAACGACACGTGACGACCCACACGGGAGAGAAGCCATTTCAATGTGACCTGTGTGAGGCAGCTTTCTCATTAAAAAATGGGCTCAAACGACACATGGTGACCCACACTGGAGAAAAGTCTTTCAAATGTAACCTGTGTGATGCAACTTTCTCACAAAAGAGCAGTCTCAAACAACACATACTTACCCATACTGGAGAGAAGCCTTTCAAATGTGAGCTGTGTGATAAAGCTTTCTCAGAAAAGGGTAATCTCAGAAAACACATGATGACCCACACTGGAGAAAAGCCTTTCAAATGTGAACTGTGTGATAAAGCTTTCTCACAACAGCATAATCTAAAATATCACATGGTGGCCCACACTGGAGAAAAGCCTTTCAAGTGTGAACTGTGTGATAAAGCTTTCTCACATAAGAGCACTCTCAAACTACACATAGTGAACCACACTGGGGAGAAGCCTTTCAAGTGTGACATGTGTGATACAGCTTTCTCTGCAAAAGGTGGTCTCAAACAACACATGATGACCCATACTGGAGAGAAGCCTTTCAAGTGTGTCATGTGTGATAAAGCTTTCTCACAAAAATGCAGCCTCAAACAACACATGGTGACCCATACTGGAGAGAAGCCTTTCAAATGTGAACTGTGTGATAAAACTTTCTCACAAAAGGGTAATCTAAAAAATCACGTGGTGACCCACACTGGAGAAAATCCTTTCAAGTGTGACCTGTGTGATGCAGCTTTCTCACGCAAGAGAAATCTGAAACTACACATACTGAACCACACTGGAGAGAAGCCTTTCAAGTGTGAACTATGTGATAAAGCTTTCTCACGTAAGGGTAATCTCAAACAACACATGGTTTTCCACACCGGAGAGAAGCCTTTCAAATGTGAACTGTGTGATAAAGCTTTCTCACATAAGAGTAATCTCAACCAACACATGATGACCCACACTGGAGAGAAGCCTTTCAAATGTGAACTGTGTGATAAAGCTTTCTCATATAAGAGTACTCTCAAACAACACATGGTGACCCACACTGGAGAGAAGCCTTTCAAGTGTGACCTGTGTGATAAAGCTTTCTCACTAAAGAAAGGTCTCAAACAACACATGGTGACCCATACTGGAGAGAAGCCTTTCAAATGTGAACTGTGTGATAAAGCTTTCTCACAAAAGAGTAGTCTCAAACGACATATAGTGAACCACACTTGAGAGAAGCCTTTCAAATGTGACATATGTGATGCAACTTTTTTCACAAAAGAGTCATCTCAAACAAGACATCATGGCAAACACTTGAGAGAAGCCTTTGAAGTGTGAAATGTTTGATGCAGCCATCTAAGAATAAAAGTAAACTTAGACATCACATGGTGACCCATACAGGAAAGGAGCCTTTTTCGCTTTCTCACGAAGGATTTATTTCAAATGTCACGTAGTGACTCATACTTCTTCACGAAAGGTTAATCTCATACAATGTGTGATGATTGACTGGTGAGAGGCCTCTCCAATGTGACCTGAGTGGTTTAATATTCCTGTATGATGGTATTTTCATCTATTAAGTATTGATCTAATGTTTGCTAGATGAGTCATCACACACGCATACTGTCAGCTGTACGAGTAAATGTTAGTTTTTTAATCTCAGTTGTGTAGTTATTTGAGTGACCTTCGGTTCGATTGGGTAATTGCAATTTTGCTTTTTCATAACCAAAGATTCCTAAGTGTTCCATTAAGTGCACAAATGTTTTTGTAATTACAAAAAAGAAAAATCGCAATCTTTAGAGTGGTGTAAGTGGTGGATATAGATATCTACATATGAAGGATGCAGTTCTCTTTACTATTATGTATTTCTTTTTTTAATATTTGCCCATGTAACTTGTAATTTGTGTTGCTGTAAATATATCTACGATAATATACTCAGCAGTGTTTATTTTATCATTTGAGAGACTACTATCACATTTCAGTGAAGTATTTACAAGAATATTAGATGTCATATGATGAATTGTTCATTGTTGACAACGAATAAATCCAGTTTGTTGAACGGTTTTGTTTTGTCATTTGTGCAAAGAAGAGCTTGTTCATGGTGTCAAGCAGTATCCTTTGTATGTGTTTGTTCTTGTGTTTAATTTGTTGTTTTCGTGAAGTTTACAAGATCATTTTGTGAGGGATGATAGCTATAATTAATTCACACATGTACATCTGGTGGAGAGTAATCATTGTTTCTACCTCATTACAAAGAATTAGAAAGGAGGAGCATGCCGACAGACCTTTTGCTCAATACCTAGGTCGGATGCAAAAATAAATAAATAGAATAACAGTAAATAAATAAATAAAATATATAAATGATAATAAAATAGACAAAATTAAATAACAAATAGGTAAATAGAAAATAACTGACATAACTAATAAATAATAAGCATAGACAGATAATAAATAATATAAATGACAGGCATTACAGCATCTTGCTTAGGTGTTTATCTAAGCGAATCTCAAAGTTTCGAACTGAACTCTGCAGGAAGTTTATTCCATTCATTAACTACACAGTTGGTGAAGTTTCTACCCACTTCCAAATTAAATCTATTTCTTGAGAGTTTGAGACCATTTATTTTTGGATTTTTATTCAGTGTGAAATTTTTGTCACGATGTTGTCAATTCTCCTTGGAAACTTAAAGATCTGTATCAAGTCACCGAGTCTATGTTTTTTTTAGGGGAAACAGATGCAAATGTTTTAATTGATTTTTGTATGATTTATTTTTTATTTTTGGAATAGGTTTTGTGGCTCGCCCTTGTACTTTTTCGAATATGTCAATGTCTTTAATGAGATTCGGTGACCATACGGAAACAGAATATTCCAAATAAGGATGAACTAACGATTTATATAGCTTGTTGATAAGATATGGACTTTTGAAGTCAAAAGATCTTGCAGTCCTTCAATCTTATTTGCTTTCTCAGAGGCTGAAATACACTGGTTAGATGATTTGAGATCGCTACTGATGATTATGCCAAGATCCTTTTCACTATTCACCGAGAAGGGCCCTTAGTGGCCGGAAATGGTCGTGCGGTGCTGGGCGGAGGAGGAGGAGGCAGAGCCGGAATAATAACAATTCCGTGGTCTCGCACAAAAACACGATGACCCACATTGGATATGGGACTTTCCAATGTGACCTGTGCGATGCAGCTTTCTCTGAAAAAGGTGGTCTCAAACGACACATGATGACCATGGGTCAGGTCATGGCCAGGGGTCGGTTCACGGAGGATAATATGCATACCTTGGGTTAGGTCACATGGGGGCGGGAGGTCAACAGCCAGGTCAGCGATTTGGATGAAATGTATAGTAATCTAACTGATTTAATTATTAATGCACAAAATACATTTATCCCCCTGAAATCAATATGGAAGAATAGTAATACTCTCAAATGGATGACGGACAGACTGAAACATGAGATCGGAATGAAAAGAGGACTTTACGTAAAAATAAAAAACGGGGAAGCACACCTTAGATCAAGATATAACGAAATGGCAAAGCTGGGTAAAAAGAATACACGTACAGCGAAACGTAACTATGAAATTAAGGTTGCCAGTCAAGCAAGATCCAACCCAAATGGTTTCTTTCATCTCTACAGAACAAAAAGAAAGAATAGGCCCAATTAAAAACGATGAAAATATCATGATAGAATCGGAGGAAAAAAAGAGTGAGGAGTTTAATAAATATTTTCTCTCAGTGTTTACTAATGAGAGGTTAGATAAGGTACCCGACTGTGATCCAATTTTCAGTGGGGATGAAGAAAGTAGATGATCTAATATCAGTATTAGTAAAGTAGAAGTAGTCAAGCAGATTGAAAGACTTAAAGCTACAAAATCCCCGGGTTCAGACGAAATTTTCCCGAGAGTGCTTGAGAAGTGTAAATTTGAAATTTGCGACCAGTTAACTTAAATATTTAATAAATCGGTAGACGCTGGTTTGTGCCTCATGCTTGGGGGGCAGGCAAACGTCGTTCTTGTGTTTAAGAAGGAAGATAAATCGTCTATATGCAACTAAAGGTCAATCAGTTTGACATCGGTTATAGGAAAAATGATTGTATCAGTAACAGTAAATAGACTCAGAGAACACCTCGAGAGGCATAATTTAACCCGTGACACAGAGCATGGTTTCTCCAAGGGTAAGTCATGCGTGACTAATCTTCTATCCTTTTACACTAAAGTATATAAGGCGTCAGATAACAATGATAATTTCGATGTTATTTACCTTGACTTTAGCAAAACGTTCGACAAGGTGCCACACTAAAGACTACTAAATAAAATCAAAGTCCATGGTATAGGAGGAAAAGTGTTAGAATGGATTAGAGCTTGGATCAGTAACAGAAAACAGCGGGTCACCATAAATTGAGTAAGATCCAGGTGGGGCAATGTTACTAGTGGGGTTCCCCATGGCTCGGTTTTGGGTCCCTTGTACATCATGTACATAAACGACTTAGACGATGGGATGAATAGTAATGTTAGTAAGTTTATGGACGACAATCAAATAGGACGCCTAATTAGGTCAGGAGACGACGCAGATATTCTGCAGGATGATCTTAACAAATTGTTCACATGGTCGGTGAAATGGCAAAATGGCAAATGAACTTCAATATCTCTAAGTGTAGAGTGTTAAACGTAGGGCTACACAACCCCGAAAATAGATACAGCTTAAATAATGTTCTGGGTGGCAATGAAATCACAAGGAAGTCTATAGCACAAGTATATTTCGATACACAAAGTCACAAACCCAAAAATTTAAATGCGTGCGGCTGTCGTCAACACCATAAGGAAACTGGTGACACCAACATTTCGCGCCAAAAATATGCAAGCCAAGCGCTCACAGCACTTGCTAAAAATAATAAATACAATGTCACACTATATAAACAAAACACACACAATAAAATTTAAAGAATATAATTTACATTGCTAACACATCGCTCGGCCCGCGCCACTCGGTGCCCACACCGAACAACCAAGAAAAAAAAATGACCGAGGCAAAAAGAATTCAAATACAAGGACAAGCCACACACAAACCACATGCACAAGTGGCAGACAGAAGTGTGGGACATATGGATTTTAAAAGCACACCCAAAACATTACACAAACATATACATAAATGAATACACAAAAGAACTGGGTAGAAGTACAAGTAATATATACAATAATTATACATATACAATAATACACAAAAGAACTGGGTAGAAGTACAAGAAATATATACAATAATACACAAAAGAACTGGGTAGAAGTACAAGAAATATATACAATAATACACAAAAGAACTGGCGCCAGTTAAAAAAAAAAAGACAAATAGAGCAATTGCCGGACGTCCGGGACATGAAACAGTGAAACAATACAACATATATATGAACTACACAATAGACATAGGACAAATGGGAAAAGCAAAATACCATTGGCAGAAAAATAACAGAGTTTGTAAATATAAACAAAGATTACATCCCCCACCGCAGGTACGCCAAACCGAATTGGGTCTGCGCCCAAGAAATTACATAACTTACAATAGTAAGGGCTAGGGGGTACAAAAATTTCACAATACAAATACATACAAGAGGCTCACTCGACCATCAAGGCCTAGGACTTCGTGAACGTAGATGATACGAGTGGCAAGCATTGGGTAATACAATGGGAACATTGAGTGTTGTGGGAGGTCGGGTAAATGCAGATATGGGCACCTGCGTCTTTTTAAGCCTGTCAGAATGCAAAACCTCACTAAGTCCCGTAGATGGGTCAAAAACCCTGATTTTATTGGGATGGAGCTGTTCAGTTACCAAAAAGGGACCTGTGAATTTACAATTTAATTTGGATTGGCGGTCAGGCATGCTCCTAAAGACATGATCCCCAACAACGATGTTTACAGGCTTAGCACGGACATGTTGGTGTTTTAATATGTCAGCCTTGGAAATAACAAGTTTGTCATTAACAGAAGCATAAATGTCATACAGCATATTTTTGGCGCGAAATGTTGGCGTCACCAGTCTCTTCGGAGGCGTGGGTTCGAATCCCACCGCTACCACCAATGGCAATGAAATCACAAGGAAGTCTATAGCACAAGTATATTTCGATAATACAATACAATTTAAAGAATATAATTTACATTGCAATCACAATAACAAGCTTTTAGAGAAAACTGAGTGCGAGAGAGACTTGGGAGTTCTAGTGAGTCCGGACCTTAAAACCAGGAAACAGTGCATTAGAGCCAGGAATAAAGCTAACAGAGCATTAGGTTTCATTTCTAGGACGGTAACGAATAGAAGTGTAGAGGTAATTATCAAACTCTATCTAGCTATAGTTAGACCCATCCTTGACTACGTGGTACAGTTTTGGTCTCCGTCCTATAGAATGGACATCAATTCACTAGAATCAGGAAATAGAAGAATGATTACGAAGAGAGGCTTAGGCACCTTAACTTACACTCTCTGGAAAGACGCAGAGTGGGTTGATCTGATAGAGGTGTTCAAGTGGATCAAAGGTTTTAACAAGGGTGATGCAAACAAGGTCATCATATTAAAACAACAGAGCAGGACTCGTAGTAATGGAGTTAAACTGGACAAATTTAGATTTAAGAAGGAAATAGGCAAGAATTGATTTACTGATAGGGTGATCAACGAATGGGATAGAATTAGTAACCATGTAGTGGGGGCTGAAACTATCATTTGTTTTAAGAAACAGTTAGACAACTTCATGGATGGGGATGACAGGTGGTGATGGATATGGAGCTGCCTTAGGGTCTCTTTCAGTCTCCTTCATTCTTATGTTCTTATGTACCAATGTGACCTGTGCGATGCAACTTTCTCTGAAAAACGTGGCCTCAAACGACACATGATGACCCACACTAGAGAAAAGCCTTTCCAGTGGGACCTGTGTGATATAGTTTTCTTAAAAAAGGAGTAATCTCAAACTACATGTGGTGACCCACATTGGTTAGAAGCCTTTCCAATGTGACCTGTGTGATGCAGCTTTCTCACGAAAGGGTCATCATCTGACACGACACGTCATGACCCACACTGGAGAGAAGCTTCTCCAATGTGACCTGTGTGATGCAGCTTTCTCAAACAACACGTGGTAACCCACACTGGAGAGAAGCCTTTCAATGGTGACTTGTGTGATGCAGAATTCTCACGAAAGGCTGCTCTCAAACAACCTGTGATGACCCATACTGTGATGACCCATACCTTTCAAGTGGACCTGTGTGGTGCGGCTTTTTCACGAAAGGATATCAAACGACACATGATGACCCACAATGGAGAGAAGCCTTTCAAAGGTAATCTTTGTGATGCTGCTTTTTCAAGGAAGAGTAACCCCAAACGACACATGATGACCCACAGTGGAGAGAAGCATTTCAAGTGTGACCTGTGAGGTGCGGCTTCACCGCGAAAGAATGATCTCAAGCGACACATGACGACCCATAATATAGAGAAGCCCTACACGTGAACATGGACGTTACGTGGTGACCCATGCAGGAGGGAGGAGGTAGTTTCATCTTTCTCGCGAAAGGCTTATTTCAAATGTCTTGTAGTGACTCGCACTTCCCCAAGAAAGGTTGATCTCATGTGTTGCGTGATCATTCACGCTGCTGAGAGGCCTCTCCAGCGTGACCCGAGTGGTTACCTTTTCTGTGTGGTTGTATTTCCAGCTATGAAGTGTTGGTCCACTGTTGTAGACCTGTTTGGTAGATGAGTCGTGACACACGCATGTTGTCGGTTGTAAATATTAGTTGGTTTACTCTCAGTTGTGATTTTTTGTGACCTTGATTGGCCTATTACGTAATTTTATTTTTGCTTGTTCATAGTTAATGTTTTTTAAATGTTCTGTTAATTACACGATTTTTATTGCGAAAAACTGCCAAGAATATTAGACGTATAGATGTTCTTTTTACCTTAGCTTTGTGTAAAGCTATCTGGAGTATAAGCCAGTGTTACTTATAGTTTGTGTTACTGTAAATACATCTACGACAATATAATCAGCAGAGTTCTTTTATCCTTTGAGATATAAATGTCAAATTTCAATGAAGTCTGTCCAGGAATAATGATTTATTCGTTATTGACGAAGAATAAACAAAATTTGTCTTCTGGACGGTTCTGCTTTGTTAACATTTGTGCCAAGAAGAGCTTGTTCGTAGTGTTAAGCAGTAGTCTTTGTAAGTGCGTGTTCTTCTCTCGTAACTCCTGTGACAGACCCTCCTTGTTGGGTTGAATTTGTTATTTACGTGAAGTTTACGAGATCATTTTGTGACAGATGATAGCAGCTTATAATTAACCTATATAAGGGCATTTGGTGGGGAGCAACCGATTCTGCCTGATCACGTAAGTGCGTTATGAGAACTTTAATGTCATATCATTTCTGACATATATCATGACGCCTCCGTGACGTCCTGTAATAATTGTATATATATATTTTTTTATGTTTCTGCATCTAACATATCTTTCTTCAAGTCAGTCTCAGGTCAATATACATTGGAACATCCTCAATTGTGAGCTCTGGGTGTGTAGTAACTGTTTTGTAGTTTATGTAGTTGGTTAGTGAACCTGGTCAGCGTTTGGAGGTATTGGCTGTTGATTATGATTTATTTAGAATTTGCCATATTTGTATCCCTATACCAAACCAAATTTGGTCATGTTATTTAATATGATATACGAAGAAAAATATTACTTCTTAATTCTGCTCCCAGGTAGGCTTTCAGCCTGTCAGTCGGGCCAGCACACTTATCCAGATTGTCCTCCCAAAGCTTCCTTCTTCTCTCAAATCCTCTATTTTTCCTAATCCATTTGCCTCTAGGATTTCTTCAACTCCATCTTTCCATCTTTTATTCGGTCTACCTCTAGATCTGCTACCTTCTGGTCTCCAGTTCCATCTTTTCTTTGCAATTCTCTTTTCATCCATTCTTTCCACGTGCCCAAGCCACCTTAGTTGTACCTTTTCTATTTTGCTTCTAGTTGATTTTACTCCAATCATTTCTCTTATTTCATTCGATCTCTCTTGGTTTTAATTACTATTGCTCTCAACGTTTTCATTTCTGCCGACTAAATTCTGCTCCAGTCTCTCGATGTTAATGTCCCGCTTTTTAGCAGCATACATTAAAATCGGTACCAAAACTGATTCAAAAATAGTTTTCTTTGCCTCCGTAGGTACATTTATATCTTTTAGGATAGGGTACAAGGCACAGACACCTCTACTGTACTTTGATATTCTTTCAGTTATCTCTTCTCTATTCTTGCATCCATCTTTTGTAAATACACTTCCCAGATTACTTAACACAATGTGTTTCTTTAACATTTTCATTTTCAATAATTATTTCTGCAATGTCATGATTTTCTTTTGTGATGGTTAGTATTTCAGTCTTCTGAATATTAATGCTTAGTCCCGCCTCATCAAAGTATCTTTTCCAACAATTTAGAGCTCTTTCTAACTGTAATATGTCGTTAC
Organism: Oratosquilla oratoria; assembly: GCF_046742065.1. NCBI lineage: Eukaryota > Metazoa > Arthropoda > Malacostraca > Stomatopoda > Squillidae > Oratosquilla > Oratosquilla oratoria. The sequence continues at coordinate 8,257,587 of NC_134788.1, read as the reverse complement.
TCCAGTAGGCAATGTCATCTGCATACACTAGTATATCTCCAGCCCCTTCTTGATCTCTTATTCTCTTTTTATACTTTTTGATCATGCTATCCATATATGCTATGAATAATAATGGGGACAAAACACTACCTTGTTTCACTCCTGTTGTTATATCAAACCATTCATCTTTCTCATAACCAGTTCTAACAAGACACGAACATGGCTTATATGTACTCTCTATGGCTTTCTGCAGTTTGCTTGTCATTTTATACTCCTCCACTAAACATTTCCATAATTTGTTTCTTGGAATGGAGTCAAATGTTTTTGCCAAGTCTATAAAAGCACAATAATTTTTTTTTTTTATACTCCCAGCATTTTTCCATGACCATTCTTAAAATAAAAATGGTGTCAGATGTTCTTCTATCTTTTCTATATCCAAACTGTTCTTCTCCTAGTTTCGGCTCTATCATTGTTCTTGCTCTCTTTTCTAGGATTCTTTCATAAAGTTTACCTTTATATACCGGTAGTATAATGGTCTTGCCTCAACTTTGTGGAATAGTTTCTTCTCTCCAGGCCTTGTTTGATATTGTCGATATCTTCTCTTTTAGGGCATCACTTCCCTCCTTTATCAGCTCGATCGGTAAGGCATCACATCCTGGTGCTTTATCGTTTTTCATCTTCAGGGCTTCTTGTAGCTCATTTCTTGTTATTTCATCATCTTGGTCTTGTCTCTCTTCAACGTCCTCTTCGTTCTCTATATCTTCATCTATGTCTTTACCTCCCACATTCAGTAGGTTTTTTAAATAACTCTGCCATTTCTCATTTATCTTGTTGGGTTCTACAATAACATTACCTTCGTCATCCTTAATGTTATGCACCATACTCTTGTCTTTCCTATATGATTTTGCTAATCCAAAGATTTTCTTCTTACTAACTTTTAGATCTTGATTATTTCTTTTTGACACATTTTCAGTTTCAACATCACGCCTTATATCATAATTTTGTTCTCTATTGACTTGACACCTTGCTCTATATTGGTATTTGGTCCTTCATTGACATTCAATGCATCATGAACATTTGCCCCATCACGAACATCTGGTCGCTCGCCGTCATCCGACTGCTTATGTACACCTTGCTCCCTTACGTCATCTCTCTCCACACCGGCATCCCGTCGTTCATTGGAATTCTGTCTGCCATCCCTTCCAAAATCAATATTCTGAACTCCACTGACATTATACACTACCATGATATCTGGTCCTCCACTATCAATACATCCTATCGTGATATTATGTCTTCCATTATCATTACATCCCAGTATATATATATATATATATATATATATATATATATGTATACGTATATATACACACACACACACACACACACACACACACACACACACACACACACACACACACAAATATATATATATATATATATATATATATATATATATATATATAAAAAAAAACGCTGTGGAAGTCGGGGACAGGTGGTATTATGGTGACACTTTGTCCTAAAAATATTCTTGAAAAAGCGCTTGGGTAAGTCGGGGTCAGGTGGTATTCTTCTTCTTCTTGTTCTTCTTCTTCCTCTTCTTCGCGTTCCTATTCTTCTTCTTCTTCCTCTTCTTCTTCGCGTTCTTCTTCTTCTTCTTCTTCTTCTTCCTCTTTTTCTTTTTCCTCTTCTTCTTCTTCTTCTTCTTCTTCTTCTTTTTCTTCTTCTTCGCGTTCTTCTTCTTCTTCTTCTTCTTCTTTTTCTTCTTCTTCTTCTTCTTTTTCTTCTTCTTCTTCTTCTTTTTCTTCTTCTTCTTCTTCTTCTTCTTCCTCGCGTTCTTTTTCGCGTTTTTCTTCTTCTTCTTCTTCGCGTTCTTCTTCGCAATCTTCTTCGCGTTCTTCTTCGTGTTCTTCTTCGCGTTCTTCTTCGCGTTCTTCTTCCTCGCGTTCTTCTTCCTCGCGTTCTTCTTCCTCGCGTTCTTCTTCGCGTTCTTCTTCGCATTCTACTTCGTGTTCTTCTTCGCGTTCTTCTTCGCGTTCTTCTTCCTCGCGTTCTTCTTCGCGTTCTTCTTCGTGCTGGGGATCCCGTGTTGGGGTTCCGCCCCGAGGCCGAGGCCGAAGGAAAAAACAAGGGATTAGAGCGCGGAAAGCTGCTGCCGTAGGAACAAGAGATAGTGTATAATAGTGTAGACACTGCTTCCGAAAATGATATGGAGATTCAGACGTCAGTTTTCAACGCGTTAACGAGTCCGTCTCTTCCTCTCCATGAACTGAAAGTGAAGATAGGATGTGTTTTGATGGTTATTCGAAATATTTGTCCGCCAAAGCTGTGCAATGGTACCAGAATAATTGTTTCAAACTTACAAAAGAATATTATCGTGGGCAAAATTTTAGGTGGAAGTTACGCAGGAGAACAGGTTTTGATTCCTAGGATAACGTTAGAGGCACAAGACACGCCTGTTCACTTCAAACGCAAACAATTCCCAGTCAAACTCAGTTACGCAATGACAATCAACACGTCTCAGGGACAAACTTTTGAACGTTGTGGTCTTCTCTTGGATTCTGTTCAGTGTTTCGCGCACGGACAACTTTACGTCGCATGTTCGCGAGTAACCAACTGGAATTCTCTCATAATTTACACTGGCTGGGAAAAAGTAAATGGTAACTACCAGATGAAACAAGCTGTTAACAACGTGTATAAAGAAGTTTCCAGCAGTGAGTTTGTCAGTACAGACGAAGACGTGCCTCAGGTAACATCTGAAAACGAACCTTTAGTCTTCGCACAGGAGGAACCAGAGCTCGGGAAAGTAGTAATACCCAAGGAGGCTTATCAAACTTCAGAAGAAGACGCTATCAAAATGATTCTGTCAGACTTTGAAAATGAAAACGAAAACGTTAATGATTCAGATTCTGAAACTATTGACAAAAACAGATTCAAATTTCTCATAGAATCTCAAGCCAAATTAATCAAAAATATACAAGAACTCATCGCTAAAATGCCGAAGCAAAACGAAGACAACGTTATCCGCGCAGTCAAGAGATACAGCAGGGATGAAGAGGGAGAAACTACACCACCTACTCCTCCGAAGAAAAAGTGTAAATGTGATTCTGACGAAAATGACGAAAATAAAAGAGATGAATAATCTACAGTTGTTTATTTTATAGCCTTTGTTTGAAGGTGCGCCGTAGTCCAAGTCCTCCGGCGCAGCCGGGGCTTGTATGTATATATATATATATATATATATGTATATATATATACATATATATATATATATATATATGTATATATATATATATATGTATATACATACATACATATATATATGTATATACATATATATATATATATACTGTATATATATATATGTATATATATACATACATACATACATACATACATACATACATGTATACATATATATGTATATATATATATATATGTATATATGCATATATATGTATGTATAAATATATATATATGTATATATATACATACATACATATATATATATATATATATATATAGATATATATATATATATACTGTATATGTACATGACTGGTTGCTGGTTGTATGCTGATATTGGGAAACGTTTTGACGTCATCACTGTTCTCATCATCTCAACAGCAACACAACTACCAATGTCTCCGCTCTCATATACGCATGTGAATTCCTCTTGATGGAAGACGAAGTAGGAATCATCTATTTTTTTCCTTACAGAACAGAATTCTTATGAGGTGCTATTGAGAATGGTGACCTTGTCGTTAGGGAGGATGTGCGGACGAATCTAATTGAAGAATAGCTTGTCGGCATCCGAAATAAAGGACAGTCTTCTGGTACGGAAGAGGCGACATGGGTCGGTGTTTTTCATAATTATATAGTAGAGTTAGAGTAACGCAAGCAGCATGAGGCAATTTGATCCACGCAAGGGGTTTTGCCGGGCGGGAAGAGTGATTCCAATATAATTTTCGACGTTACGTTAGTTTTTGCCTCATTTGTGTAGCATAAAAGCCTAGCTTGTGAGACATCATAAAAATCAAAGGTTCTGAATTAGGAAACGAAAACTATATGCCTTTTCAGAGTAAAACCTTGTAGTATTATTTTCAATGTGGCTATTTGGTTTTGATCTCGCCAAATATCATGTAAAGTTGGGTTTGATTCTAAAAGTAAAAGTAATATAATTCCACGAGTGCATAGGGCAAAAGTGTTTGCTTTGGTCGCAGTTACTTGCTTTTTGAGAGCAGTTGAATTTGTCTAGGTTATTCACATGTACTGTATCTATAGTATCTGACTCACTTAATACCCGTGTAACTACTAATGAGTCTATCAATTACAGGAACAAGTCTCATTACGGGTGTTGGGTCTTCTCTCTACAACGTCATCTTCTCTAAGTTCTTTTCTTGCCAGTCTGTGTTGTTTGTATACAATGTCTTGCATACAAAACTTCTAGGTATTTCTTAACCTCGTTCCTAATACTATGAAAAAAAAACGAGATTGTCTTATTGCAAAGTCTTCTAATAGTACAGGGGAGGTGGCTTATAGTGTAATCTGGAATCTTGGTTGCTATTGAATTTAATGAGCAATTAGTAGAGGCTTGTGCATGTACTAACCAATCCTACTAAATAATCTGCTTGTCTCTTGTTACAGGAGATCTACTAATCCAGTCTGATAATGTTTTGAGAATGCAAAGTAAAAATATAACAGTTGAATCATGATTTAAGAAAAATTAGAGTAAATGAAAAAAATAAATAAATAAAAGGCGAGATGCTATTTGATTTTGCAGATAAATACAAACGACAAGAATTATTTTTTCCCAAAAGAACGTAGGCTTTTAAATGAACTTGGAGAAGCTATGTGAAACACAAACAAAATAGAATTCATATAATGAAATAGAACAACGCTAATTTAAAGATGTCATTGTTATACTTAAATAAAGGTGATGGTCATAAAATGATAAGCGATAAGCTATACAAGTCTTCAGTAAGAAAATTAACTTTGAGAAGAGAGATATAATAAGAAATATTCATAGTTGGAAACCAAAAGTAGATTTGGAGTTCTAGAATATAATACAACATCTTAGCTGTAACTTGTAATTCATTGAATATCATAAGGGAATTAGGGGAGAAAGTAGGGAGTACGGAAATAATAGAGAAAGCCAATACTCTAAAGTAACAGGTGATCTAATGAAAAGAAGAGGGACTCTAGATTAGAATGAGAGGGCTGAACTGGATGCAACTATCAATAAAAGACAGAGATTAGAGGAGAGGAAAAAAAATTGGTTTATCCTGAGGAAGCTAATCAGAAAAATAAAATTATTAAAAATTCTCGATGAAAATGAGCTTCAAGGAGAAAAAGATGGATTTTAAGAGAATAATTAAGATAATGGCAAAAATGGTAGAGGAATTTTTCGAAAAGATTCATTCCATAAGTTCGGTCAGCGAATTCAGTTATATACATTAACCCATTCAACTCCGATGACAAGATGTCTTGTCATTTGGTCAAATAAAACAAAAAATCATAAAACACCAAAATGTTTGATCAAACACCAGAAAAATATGACGTTAGTCCTCGCTTCGCTCGCAGCGAAGCGAGGACTGACGTCATATTTTTCTGGTGTTTGATCAAACATTTTGGTGTTTTATGATTTTTTGTTTTATTTGACCAAATGACAAGACATCTTGTCATCGGAGTTGAATGGGTTAATGGTGTATGAAAAGTAACAGGTAAAGAAGTAATATTAGCCGTAAGAAAAACACCTGAACAAGATTGCTTATCGACAGATTTTCTTAATTAAAAAGCGAAGGGAAATTAATCTTATATCAGCTCAACAGTATACTCAATATATACATATGTACATATGCCAAAGGCTTTCTTCCCCCTTACACGGAAGGTAGCCAAAAAAACACAGGCATAGAAACCACTCCCACCCATTCTATCCCCTACATGCTCCACTCCCCTCTATCCTAAGCTCAAAAAACGTTACATAATTTTGTGCGAAAACATTTCCTTTTTTCCCATTGGTTAGAATTAGCTGAACTACCTAATTCAGTACGTATCGACATCTAGGAAACTTGATCACCAATTCCTGGGCTATATAAGGCAAGGCAGAGAGAATTCAGGCAGGATAATGAAATTCTTTGTTAAAATTGGTTATTATTTACAGTAGTAAAGTAGACACAAAATAAGTGGACATAGAATAAGAAAAATAGCGATATACATCAAACACCAGCTGAAAACCGTACTAGACCCTCGTTTTGCTCCTTTTGTGACAAAAGAAACTATACTAATTTCCGTAATAGTGAGTCAAAACCCATCTCCGTCCATAGAGATACAGGGACTATTCAAACTCTTGTGTTGGCTGACACATTACCAAATCCCTCTGAGTCTTATTTGAATCAGGATGTCATTATAGGCACCGTAGCAGGAATTAGAAAACTCCCACTTCACAAAGTGTACATAAAAACTGACATAGTCAAAGGAGATGTAGTTGTAGTTGCAATTGATGAAATGTCAGTGGTCGGCATTCAACTGCTATTGTCAAATGACCTAGGAGGTAGTAAGGTAAGTTCCCCTATTGTCACTAATGACCCAGTTATTGATGAAGCTCCACTAGAAGATTCATCCATTTATCCTGTATGTGCTGTAACTAGATCTCAGTCCAGAAAACAAAATGCTGTAAAAAATGTTCACGCATCACAAGACGACACATATGTAGTACACATACAGAGCCGTAATCTTGCCATCCCTCCCATACCAGCATCATAGAAATAAAGGGTCGTCTATACCCATAACAGTACGTGTGTTAAACGTAGTCGCAGCGAGACATGGTATATTTGCCTAAGAGGCGAAACTGGTTTACCGACGTTGCTTTATCCTATGGCATCCCCTTCCGCATTCACTCAACTCACACCTGCATGGAGTGAAAGCAGAGGCTTCCATCAGAGCCGTATCATCCATATATCCATTCACAACCTCTCACCACACGATCCTATCTCTTTCTCTCTCTCTCTCTCTACTCTGCTTAAACAGCAAGATGAAGGGATAACCTGTCATCCAAGAGATGCCAAGATACGAGGGAGGGAAGAGGGTAGAGGGGAGTGGAGTATGTAGAGGATGGAATGGGTGGGAGTGGTTTCTATGCCTTTGTCTTTTGGCTACCTCCCTGGTAAGGGGGAAAAGTCTTTGGTATATGTATGTATTTCTAGTGGAGAACGGGGTATCAATATTAGTCCTAGAGTCTCTGATGAAACTAGATGTCAGCCTTTGTTGTTATTCATACGACAGTAGAACCTTACGAAATTCATTTTAGTTATTCCGTGCATGTGCATGTACCAGCTGGGACTTGCATGGATGTCTTGCTTGCCAGTCTAATTTCCGCCACGCCACCAGCATGAAGTGCCTTGACACCACTCCGGACCACCGAAGACAGGTGAGAGGGAGACATTCTCGCCAAGCTCAGTAATTTCTCACTGAATACCTTTGGCCCTTGTTGTCCTCATGGGAAAAAACCTCTACGTAAGGTCATAGGCATGTTTATCTTTCGCGTTTGTAGATTGTCGAACGACAGCGCAAAGAAAGTGAAAGCGTTGGAAGAACGACTACCTTCTTGAGTTTCTTGAAATGATTTGTGTAAAAGAATAAGGAAGAGGTAAGAGTATAAATATATATTGTAAAGCTATGAAAAAATCATAGGTCATTATGATTATTATTTGAGGGATGAGGTTTTGCTTAACACCCGAGTTCCTGAAACATGCATTTTTATGTTGTCACCACCATAGATTAGCGTAAGGCAGCAGAATATTTCTTTAGAATAAAGGGAAGGAAATAACATCACATGCAGATATTGGATAGAAAAAGGTAGAAATATGGTTATCAAAAGCGTTAACTCTAAAATATCACAGCAGATTCAGTAAATCTATCTTTAAATGCTATTTATGTATCAGAAATTACAAATGAAGCCGTAGGCCGTAAGCCAGTTTGTAAACAATAAAACGAGGAAAATCAACCGGGAAAGATGGTCTATCTTATTGTAGATTACTTCACCTACAGCATATACATAAAGATTCCCTGAATCATGGTACAGTACTATAGGAATTTTATTTCACAAAAGAGGTGACCAGAAAAATCCTAGTTTTTATCGACCACTTAGTTTCTTATCAAACGTACATAATGTTTTGTTTTTGTTTTTGTTTTTTCATTGTCTACAAGTAAAACAGAATTTTAAATGAGAATCAACAAGAGAACAGGCAGGCTTCAAAAACAGATATTCCACTATAGATCGTTATAAATTGCCATGAAAGAAGACCATGCAGAGGATAGACTATTCAGAGAACTTTGCAGGAGTGACATAGTAGATGTTTATAAAGTCGCACGACTTGTGAAAAAAAAAAAGTTGGGAAAGCCCTCTACTCACCGGTAGGCTTTAGATGGCTGATTGGTGGAATCATTAATGAATTAGTTGACTAACTGACTGATTGATGATTAACTGATTGACTGATTGGTTGATTTATTTTGTACTCATCTTATATTAAAACTGATTTTGTAGAGATGTTATGAATGATGCCAAAATGTAATATTTCAGAGAACAAACACTTCAATGAAACATCCATGTTTTCAGCACAAGATATGATACAATAGCTAGTGCACAAGCAGGTGTCAAAAAGAAGTGTGAAATGTAACAGAAACAAGAGTTTTTTTTTTTTTTTAAGTGGTTGGATCATATATGAGGGTAGGGAATGGAGAGAATGATTTGCTTCGGGGGGGTGAACGTCAGGGTTGTATGATGTCACAATGGTTGTTCGACGTGTGTGTATAAATATGGGCTGGGTGATACGGAAGGTAGACGCGAGGATGCTAGGTAGGCGTTTAAAGTTAGTGAGTGAAAATGAAGGGAAGTAGGCGGTAAGCTACTTGATGTTTGAGGATGACATTACGCTTGTAATGAGTTGCAAGATATTTTCACACTGTGTAGTAGTTTGGGAAGATATATGAGAGAAAGAAGCTAAAAGTAAATGCAGGCAAAAGTAAGGTGATAGGATGTACAAGAGTCTTAGGGCGAGAGGCTGAAGGAAGTGGAAGTGGAGAGCTTTAACCCATTCAACTCCGATGACAAGATGTCTTGTCATTTGGTCAAATAAAACAAAAAATCATAAAACACCAAAATGTTTGATCAAACACCAGAAAAATATGACGTTAGTCCTCGCTTCGCTCGCAGCGAAGCGAGGACTGACGTCATATTTTTCTGGTGTTTGATCAAACATTTTGGTGTTTTATGATTTTTTGTTTTATTTGACCAAATGACAAGACATCTTGTCATCGGAGTTGAATGGGTTAAGTAGTTGGGGTTACTCATAGCTGGGAATGGAGGAATGCTACTTACTGATTCCTCAAGAAACTCCTCCCAAAACCTGTGACACTGGTAAGCACTGTACGGACAGCTAATTGGAAAATAATGCACAGCTTGCTGGACTGATTGTTTGCAGGAGACGTACACTGCTGACCCTCCAGGTGTCCACTCTCTTCTAGCTGTTATTTGGGTGACGGGACGGTTGTCGGTACACGGATAGATGAAAGTCCGCCGTCTCTGAGGGAGGTTAGAGAGGCTGTGATTAAGCTGAAGCGTGGAAATGTGGATGACATCTGCAACGTAGGCGCGAGGTTGCTGAAAACCGAGGGCAAAGCCTATTGACAGTCCGGTATCATTCCTTTTGACTGTAAGAATGTACTTTTCATCTCTATATGGAGGGGGAAAGAGGATCAACACGACTGCAACACTTACAAGGTGATTACCCATTAGTTGCTGGCGCGGGATTGCTGCTCTTGTCTATTAAAGTCCCAGAGGCCCATCGGATTTCATCGCGTTGGAGAGATGGAGTCATAGTGGTGGTAATGAAGGGATTAAGGACGGTGGCAGAAAGGAAGAATAGTAGGTGTAAACGATGCCCAGCATTATTTTGAATAAAGTTTAGTCTTCAGCCATAAATGAATGTTGCGTGAATTTAGTCTGTAGGAGCCCAACTACATTTCCTAACGTACCGACTGCTTAAAAATTATATGTTCAGTAGTGCGGGAGCAGTTTGTTTACAACCAATGAGTCAACAAATTATTGTACCTAGTACTTCGTGTTCTCGTGGAGCACCGACGTGAATTTCAATAGGCGTTACTTGCAGCCCATGTTGATCCCATTAATGCGTTTGAATCAGTGCGCCGTCTGGTGCTTTGCAATCTACGAATACGCATCAATTAACAACATTAAAGTTAATGAGTTTGTCTTTGTCGATGACGCAGAAATTCT
>NC_134788.1:8202317-8244817 GCF_046742065.1 Oratosquilla oratoria | reverse complement strand
AGTATAAAACGAAGCTGGCATACTACCTCTCTGGACCCGGACCAGGAGGGATGTTTGCCGGTACCTCCTCGGTTCAGCAAGGGTACCCAATTCCACGGACGAGGAACTCTGTGAAGGATGGATCTCGGCACTGCACGGCGAGCCCACCCAGGGCCTGCCAGGTTCTGCTAAAGACCTGTGTCTCCGAGCTGGACTTCAACCCAGCGATCGCCGCCTCATCGCCCAGTGCCAAGCAGACCCCTATCCCCCCTGGGACGTCCTCCCGCCAGAGGTAAAGACGGACATACGAGGACTAGGAAAAAAAGCAAACCCCCACCTGCTGATCGCTCACACCAGGAAACTCCCAGCGAAGGAATTGGCAGAAGATTTCCGGGTATACACCGATGAATCGGTTATGGAAGACGGCCGTACGGGTGCAGGCGTCTACCTGGAACCCACAGGAAAGACCATCGCCAGGAAAATAACGCCCACCACCATCCTTACAGCCGAGCTACTCGCCATACGAGAAGCCCTCCGGGAAATCATCGTCCTCCCCCACCCACCTCCAAGGGTCACAATGCTGACGAACTCTCGCTCGAGCCTGCTTTTGAGTGGCTACTGCGCCTCCAGACCAGAGCATAGTGAAGAAATCCTTCGACTCTCGACCGAAATAGCGAAACTCGACACTAGCCTCCTGTTCCAATGAGTACCCGCCCACGTAGGACTCGAGGGAAATGAGAAAGCCGACAAAGCGGCTAAACGGGGAGCATTAGGTCATGAGGATAGCGCCATGCTCGTACCAACCTCGACTGGTGAGTGATGCCCATAAGAAGATCGACGCCGCTGTATGGGAACTATGGAGAGAGGAGTATGTGAATATTGCAGCTAACCCAGGATGGCCCACCACAACCGGCACTGAACCCACCCACAACATTCTACCTGCACTGCCTCCGCATACCTTGGCCATGGCATCCAGAATCCGGGTAAACCACTGGCGAACCCAACACACGGATACAACATGCACATGCGGCAAGGAGCTAGCCTCTTTCAACCACTGCCTCTTCATCCGCCCCGCCCTGGGGCACCACTTCCAGCACCTCAGGGACCTCCTGGGGAATCCAACTACAGTCTTGTACCGTCTCCGAGCAGGTAGCAATACGGACGCTGGACAGGGGCACCTGGCCCTTGCCCCAAAACTCAACGGCTCCTCCCTAGTAGGGTCCCTGTTGTAACTGCTACAAAACACCCCCGCCTATAAGAAGCCCCTCTCAATGGAATCCATGCTACACCCACCTACATCATGACCTAATCATTAACCCAGGCAAGCTACAAGACACATTCTAATTAAAAGACAGTTCCTTAATTGTTGGAGGCCGCTGGGACTCAATATAAGACAAGAAGAAAAAAAAAATCATCAAGAACAGACGGCCTCACTACTGAGGACACTATCTTCAGTCACCTCCAGCACCGAGATTTCACCGAGGACAGCCATCATCTCCGCCTCTCCCGATACTCTCTCTGACAGAAGGGAGCTTATTTATCTTATTCATAGGCGCCCAACTATATACAGTATAAACTAACAAATCTTTCAAGAGTTTGCCTTCAGCCAGGCCTACGTCCACTACGTTCCTGGCGATATATTTCGGATAAAGAGTTAATGTTAAAAGTAACTGTCTAACCCATAAACAAGATTAGAAATTGCTTGGGACCCTAAACTGCCCTTATCTCTCTTGTACAGATTCCCTGAGCACACGTGGGTGACACTACCAAACGCTGTCTCCGGTCTGGGTGGTGCGACCTGACGCTGGCTGGCTGGTCTAAGGTAGCGTCAGGTCGCGTCGTCCATGTGGATTCAGGGAATCTGTACACCCTAAACATATATCAACTTTTTGCCACGGAGCTCCGTAAATTAGGACCTCAGTACTATGATGAACTCCCAAAGCTGAATCCAGCAGTGAACTTAGAAATTCTTAGGTGCGATCCTTTTATTCCAAAATCAATTCACCACGCAATCTTAGTAGTAAATGAACATTTTCTTTCACAGCTTCCCTGCCCATGATCACAAGCATCCCTTGCATCCTACTGTCTGGATTCATCGTCCAGTTAGTCGGACTCAAAGGCTCCGTGGTAGTAGGCGTCGTGTTGGCCATTGTCTCCTGGTTGCTGATGGGCCTCATCTCATCTAAAACGGCACTCTTCACAGGCAGGGCCATTTCTGGGGCATCCTATGCCCTTGTGGAGGCAACGATACAGCCATTGATGAGCGAGCTTGTGTCTCCTAATATACGAGGGTTCGCTGCAAGTATTCCAAGCCTCATGGCAATCCTGGGAATTCTAGAGATCAATGTGGCTGATATCTTCCTACCCTGGAACTACACAACGCTTTTCTGTGCTCTACCATTTATAGTTAATTTAATAACTCTCATATTCGTGCCTGAGGTACGTGTATTGACACTATATGTAATTCATATATTTGCCCGTGTGTATGTATTGGATATGTGCGCTTCGGTGTTCTTGTGTTGTTCGTGATCATTTATTTTTTTTATATTCTTTTCCCATGAGATATTTCTTTTCTCCATGACCCTATATTGCTATTTATATTTACTGAGAGGATTTTTCCTTATTCATGAATTTTCTTCTTTGGAAATTTGTGTAGTTGTGTCATTTCACCCATTTATTTCAATGGTATTTGGTAGGCCCAGTCAACGTCCATTCTTCATAAAATCCCATAGTTCAGGTTACCTGTACTTTCGTTTGGCGATGTCTTTCTTTTATGGATTAATATTACTGTTAGATATTCAAGACTCTGTCTGAGGAACTGCACTATAAACAGTTTTGTCTTAAACTTATTTGTATAGTTAGAAATAGTTTTGAATTTACACAAATCTACCCACAATTTCGACTAACCAGGCCATCCGGTTCGATTTTTCTTTTGTGTGTACATACTATCTTTCCATCTTTCCATTACATGATCCTCATCATGAGTTCCATCTTTCATTTGAGGTGCTGAAATGAAAGGAGCTTAAAACTGTACATCATATTACATTTGTCCCTCCCTCCTTTTTACTTTTTTCTTAATTAAACCTGCCCTTTACCACTTCCATGATTCTACCTCTTCTGGATTCTCATGTGGTCATGATGTGTGTGTGTGGGGGGGGGGATGAGAATTCTACCACCGTATACGACTAAGTAGGACGGAGTGATAATATTAGGGGTCCTCTGTGTGTGTGTGTGTGTGTGTGTGTGTGTGTGTGTGTGTGTGTGTGTGTGTGTGTGTGTGTGTGTGTGTGTGTGTGTGTGTGTGTGTGTGTGTGTGTGTGTGTGTGTGTGTGTGTGTGTGTGTGTGTGTGTGTGTGTGTGTGTGTGTGTGTGTGTGTGTGAGAGAGAGAGAGAGAGAGAGAGAGAGAGAGAGAGAGAGAGAGAGAGAGAGAGAGAGAGAGAGAGAGAGAGAGAGAGAGAGAGAGAGAGAGAGAGAGAGAGAGAGAGAGAGAGAGAGAGAGAGAAAGCGAGAGAGAGAGAGAGAGAGAGAGAGAGAGAGAGAGAGAGAGAGAGAGAGAGAGAGAGAGAGAGAGAGAGACGTATACCCTATACTGAACGTTTTCTCCCTAGTCCCCGTACTGGTTGGTTAAAAAGGGACGGAAAGATGCTGCCGTCTCCGCTCTCAAATCGCTTTATCCCTCTGCTGATGATGTGGAAGAACATTTTCAGGAAGTGGAAGAATGCGTCACCATAAGCAGTGAAAAACCAGGAGTCAGAGAACAGGTAAGGATCCTTATATACATACAACTGTTCACTCTTTGTGTGTGTGGTGTAAAAATAAAGGACACTGCAACTAACAATGATATAAGAAAATGAAGAAAGGGTAGGTTTGGATTGACATATATCTGTTGTTGTGGAGGTATGGATATGCGAGGAGAAATGAAGTATTTTAGAGCCTGTTCCTTTTCACTTGGCGGAAGTTCATTAGATATTGAAACTGTATCAATCGCTGGTGTATCAGTCTATTCAGAATTCACACGAACTTGAAAATGAAAATCGGAAATTATGGAAAACTGGTCTTCAGTGAGATATGAAGATTACAAATAAACTGTTCTGTAATATTAACGTAGAAAATCGCATATATATTTAGAGGAACGTAGAACGATACAAATAATTAGAAACAGAATGTATGAATGTCATAGTCACCTGGTGTGAGCCAGAAATGTTACATAAGTTTTCCAAGTGGAGGTCATGTTATTTGACAGTTTTTACAGAGAGTACGAATGAACAAGTGGCCCAAGTTGTTTTCAGTGTGTCAGGTTTGCTATAACAGGTACCAAAGTGGCATGCTACACCAGGCACTGTTGTCAGATCTGTGTAGTCAAACATATAAGATGTATCTTTAGATAGTTTAGGGAACAGGTAGTCTGGAGTCGTCAGATAAATTGAACAGGGCAAATATCTGAAAAGTTGGAATCGATATTCATGGATAGCAGCCATGAGCATCGTGGACCTATGGAGAGAGCACTCTTTTTATCAGTGTCCCATGCCCATTCCTCTTAATGTTCTCTCGTACCTGACTCAAGAAATAAACGTAGTAGAGCCCAGTATCGGTGAGAATCTTTTCCAGGCAATCCAGGAGTACACTCCTGCACTTAAAAAAAAAAAAAAAAAAAAATCACCCTCTAGGCTGACATTGTCGACTTGGTTCTCTTTGGAGCTGGAGATATTAGATGCTTGTACTGTTTCGACTGGTTGCAGGTGGCACATTTAAATTTCATTAATGGTCACAAACTGCTGAAGACAATTCTTAGGGTCTAGTTAAAGAATTGCAATATTGCCCTTCTGATATGTTCTACGAATTCAGTTTCTGATGATGTCAAAGGAACTTTAAGACACATCAAACTGAAACTCTGGTCATTTGAAGTTCATTGCAAATCACTGCACGGGCGCGTTCCTGTGGTGACATTACATTATTTATCGACTTGTTTAAACTATGCCCTTGAGTTTAAGTTCCCGTATGGTAACAAGGGTAAGACTTCCTGGGAGTGTCATTTCCAAGCTTTTCCTATATCGTTACCATTCAGCAGTTCATTTCTGGGACATCATATAGAAATGGCAGCAAGTTCTCATAGATCTTATTGGCACAATGAGCCTTGGGAAACGAGTCAGTTGATGACTGCACCATATTCAATCTTGTCCATATCTTATACGCAAAACATTGGCTTATAAATTTCACCTACTATATGAAACAACAAAAATACATCAGTTATTAACTAAAAAAAATTGAAACATAATTGAATTCGATCAGAATGGTACAGCTCATCTCTTTTTACCCTAGACATTGAATGTATTAACCACCCTTGGTATAGATGGGTTAGTTGTTCATTAATAATTCCTTCTACTGCATTCCATTGTTTTCAGAATGAATTACTTATTCAAACATCCCCCTGCAGGTTGAAATTATAACTACTTATCTCGTCTCATCCTGAAAAGAGAGAAACAGTTTAACATCACTTTTGATCGATAGGCAGAAGGACAAGGCTTCAAGTCGCTCTACATGCCTATTTGATAATTACTGTCTGGCTGGAATGAAATATCTGGTAGCTTAATATAATTACGTGTTGTGCAGATATCGTGACTAGTACACAGTTATGTCTTGTTCTAGTCATTCTCTGTAAAGCTAGTTCAAACTTGAGTACCCAAGCAAATGTGTTGTTCATGAATAAAAATGTCTCATATATTTCAGATTCACCAAATGAACCAGTCGAGCAATTATAAGCCTGTCATGCTGATGGCAACTTTCTTAGCCGTCTACGGGTCCAACGGCTATAGCATCATTGTACCTTATTCAAACCTAATCTTCAGTCAAGTGGGAATGACCCTCGACCCACGCCTGTGCACCATCCTGTTGGGGGTTGTTCGACTTGCCAGCGCGATTCTTGGAGCCTTTGTCAGTGACCTCTGCGGGAGACGACTCCTCTACATCGGCTCTTCGATTTTGAGCATTTTATCTTTGGTCTTAACCTTTGTTTCCTTGACCTTTTCCTTTATCCCCAAAATATCCGTGTTGATTTCCTTAATGTGTTTCATAATATTTTCCTCTGGAGGAATCAACTTAGTTCCTTATATCCTGTTGGGGGAAGTGATTCCGTCAGCCGTCAGGTCGGTCGGCAGTTCGCTTTGCATTGTTTTGGGACTCATGTTTTATGGCTGTTTTCTTTTCATCACCCCATGGTTAACAAGTGCTATTTCCCTTCGGTTTATCCTCCTCATTCCAACTGCGGCCATCCTTCTGGGGACCTTTGTTGCTTGGAGGTGGCTCCCTGAAACAAAGAGTCGATCCCTTCTGGAGCTCCAGAAAGTATTTGAATAACATTTAGTCTACAGGCGAGGACGTAAAACGCCTTACTAATTAGATTCGTGAGGTTGATTTCTAGTGTGTTATTGACAGGAGGACTTTTTTATCTTTGTGAAATGATAGGAACCTACATAGAGTTTATAGTGAACTATTTGTAGAATGGAATTTGGGTTTCGGACCGGGTACATATTCTCGATCAACTTTGACTATTCACCAACACCCACCATTCAATTTCTTCACACAAGGAGAACTAACAGCAGGGGACTACTTTCTTCTTGAGAGTCGGTGTCATAGAAAGACAATCGTTAACACGATAGACAGCAGTCCATATTCTTTCCATAGAGTTTTACTAGAGATTCCGAGGACCCAAGAACAGTTTTTAATACAGACAGCAGTCCATATTCTTTCCATAGAGGTCTACTAGAGATTCCGAGGGCCCGAGAACCGTTTTTAATTCAGACAGCAGTCCATATTCTTTCTATAAAGGTCTGCTAGAGATTCGAAGGACCCGAGAACATTCTTTAATTATGGTGGGGCAATTGGGTTCCAGTTATTGGATCTCGGGGGTGCTATATGATCTTTTTATACCAGAGGAAATATTTTTTTTGTAGAGAACATATATATACATATATAAATGTATATATATATATATATATATATATACATATATATCACATATATGTATATATACCTACAAACATTTATGTATATATATATATATATGTATACACACACACACACACACATATATATATATATATACATATATATTACATATATGTAAATATACATACAAACATTTATGTATATATATATATATACATATATATATATATATATATATATATACATATATATATATGAATAAGTATCTTAGACAAATTATTTGCATGATGGAGAACATAAACACAAGGGAAGGGTCGGAACCCTAAACACTCTAACGTTTCGTTCGCGTAGAATTTCTTCAGAGTGTACGTAGAACTGTAATTGAAGTTTATGTACTGAACCTAATTACCTTTTCGAACACTTGGGAAAGGTCATTTTTCTGGCATGTTCTAGAATTAAAATACTAGTTTGTTTAGCTAAATTGATAAACCCTCCTCGATGGTTCAATGAATTATTAGTTGAAATATATGCTGATTCAACAATTCTTTTAGTGAATTTATCAAAACCTTTATGTAGCACTTCAGCTCCTCTCCAGTTTGTTAAATGATCGAATTTTTCCGCATGAACTACTAAAGAATTAGATATCCTATGTGCTTTTATGTCGTTTTTATGTTCATAAATTCTCTTTTCTAATCCCCATGATGACTCGCCAAAATATACCATTGAGCAACTATTGCATGGGATTTTGTATACGACGCTGTTTTCGGAATTGGCTCTCTTTTCGGAAGTCTTTATCAAATCACCTATCCTCTTGTTAGTTATTTGAGCTATGTTTATACCTGTTTTTGTTAAATATTTATCTATTATTGGTGACGTTTCTGAGCCAGGTACTGATATAAAGTTGGTGTTATTTTTATCATTTCTCTCTTTCCACGATTATAAATGTTTATTGCTTTTCTTTTTGTTCTCCTCAACATTCCCTCTGGATATCCAAGTTTGTCAAAGGTTTTCATAATGTAATCAAATTCGTCTTCTAGGTATTCATTGCTATAAATTCTAAGTGCCTGAGAAAAAATCCTGTTATTATACCACTCTTTGTCCTATCATCATGTGCGGAGAAGTAATGTACTAAATCCTCTTTGTTTGTTTCCTTTCTGTATACTGAGAAAGTCACAGTTTTTCCTACTCGTCGTATTAACGTATCTAGGAAGGGCAATTGTCCATTTTGTTCCTCTTCTACGGTGAACTGAATGTCGCTGTTGACCGCGTTAAGCATTCTCACTTTATTATTTATATTGGTGTTTTCGGGGATGATTGCGAGGACGTCGTCTACATATCTAAACCAGTGTGATCCCCTACCATTGATTCTGGTAAAATTTTCTTTTTCCAATAACTCCATATATAAAGAGGCCATCACTGCACTTAAAGGACTACCCATAGCGAGACCTCTGTATTGTCCATACTCGTCACCATTAAAAGTAAACGCACCGAAATGTACGCATAAATCTATCAATTCTATATAATCTTGTTTTCTTACGGGTAGGTCAGTATCGTTCACATCTTTTATTACTCTCTTTACTGCTTCTAACGCACCGTCAGTGGAAACATTTGTATATAACGCCTTAACATCATAGCTTACTAACTTTTTCCCCGTGAACTCTAAATCCTTTAGCCTTGTCAAAAGATCGTTAGAATTTTTGAAATGTGCATTGCTGATGGATCCCATTGCCTGTGATAACGGTTTGGCTAGACATTTCGCTAGTCTGTGGGGTGCACTGCCAACCCCTAAAGTTATGGGTCGCATTGGAACGTTAGGTTTGTGAATTTTTTGAATACCGCGCATGCTGGGAGGATTGGAGTATTCCTCCAGAAGTCCCATTAATTTCTTTCCTTTTTCAGTTTTATTAAGAATTTTTCTGGCATGTATTTTGAATTTATCTGCTTCATTCGTTGCGAAACCAGTATGTTTTTTGCGATAAGTATTGTCGTCATCTAAGAGCTCCAACATTTTACTAATATAGTCTTCTTTTGATAAGATCACGATACCACCTCCTCTATCTGCATTGGTGATTACTATGTCTTTGTCTAAGCCTAGATTTATTAACGCTTTTTTTAATCTTCTGGGGATGACGCATTCGTTTTTTATGGCTAACGCTTGGTAACATGTAACAATCCCCTGTTTTAATCCTTTTTCAATATCGCTGTCACTCCATCTATAGTTTCTCTTAATGAAATCTGTGAATCCCTTTGTGTTAGTGCCAGTGTCGAATTTAAGACCTAGCGATAGAGCTTGAATTTTAGTATTCGATAATCTCCTATCTGAAAGATTTGTTATTATTTCACACCTTCCAATTTTATTCCAATCGCTGTTGTCACATAGATTGTTTAATTTTCGCTATAGTCTTTCACTTTGTGATGTCTTTTCTTTTTCTAATTTATAAATTAGGTGTGATGTTAATTGCACTCCAAATCTACAAGTACATTTATGAGTCAGTGGGCATATGTCTGATGGGCAAATGTCCGGTGACCAAATATCCGGTATCGGTGTTCCGCTATTATGGACCTGTTTCCATATTGGTAGTTTCACTTTATCACGTAATGTTTCTATTTTGTTGTCCAAATCTTTACAAGCTTCTTCTGAATATACTTTAGCACACTTACGGAACGGGTTGTTCTCACTAACCAGTTGTTTCGGAGCCGATCTAGGAAGGACCTTTTCTTCCAAGCAATCCTGTAGAAATTTTCGTTGTAGTACACATCTATCTAACTTGCGTCTTCTGTGGTATTCCTGCCAAATAACCTCCTGTTGCTCTTCATCATTTGACATATAAGTATTCTAGACAAATGATTTGGATGATGGAGAACATAAACACAGGGGAAGGCTCGGAGCTCTAAACACTCTAACGTTTCGTTCGCGTAGAACTTCTTCAGAGAGTGTACGTAGAACTGCAATTGAAGTTCTACGCGAACGAAACGTTAGAGTCTTTAGGGTTCCGAGCCTTCCCCTGTGTTTATGTTCTCCATCATCCAAATTTATATATATATATATATATATATATATATATATATATATATATATATATATATATATATATATATATATATATCGCGCTCGTCTCCGATTACCTGCCTAAAAAGTTCAAGTGCATGATAGGGGAAAGATGACAGCTTCGGCCGCATTTGCTTAACTCCCGGAGTAGGCTCCTCTTCATATTCTTCTAACCTATATAAATTTGCAGTTGATAATTGTTATTAAATTGTTGATGATTTTGCTATTGCAAAACATTGTAATTACTCCAGAATATGTAGTTTTATTTTCTATATGGGTTGTTTATATTTTCTGTCATAGAGAATTGTTCTAAATAAATCAGAAATTCTTTAAGACAACTAGTCATAAAAAAGGAATTTTTTCCCATTTGATTACAGTCATCGTACAGTTTTGCATATGCCGCCATCTATAACCAAATTCTTAAAAGTAAGAATCATTGATAGACTTCAATCACATAACTTGTTGCAAACAGCATAAAGGGTATGTAGAGCAGTATGTTAGTGTATATGTTACCGCCAGTTGCAGTAATTCTCTAGAGTTGTTCTTATTCTTCTGTATAACAAAATAGTTCTTCAGGCCCCATGCCCCATGCCCCATGCCTGCATGCCCCATCATCTTCTCTCAACGATTGAGGGGTGAATTAAATGAGGGTTATTTCTATATTTTCATTCCACTACTTGGTCTTGTGAGCTAAACCCAGAGAGTCCCCTTGGGATCCCTCTACAATACGTCAAGCCACCTTCGTTCTGACGTCACTATTACATTCATCCAATATCCTTTTACTTCTCAAACAAGTGCCACTCCTTAAGGGTGTGGCTTTACCTCCCTGCGCCAACAATTTTTCTCCTCCTTCACCTTTTTCTCCAATCAGAGAGGCTGTTATACTGTTTCAAACAATATTATTACGTAAGCATTATGTCGCAACGGAATGGCTTGTACGCTTACCATTTTTTTGCTACATCAGCATTATCTAAAAAACACTAGACGGCACTCCCCGTCACTCTACAACTCAGCGCCCGCAGTCGGCACAGTCGGCCACTGTATCATAACAACCTAATAAAATGACTACAAATGTTTCTTTCCCTTCCTCCTACCCCTCGATCTACTTCGATGTGCTTTAAATGTCTATCTCTACCTATCGGCCTCTTACAGGGCTCGGCAGCTACCTTGGTCGTCCTGACCAATGATTTCTGTTACCCTCCTACAGGGCTTGCTAGTGTAAGAAGCTAATCTACCCTTACACAAACTGGCAAAATGCATAGAAATAAGCAGCCCTCCAAAATGCACAAAATAATCCAAGCAGATACATGATCAAATGGGTTTAACAGAGTCAATCTCCGGAATACAACAATTGAAATCAATGCAGACAATAACATTGAAGAAAAAAGTACACCAAGAATAACTATTATTGCAGAATAATCATTTGAGGGAGATCTTGACAATGATCTTCTCTTAACTTTCAAAGGAGGTGAATGTTCAGGAAATGTGAAGTTGAAGATTGAAATATATGAATCTTCAGTTAAATGCATGGCATTAAGGGTATTGGCAATAATGGAAATAGCACCTTCATGTAATTCACAGGTATCAACAACTGAGATAAGACCTTCAACCACTCCCAATCTAGGACTTAATCCCTTACAGTTAATTGAAATTTTTGTCTTATTAGGGAAAAATAGATAATGGGATCTTTGGATGTTACTATGATAAATCTGGTCTACCAAAATTTTCTTATAATGACAATTATTCATCACAGACACATTCCTAACCAGAGAAGCTTCGCATGAATCTTTTAAAGCTCCCCGAAACACAAAAAGAGAAGAATGGAAAAAGATAAAGATTCTTATCAACTCTTTTGCAATCATTTAATTTATCATTAGAGATCATGCTCTCTTTTAGGTTGTCTACAGAAAGAATATAGTTGATTGGATCTGCAACTGGAATATCCACTGCATAATATGAATTGTTTACCTTTACAGGGAAGGGTATCAATTTAAATAAGTTAAATCTTAAGTTGGAAGAAAAAAAAATTCTATTATTACTGAAGTAACATTTAAGTGTAAATTCAATAAAGGGTAACATAATGCCACATTAGCTTCCTCAAAGAAAGGTTCAAAGTTCCAATCCTTCTTTGCTGACAATTATATTTATAAGTTGAGGTATTGGGAGAAGAAAAGATGTTACTTGACCTGAATTTGTTAGAACTAAATCTTGTACAAAAGATTCCAACTGACCTTGCATCTCAGATAATTTCAAATGCATAGAATTGAGTAATAAGGAAAGTTGCATTGTAGTCTCCTGTTCACTTTGTTTTAAACTGAGATTCTCTAAGTTATCTAAAATTTCAGAGATCATTTCCTCAATATTTATTTTACTTGTTCGTAAATCATAAATTTTTGCAACCTTCTCATTCAATTCATTCATAGAAATTTTCAAATCAGCAAGGAAGGTAAAATTGGATATTCCCAATCCAGCAAGAGCTCCTAAAGCCATTACTAACATACTTTTCTTTTATCTACCATTTCTTTTGAAATTTGAATCTATGACATCAAGTTTATGTTCTATGTCCTCTATCTTATTTTCAAGTTTCTTTTGAACATTCTTACTGGAAATGGTCTCTTTTAACAATTTCAACTTCACTCTCAAGAAGTCAACATTATCTTTAATTATTGTTATAATATTTTAATCCAGAACTACCCCTATAAGTTTGTCTACCAATATTAGGTTACCTTGATGTTGTACCAATGCTCCAGGACGAATTGGATTCCAGTCCAGGGCACTCACCAAGCATAGAAAAATTAATATTGCAGCCTTCATCTGTGAAATGCATCAAGATTGATATTCAAATCACAAAGAATATTATTGAACTCTTCTGGTTCATTGTAATTGATACAATCACAACAATCACCTTCATAGACCTACAACCTAACTTTCTTCATATCATCCGAATGGCCTATCAATTCTTCCTTGGTTTCTATATGGACTACTCTAAATTTGTTTCCACCAGCAAAATCAATTACCCTATATGGACATGAGTACCTTGGTGAAAATTTATCATAGGGTGAATGTAGTTTGACCATGACTAAATCTCCTATTTTCAATTCTAGTTTATGTGCTATTTTGTGTTGTTGCTTTTTCATCTCTTGTGAATACTTCTGCATATATTTCCTAACTCTTTGGTGAATACTTTGAAAAGTATTTATACTATTTGAGATTTAATCATCTATATTATACACAGGTTTCTAATCTGCAGTCAAAATTTCGTATGGAAGAGTTTTGCCTTCCCAAAAAATTATAAAATGAGGTGTATCCCCTGTTGCTATACTAATTTGGTTGTTCAGAGTACACTTAACACAAGGAATCCAAGTATCACAGGTTATACTATGAGGACTTATCATGCTTCTAAGACATGTATTTATTTTCTTATATAACCTTTCTACAACTCTGTTACTTTGTGGATGATTCAATAAGATATTGACTTTCTTGATCTTAAATACACTACATAATTTTTTCCAAGATTTTGTTATTAAATTCAGTTCTATTATCCGAAACTAAGATCTTAGGTGTTGTGAAATTACAGATTATCTGATCATATATTACTGAAGCAATAGTTTCAGCTTTTTTTTTTTTTTTATTTGGAAAGGGTTGTAAAATACAAAATCTTGAAAAATAATCATTGGCAACAAATACATATTTATATCCACTCTCAAACATAGGTAACTCTAATGTATCAATGTGAACTCTTTCCCAAGGTTTCTGTGGAATGGGATAGGTAAGTAAAGGAGCAGGATTTGGTGTATTTCCTTTCACCTTAACACATTTCAAACGATTTTCAATATAATTATATATATATATATCTTTCTTCATACCTGGCCAAAAGTATCTAAGTTGTGCTTGTCTATAAGTTTTATCCTTTCCTGGATGTGAGCTACAATCACTACCATGAAGCAACTTCAATATCTCTTTTACAAGAGTTTGTGGTATTACTAACTGATTTACTGTACCTCTAGAAATATCTTTTCCACTCACAATTGTTTTTCTATACAAAATTCATTAATCAAATGAAATTCCTCAATCTTATACCCCTTTGGTAGTTTTGGAGGATCTCTTGGGTTCATCAAGTACTTGACTAATGAACCACATGTCTTATCATCTCTTTGTTCTCTTATTAGCATTTCCTCTTCTAAAGTTACTAACTCTTCTATACCACAAACAAAATCAATCAACCCTGTCATTCGTTGGCTAATATTTCTAGAAAGTCCATCTGCCGCAACATTCTTTCTACCCGGAATATATTCAAATTGAACTTCATAGCACTGAAGTATCGCAAACCATCTAGCAAGTCTGCCCCTAAGTCTGCCCACTTAAATAAGTTCTGAATAGCTGTATGATCACCTCAAACTCTGAATATCCTAAGATCATATCCCTAAAATTTTCTAAAGAATAAATTACTGCTAAAGTTTCTCTTTTATAGAGTAGTTTCTCTCTGCACTATTACAAAGTCTTGAAGTGTAAGCTATTGGTTTCAAAGTTCCATTTCTCTCTTGCATCAATATGCCTCCTAATCCTATGTCAGATGCATCAGTGCAAAGAATGAATTCTTTTTCATAATCAGGAAATATTGAAATAGGTGAACTCGTGAGTTTATCTTTCAACTTATCAAAAGCTTCCTGTTGTGCATGTCCCCATGTGAACTTTGAGTCCTTCCTCAACAAAGAACTTAATGGATTAGCAATGTCAGCATATCGTTGAATGAATTTTCTATAATATCCTGTCAATCCCAAAAAGCTCCTAACCTTGTCTACATTGGTTGGAACTGGAAAATTCTTCACTGCCGCAACTTTTGAATTCACTGTACTAAGTCCATGTCTATCTTATGTCCCAAATAAATAACACTGTCTTGCAAGAACTTACATTTTTCAAGTTTCACTTTCAATCCTGCTTCAACTAGTCTTGAGAATATCAAATCTAATTTCTTAAAGTGCTCAACTGCTGTCTGAGAAACTATTAAAATATCATCTAGAAATACACTGGCAGTGTTTCCTAACAATCCATCTAGAATTGTATTCATTAATCTCATGTAAGTTAATGGACTATTACATAACCCAAATGACATTCGCTTGAACTCGTACTGTCCCGTTGGAGTAGAAAATGCTGTAAACTCTCTTGAATCTTCATGCAACTCTATTTGCCAAAAAACAGATTTGATATCTTTTGTGCTAAAATACCTATTCTTAGTTCCCAGACTTCTTAAGATGTCACCGATTACAGGTAATGGTAACCTGTCACGAATGGTGTGCTTATTCAATTCCCTATAATCAATAACTGAGCGCATAATACCATCTGATTTTGGTACTAAAATCAAAGGAAAGTTCCAATCACTTTTACTATGTACAATAATATCCTGCGATAACATTTCAGTGACCAGTTTATCTACAACCGTAAATTTAGAGTGACGAACTCTGTAGGCGGGTATGTAAATAGATTCTGTTCCTGGTTTTAATTTAATCTGATGTTTTAAAACAGTTGTTTTGCCTAAGGCAACTCAGGGGAATTTGTAGGCTCTAATAGATCTTTGTATTTCCTCTTGAACTGAACAGATTGATAGAATTTGTAAATCTGCCTCCTTACTACTCTCATTTAAAATCGTAATGGGTTTTGTAGACACCTGAAAACATCCTATTTGTGTATCTTTCCTTAAAACTATATTCTTATTCATAGTGTTAATTATTGATATTTCTACTATGTTCTTATTTGACTTATAAATCCCTGAGTCCAACTTAAAACCTTTTAATCTAATTGATTCTGGGATTGTAATTATTTCAGAGTCTACAATAACTCCCTTCAACTGTACATTCACCCTGTTAATTGCTCTGGGGTATAATGACGTCGACTTTATTACGCCACCATCCACAATTTGCAAGGCTTTAGTTGTAGTTGATAATTTAGTAATTTCTGGGATTTCCTGAACATCTGAGTTGGGTTCACTACAAGTTGCTTTACTTTCTGTTGGTCTGGACCGCTCGGCCTCGTTATCTAAAGTAAAATTGTTATATTTCTTATATATGTCTAGGGATTCATTGATTCATGTCACTGGTCTTAAGTCTGGTTGATTTAAAAATGGGATTAACTGTTATTTCACTAAGATCCCTAAGTCAGAAGGACATATGACCATGTTCTCTTTTCTCATAGTTGCAAATCCTATCAATAAGTCTCCTGGAAAAACAGATTCGTCTACAACTATCACTGGAATGTGCAAATGTTCATTTGTGTATAAGATAACTTATAGTTTAACCTTACCTAATGTTTTTTTAATAATTTCCAGTTACTCCTTGCAATGAGTAACGGATTGGTCCCAATATTTTCACTCCTGATTTCAACTGGTTTAAAACTTTACCGGCAGTTATATTAACTACAGATCCTGTATGAATGAATATTTGAATAGGCTTGTTGAACACTATACCAGCAATGAGAGGTCCTACAGAAGTTCTTCCAGTAGTAATTTTAAGTTTGTCTTTGTTGGAGGTTTCTTTCACCCTACTATTATTCCTATCTTTAACACAATACCATTTATCGGGATATATGTGGGGAGTTCTAGAATATTTATTTATTCTGTGTCTGGGGCTTTTCCTCTTGTTTCCTGGTGCATACGAAAATTTCTACATCCATGAGTTTTATGGCCTATTCTTTGGTGATACATACAGAATGGTGGGTTTCTACACTGCTATTCATTATGACCCTCATATATGCAATTTCTACAAATAGTTCCATAAAACAGTCTTGTGCTTTGTATCCCCAGGTATTACAATTAAAACATAGGATTCTAGTATCCCTGGATGGACTTCTAACATTCCTTCTATGTCCTACTTCTGTTTTCTTAAATTCTCTAGAGTTCCTATTTTGGTCCACTGTCATCACATATGGATTTATTATTCTGGTCTCACTGTACCCTTGAAGAAGATAATCTACTTCCCCTAAATTTAAGTTTGACCTTAAATCCTTATACAGGTTTTCTGCCGTTAAATCATCTAAATTTTAGGTTAACAGTCCAAAATGTGATCAATTCTATTACCTGAGAAGCTTTCATTTTGTCACTAGAACTTTCTATCCAAAATTTCAAGATAGATTTCATGTCTTTTGAGCATCTATCTAATCTAGCTAAGTATTCTGAGTCTGATTCACTTGTTCTAACTTTTTGATAATTTTTACCAAAGACCTGATAGGATCCTGATCACATTTGGACATATAATGTTTAATAAATGCTTTCTTGTAAGCTTCATATTGGTTGATATCTTCCATTTGCTGGAAATTTATTATAAACCCAACTCTACCCTTCTCAGTATCTATATTTTCCTTTAAAATTTATATTTTCCTTTTTTCATCTGTTATATTTTTGCTCACAATTAAGGTATCTATTAGGGCAAGGAACTTATTAACTCCTAAAGTGTTTACTTCCCCTGTGAATTTGGAAATATTAATGTTAGAGGCATGAACCTCATGCCTAAGTATGGAATTGTTATTCATACCTTCAGTAGTTGATTTGACTTGACTGTCTCCACGTAGTCTTCCTTGCGTACGTCAATCTTGAAGTAGTCTCTCGTCAGTGTCGACGACGTTCATCAGCCTCGTCGCTCATCAGCCTCGTCGTCTCTCGTCTTGAAGATCGCCTTGAAGGTTGTAGTTGCTCCGTGGTTGTGGTGCGCACTATCTCCAGTCTCTTCGGTTCTTGCTCCGTGGTTGTGGTGCGCACTATCTCCAGTCTCTTCGGTTATGGTGTGCACTATCTCCAGTCTCTTCTGTTCGTCCCCCGCTGTCCACCACTGTTACCGCCAATTGCAGTAATGTCTCTCGTCAGTGTCGACGTTCATCAGCATCGTCGCTCATCAGCCTCGTCGTCTCTCGTCTTGAAGATCGCCTTGAAGGTTGTAGTTGCTCCGTGGTTGTGGTGTGCACTATCTCCAGTCTCTTCGGTTCTTGCTTCGTGGTTGTGGTGCGCACTATCTCCAGTCTCTTCGGTTGTGGTGCGCATTATCTCCAGTCTCTTCGGTTCATCCCTCGCTGTCCACCACTGTCGCCAGTTGCAGTAATTCTCTAGAATTATTCTTATTCTTCTGTATAATAAAATAGTTCTTCAGGCCTCATGCCTAATCTTCTCTCAAAGATTGAGGGGTGAATTAAATGAGGGTGATTTTTATATATTCATTCTACTACTTGGTCTTGTGAGCTAAAC
Organism: Oratosquilla oratoria; assembly: GCF_046742065.1. NCBI lineage: Eukaryota > Metazoa > Arthropoda > Malacostraca > Stomatopoda > Squillidae > Oratosquilla > Oratosquilla oratoria. The sequence continues at coordinate 8,226,616 of NC_134788.1, read as the reverse complement.
CCAGAGAGTCCCCTTGGTATCCCTCTACAATACGTCAAGCCACCTTCGTTCTGACGTCACTATTTCATTCATCCAATATCCTTTTACTTCTCAAACAAGTGCCACTCCTTAAGGGCGTGACTTTACCTCCCTGCGCCAATAATTTTTCTCCTCCTACACCTTTTTCTCCAATCAGAGAGGCTGTTATACTGTTTCAAACGATATTATTACGTAAGCATTATGTCCCAACGGAATGGCTTGTACGCTTACCATTTTTTTGCTACATCAGCATTATCTAAGAAACACCAAACGGCACTCTCCGTCACTCTGCAACTCAGCACCCGCAGTCGGCACAGTCGGCCACTGTATCATAACAACCTAATAAAATGACTATAAATGTTTCTTTCCCTTCCTCCTACCCCTCGATCTACTTCGATCTACCTTAAATGTCTACCTCTATCTACCGGCCTCTTACAGTATAACAAAATATAATTTTAGGATATAGTGTCGGTAGAGGACAAAATATTACATTCGGATGTAATGTCAATGAAGGGCAAAATACCATGATAGGATGTAATGATAGTGGAGGAGAAAATATCACGACAGGATATAATGTCAGTGGAGGACAGAATATCATTTTAGTGATGCCGGACAGAATGTCAATGAACGACGGGTGGCCGGTGTGGGACGCGGTGACGGAGGGGAGCAAGGGATCGGATGACCGTGAGAGACCAGATGTCCGTGGTGGGGCAAATGTCCATGAGGCATTGAATGTCAATGAAAGACCAAATGTCAATATAGAGCAAGGTGTCAATAAAGAACAAAATTATAATGTAAGGCATTGAAACTCAAAACGAGGTAAAAAGTAATAATCAAGAGTTTCTTAAAACTCGTAGTATTAAGGGAAAATTGCAAGAAATCCAGGCGTATGTCAAAAGCGAAAATCTCGATATGATAGGAATAACTGAGACATGATTAAAGGTGGAGAGTTTGAAGCTAAATTTCTTATGGCGCAATTTAAACACTTTCATCAGGATAGAAACCACAAGAAAGGTGGGTGTGTTCTGTTGTACGTTAAAAGTAATGTCCATGCCTGTGTTTTAGAGAAAAGGAAACAGGGTGCATATGATAGCTTGTGGGTACAATTCACCCAAACAAATGAACAAAAAATTAATGTAGGTGTAATATATAGACCAAAAGCATTATCATTAGCAGACGATAAACTGTTGTTTCAAGAACTGTCTTGTTTCTGCAACCGGGACTTAGAGGTGATTTCAATTTTACTGACATTGATTGGATGACCCTTGAACATGGCCATATAGGTAGTCGCTTGATAGATTTTCTCGGTGACAATTATTTAGTTCAGCATGTAAAAGAACCCACAAGACATGGGAATTTACTCGATCTATTGACCACTAGCCGCGAAAGTATGGTAACAAGTGAAACTATTGCAAGTAGTGATCACAACTTAGATTAAAAATGCATATATATATATATATATATATATATATATATATATATATATATATATATATATAATAGATACTTGTGTATCTAAAATACTTGTTTTAGGTAAAGCTCAGTTCATAGGACTACGTCAGAAGCGAAAGACCTGTAGATCAGATGTGGGAAATATTTCAAAATACGCTAAGACGATCCGTACGTCCCGTTTAAGGACAGGTCCCCTCCCCCCTCAATCAGGCTCGCCCGAAATGGCTTGACAAAGAAACTAATGACTATCAAAGTTATGTAATAATACAGAGATTAGGAAAAAAGACAGTACGGAATGAATATCGCTGATAAATTGAAAGAGAATCCCAAAGAATTCTGTAGATACATTAGAGATAGAAAGGTTATTAGGAATCACATTGGCCCACTACTATCTGCTTACAGTCAACTTGAATATTCAAATGAAGTACTGTGTGATATTAGAAAAAAAAAACTTTTTTAGCTCAGTATTCGTAAACGAAACACCTCAAAGTGAACTTCAAACTGAAACCTGTGAAAAGTCTAGGGTGAACTTACTCACTACGGTAAATATAACAAAAGAAAAAATAAAAGGTATATAGAAAATCTCAAAGTTAATAAAACACCAGGGGCTGACGATTGGCATCCAAGAATCACAAAGGAAATTAAAAATGAGATTGTTCTTCCATTAAGAATTATTTTCAAGAAACCCATCATATCCGGATATGTCCCAAGAGAATGGAAGCTAGCTAACGTTACTCCCATATTCAAAAAGGTGACAAATAGAAAGCAAATAACTACATACCTATAAGTTTGACTTCAATCGTAGTAAAAATGATGGAAACTATTATTAGGGATGCTATCGAACATCATATAGAAAGTAACTGTGTGGTAAGTGCCAAACACGCAGTATTTTGGTAGGAGTTTATTGCGGAGGTCTACATGTAAGAGGCCAGTAGTTGTACGAATGGTAATCAGGTGAAATACATGCTGAGTCAACAAGTCAAGATTCGACGCCTACTGTTGTTATAAATAAAGATTGGAAGGCGTCGTTCAACGCGTCGTTCTGTCTATGTAAACACACTGACGGAGGTGACTGTTTTATAATCGCTGATGTAATCTAAAACTGTGTTAGCTGCAGACCACCTCCGTGAAGACATACCACTTGCGCAATGACGTTATGTATTTGCTTCTATCTTTTGCTTATGCAGCAATAATTCTGGAAGGACTGTAACAGCCTCTCGGATTGGAGGTAAATGGGTATGTAGAGTAATACTATTGGCTTTAAAGGAAAAGACACGCCCTTAAGGTGTGTCACTTGTGTTGAAACGTAAAAGACTATTGGACGAATAATAAAGTGACGTCTGAATGAAGGTGCTCTGAAGTATTGGAGAGAACCGGTGGGGACTCTCTGCGTGTAGTCCGTTAGTTTAACAAGCAAGAAATTCACCACCCTTTTATTAACCCAAAGGTCGAGAGAACTAGGCATGGGGCCTAATGAAATTGGAAACTAGTGAGACTAAAGGAAATACAAGGCATAGGGCCTACTGCATAGGAAGAACTTGAACATTTAGTGAAACTCACGTAACGAAGGCAAGGGGCCTCGAGACGAGTGGAATTACAAGTCAAATATAAGTGTAATGGTCGAGGACCGACAGTGGTGGTGACAGTGGTGACAAGGGGGGTGAAATACACACAAGTATGGCAGGAAGTTATCTGTCACAGGCGAATGCTTGGGGGCCTAGCTTGGGCATTAAGACGCACCCGTGGCCTACTTTCTGATACATTGTTGCTAGGCGGGAAAAAGATTGGGCAAAACAATACATACTAACATATCTAGGTATATACATACCAATGTACAGAAACAAGAGAACAAGCACATATAATGATGAATATGCATGCAAAATGGTCAAGGGTAACATATATTTAGTACCTTAATGCTATGACGTGTACAATTGGCATAGACGCATACACGTTTAGCGTACGCCTAATGACGTATATACATTCGGTTATATAATTATGTATAGGGCACTTATACAATGTAATGACTACATAGGCTTACTTATACAAAAGATTTACAATAGATACATGTTGATATTACATACTCATGTATAATAAAGAAGTGTTACATATACAATAAAGGAGATACATATACAATAAATATATACAATAGTTAAGTAAGGAAGGGCTTGGCTACAACTGTTTGATAAATGATAGCCAGCATGGATTGAGACGGAAACGTTCTTGCGTGACTAACTTACTCGAATTCTACAACACAGTCATCTCGAGCTATGACAAAAGAAACAATATAGATTTAATATATCCAGACTTTGCAAAAGCTTTTGATACCGTCCCCCACGAAAGACTACTTACTAAATTAGTTTCACACGGAATAAGTGGTAGCCTATTAAGTTGGACTAGTAATTGGTTGAACGATTGAAAACAGAGTTGTTCTAAATGGCAAAACTTCTAGTTAGAAAAATGTTACAAGTGGAGTTCCTCAGGGTTCCGTTCTTGGGCCACTTCTGTTCATAGTGTATATAAATGATATAGACCACGGACTAAAATCTATTGTCTCCAAATTTGCTGATGATACAAGACTGTGCGGAATGGCAAATAATCACTTAAATCAATTAAGTGGCTAATGAAATTTAACACAAGTAAATGCAAGGTTTTGCACAAATGTAAAGATAACAGTAGGTACGATTACAAGTTATTTGGAAATTTCATTACAAAAGTAGATAGTGAAAAGGATCTCGGCGTAATTATCAGTAACGATTTAAAATCCTGTAAGCAGGGTATTTCAGCCTCTGAGAAAGCAAATAAACTCTAGGACTGATTGCGCGATCCTTTGACTTCAAAACTTCAAATGTCATTAACAAGCTATATAAATCGCTAGTTCGTCCACTTTTGGAATATGATGTTTTCGCGTGGTCACCGAGTCTCATTAAAGACATTGACAGATTGGAAAAAGATACAACGGTGAGCCACAAAACTGATTCCAAATATAGAAATATATCATACGAAAATCGACTAAAACATATGAATCTGTTTTCCCTAAAAAAACACAGACTCAGAGGTGATAGTCTTTAGCATTCTAAAGGGAATTGCCAACATCAAAAGTGACAAGATTTTTACACTGAATAAGAATTAGACAATAAATAATGTCTGGAGATAAATCTATTTTGGAAGTGAATGGAAACAACTTCGTCAACCGTGTAGTTAATGAATGTTTATTTTATATTATATTATATCATATATTATATGATATATATATGTATACATACATATGTATATATATATACATATATATATATACACACATATATATATATTATATATATATATATATGTGTGTGTGTGTGTGTGTGTGTGTGTGTGTGTGTGTGTGTGTGTCTGTGTTTGTGTGTGTGTGTGTGTGTGTGTGTGTGGTGTGTGTGTGTGTGTGTGTGTGTGTGTGTGTGTGTGTGTGTGTGTGTGTGTGTGTGTGTATTTACCTAGTTGTATTTTACGGGAAGGGGAGCTATGCTCGTGGGATTCCGTCTTCATATCTCATTTTATCTAAACTATTTTTAAATTCATGTATTGTTTTTGCACACACCACTTTCTCATCTAACTTGTTCCAACTGTATTACTCTGTGAGGAAAGCTGTTCTTTTTCAAATCTCTTCTATAGCTGTCTTTTTTTATTTTCTTTCCGTGTCCTCTTGTATTTCTGTCATCCCATTTTATCAGATTCTCTCTATCAGTACTTTCTATGCCTTTCATGATTCTGTAAATAGCTATCAAATCTCCTCTCTCTCTTCTTTGCTCTAGTGTCTGTAGCTCAAGTTTTTCTAGTCTCTCTTCATATGATAGTTTTGAGAGTGTCGGTGCCAATTTTGTAATTGCTCTTTGTATTCTTACAAGTTTTTTTATACATTTTTTTGCACTTGGTGACCATATCGTTGCTGCATATTCCAATCTCGGTCGTGTGTGTGTGTGTGTGTGTGTGTGTTTGTGTGTGTGTATTTACCTAGTTGCATTTACCTAGTTGTATTTTACGGGAAGGGGAGCTATGCTCGTGGTGTCCTGTCTTCATATCTCATTTTATCTAAACTATTTCTAAATTCATGTATTGTTTTTGCACACACCACTTTCTCATCTAACTTGTTCCAACTGTCTATTACTCTGTGAGGAAAGCTGTTCTTTTTCAGGTCTCTTCTATAGCTGTCTTTTTTTTTTTTTTTTTTTCTTTCCATGTCCTCTTGTATTTCTGTCCTCCCATTTGATCAAATTCTCTCTATCAGTAATTGCTATGCCTTTCATGATTCTGTAAATAGCTATCAAATCTCCTCTCTCTCTTCTTTGCTCTAGTGTCTGTAGCTCAAGTTTTGCTATTCTCTCTTCATATGATATTTTTGAGAGTGTTGGTGCCAATTTTGTAATTGGTTTTTGTATTCTTTCAAGTTTTTTTATACATTTTTTTGCACTTGGTGACCATATCATTGCTGCATATTCCAATCTTGGTCTTATCAGGGTGATTAGAATTTTCTTCACCATTTCTTCATCCTGGTATGTAAATGCAACTTTGATTGTTCTTATTAAATTATAGGTTTCTCCAAAAATCTTATTTATATGTTTCTCAGGTGACATATTATTCATAACAATGACTCCCAGGTCCTTCTCATTTTCTACTTTTTTTATTCCTTCTTCTCCCAATTCATATGATCCTGTTATTCTGTTTTTACTTTTTCCAAATTCCATTATACTACACTTCTTTGTATTGAACTCCATCTCCCACTTCCTACTCCATTCCTGTACTTTATTTAGATCTCTCTGTAGTGATTCACAATCTTCTTCTGTGTTCACTTTTTTCAATAGTTTTGCATCATCTGCAAAAAGCTCATATAGCTTTCAATTCCTTCATCCATATCGTTAATATATATAGCAAACATTATTGGGGCCAGAACTGTTCCTTGTGGAACACCGCTTATTACTTTATCCCATTTTGAGTGTTGGTTTCTTATCATTACTCTCATTCTTCTTTCTTGCAAAAAGTCTTCCATCCAATTTAGCAGTTTTCCCTGTATTCCTCCTTCAGTTTCTAATTTCTTAAACAACTTCTTATGTGGTACTTTGTCAAAAGCTTTTTTTAGGTCTAGAATTGCACAATCAGCCCATCCATCTCTTAATTGTATTATATCTATTAGCCTTGAACAGAAACATATTAAATTGGTGACGCATGATCGTCCTTGTCTGAATCCAAATTGCCTTGGATTTAGCACGTTGTTTTTTTCTAAATATTTTACCCATCTATTTTTGACAATTCTTTCACAAATTTTTGCTATTGTACTTGTTAGAGAGACTGGCCTATAGTTGGTAGGGTCTTCTTTATTTCCCCCTTTATATATAGGTACTATATTTGCTTCTTTCCAATCTTCTGGAACTTTACCTTCTTTCAAGTGTTTCAATATTTCATTCTTTGTTACTTCTATTTCTTTCATAGGGGGGACTTTCTCTTTCCATTCAATCTCTTCAGGTTGTATGTTCTCCCTTGTAAACACTGATTTAAAATGTTTGTTCATAATTTCCGCCATTTCAATTTCCTCTGTGTATTGAACTCCTCCTTGTCTTAATTTCTCCAAATCTTTTTTGTTTTTCAGTTTGTTGTTTACAAATCTGTAGAATAGTTTTGGTTGATCTTTACATTTTTCTATGACATCTTTTCCATATTTTCTCTTTTCCTCTCTGCACGCTTGTACATATTCATTTCTATAACAAGTATATATTTTCCATTTTTCTGGTCTTTTGATTACTTCCATCTGGTCCAAGCTTTGTCTCTTTTGTCTTTTATCTCCCTACAACTTTTATTGTACCAGCACTTTACATATTCTTTTTCTTGTTTTTGTCTTGGGACATACTTTTCTACTCCTTTTTTATAGATTTTTGTCAAAATATTCCATTTCTCTTCTACTGTTGTATCTTCTTTGTGTATTCTTTCCCAGTTTTCATTTTGGAAGAATTCTCTTATTTTATCAAAATTTGTTTTTTCATACATCAATCTTCCTTTTCTATATTGTTCATTTCTTTTCATGTATTTTTCTCATTTAGTTCTAGTTCTATCAATATGTGGTCACTTTTGCTTATTGGTGCCTGGTATTCTATCTTTTCCACTATTTTAGGTTCTGATGTGATTATTAGGTCTAGTCTCGATGGTTCTTCTTCATTTCTATACCTAGTGTTCTCTTGGATCCATTGTGTCATTGTGTGGTCAATAATTACCTCAAGTAGAACATTTCCCCACGAGTCTTCTCCACCCTTTACGGTCATCTCTTCCCAGCATATTTCCTTGCAATTATAGTCGCCCATCATAACTATTCTTCCTCCATCTTTCATTTTCTCGTTTAGTGTTATTCTTGTGTCTTCTAGCATGCTTTTATGTTCATTCTCTTCCCACGAGGCTGCTTTTGGGGGCACGTAGTTTATTACAAACTTTCTGCTCTTCTTATCTCTATCTTCTACTTCTATCATAATCATCTTTACTCTATTCTTCCCATATGTGACACTCTTCACGTTTATATCCTTCTTAGTCAGGAACATAACTCCACCCCCTTGTTTTATCTCTCTGTTTCTAATCCAATAATTATATGCATTGTGTCCTATGCTGTTGGGTGGTAGTGGACCTTTTAATTTTGTCTCAACAATTCCCATTATGTCTGGAACTTTTTCTTTCAGATATTGGTTCAGTTCATTCAGTCCTGTTATTAATCCATCTATATTTGTGTAGGATACTCTTAACTTTCTGTTATTTCCATTGTATTCTCTGTTTCTTTTGTGTTTCTCTCTGTTATTTTCCATTTCTTCAATTTCAAATTCACTACTCTCCAGTAGAATTCTTGTTTTTCTGTCTCCGTTCTGGTCTCGTTTTTTTTCCTTAACTTCATGTCTTTTCCTTATTTTCTGCTCTCTTTCCTCTTTATTCATTTCCCTTTTTATCCATACCTTTTTATATTGTTCACTTGTTGCTAGTTTCCCTGTTTTAGATAAGATGTTCTCTGCCGTTGTTTGTGACCTGAATTTAATCTTAATTGGTCTGGTCTTGTCTGTACTATATTTTCCGAGCCTGAATTTCTCTTCGATTTGTTTCATTATTTCTGGCTCATCTTCCTGAACTAATTCTAGTAAATTTCTTACTTTTTCATTTTCCTCATTGATTCTTGTGGTTCTAGCTGGGTTGTGTTTCTTTTCCATTCCTAATATAATTATACTTTTTTTTTTTGTCTGCTAAGTCTCTTACTATATTCTCTTTCTGTCTCATCACTTTAATAACTGAGTCTTCAGTTTGTTCTTTCATTTGTTGTTTGATTATGTCAGTAAATGCAACTTTGCTGTTTTCTTGGATTTTTTCCAGCCCTCTTTGTTGTCCTTATTATTCTCCTTTAAGACTTTATTCTCCTCTTTTACTTCTTTTAACTGTTTTTTTTTTTTTAATTCTTCAATTCCCCACCCTCTTTAAATCACTCGAAAATATTCTCATCACCTTCTACTGTATTGCTCTTATCTATACTTCTAATCTTTACATTTTTGTTGATCCAGTCCTCTCCAAAGTCATCGTCTTCAGTTCGTCTCTTGTTTACATTTCTCCTAGCTTCCTGGACCATGTCATTCTCTTCCTCATTTCCTTCCATTTCCCTCAATATCCCTTCCCTTCTCCTTCCCTATCACTTCCCCACTATTCCACGAGCACTCCCCTTCCCTATAGATACAAAAAGGCACTTCCTGGATGTTGAGATCCACGTAGTTTTTCCTTTTTCTTTGGAACACCAATTCTCGCCGTCCATTCGGTGAAAGGGTGTGTGTTTGTGTGTGAATGGGTCCCAGTGAAAACCAATATCTTTTTCGTCAACCACAATGCACTTTAATTCTAAGCCATCAACCTCGGGAGACCCGATGTTGGTTAACATGCAGAAATTGAAATGCAGTACGGCCAAGGACTCGGACCATGCCTATCGCGTGACAAGTGCTAGGCACTTAACCGATTGCTCCATCAAGAGAGAATACATACATACATACATACATACATACATATATATATATATATATATATATATATATATATATATATATATATATATAACCGATTGCTCCATTAAGAGAGAATATATATATGTTACGTATAATGTGGATAATTGCCTAATGTGTACATTAGGCAACTTGATTTGCACTATGTTCACAGTAGGCAAAACACTTGCCTAATGTTCACTTTAAGCAAGATTTTCATATTAGGCAAGGGTATTTTGCCTAATGTTGACTGAATGACGAGGCCGCGCTACCTGACGAATGGTGGGTGTAGTTTGTGCGATGGCCGGTCGCGGCGCTGAGCCGGCTGGCCGGCATGCAGTCTGGCAGCCACGTCAGCGGAGAGTATATATATATATATATATATATATATATATATATATATATATATATATATATATATATATATATATATATATATATATATATATATATATATATATATATGTATATATATATATACACACACCAAGGGCTTTTTCCTCCCTTATAAAGGAAGTAGCTAAGTCAAAAGACTCCCAGCCACTCCCATCCATTTCACTTCAATCTACCACTTTTTCCTCCCTCTCATTTCAGCTCATTATGGATGATAGGTCATCCTTGTATCCCTCCCACTGTTCTGGGTCAAAAACAATGCAGCAAGACACAGTACATTCATGGCAGAGCTGCTTCACTTAATGTGGAAAAAGAGAAGACCTTAGATTGGGCTTCTACTGTCATACAATGCAAAAGGAGACTTGATCAATTTTGGGTCAACCAGGAGACAAAATTCAATTTTGAGGAAAGTCTTGTACTGGTGGACACACCTGGTCAAAGTCAATTGGAGGAGGACACGGAGGACACAAATCAGAGGCCTGACCTACTCAACCTGAAAGTGATCTGGACATATAGGTCACATGACCTACATCCATTATATATGTAAGACTGCATAAGGGGAGGTATAGTTGCTCATATTACAATGCCAGTGTAATATGCGATAAGTAATACAATAATATCGCTTTAACCGAAAATTTATCGTTTGTCGCAAGACCGGAAAAATTTATTGCTTATATTTATCGCTTTCAAATTTCCTGCGATAAATCCAGCGATAAAGTAGAAGACAAAAAACCGTTACGGCGGGAGGTTACAGTAATAAAATGTTATTGCTTTATCGCTTTATCGAAAATTTATCGCTGCCCATCACTGTACAATGCAATAACTTCTAATTGATATGGCGTGGATGTTTGGAATGAATATCAAGAAAAAATAAATTTACTCACAAGAATATCATTGGTGCACACTGAATTCTGAGTGAGCTTTATGAATTTTTTATTTTCCTACCATGGAAGACTGAATGGAGACCCATCCCCTAATAAGAATATAAGAACAACATGAGCAAATAACATACACACATTGATTCAACAAAGGCACACTTCTCTAGCTTGTACAAAACACGGCCACGATTACAAACTTCAAATACATGAAAGAGTGCAACTCAAGGCTTCGCCAGTGTTGTCCTTTGTCCGTAGCTCCAATTTCCGTCTTCTCTCATCATCTACTGTGAAAGAAAACGTACTAGAGTCAAATTACAGGGGTGACTAATGTATCTGAGAAATGTCGATTTGCCCAGTGATATGATTGAACATAAGAACATAAGAATAAAGGAAACTGCAAGAGACCATAAGGCCTACACTAGGCAGCTCCGTATCCATCACCACCTGTCATCCCCATTCATAAAGTTATTTAATCGTTTTTTAAAACAACTGATAGTTTCAGCGCTTACTACATTCAGCGACCACCCTATTAGTAAACCAATTCTTGCCTATTTCCTTCTTAAGTACTTCTGTGTGTGTGTGTGTGTGTGTGTGTGTATTCACCTCGGATCTGCTGCAGTCTCTGTCGAGACAGCCAGACACCACCCTACGGCAGTGAGCTCAGAGCTCCTTATTAGCCGATCTCTGGGTAGGTCTGAGACCACTCACACGCCACACACCGGGACAGCTAGGTCACAACTCCTTGACTAAAGGCCTGTCTACACGAGCGGGCCTGATCGGCGGGTTTGCCCGTTAACGGGCAAATTCTCGCGGGCCTGCCTGTGAATGTTGTCCACACGACCGAAGTGATGAACAGCTGGGCCTGCCCGACGATGTTGCCAGTAGCGGGTGGAGTGCTGTACGAGAACCATGGTGCCTAGCATTGTCAAGAAAAAGATTTTGTGCTCTATGATAATAGCTGTGTGTCTCAAGAAGAAAAAGAAGAAAAGGATATGGTGTAAAGATTGGTTAAAGAAAAGAAGTATGTTTGGAAGCACTGCAACAATACTTCATGAACTACAAAGTAGTGAGGAACACGACTTCAGAAATTACCTGAGGATGAATGTAAGCACTTTTTACATCTTATTATCAAAGGTGGAGCCGTACATAGTGAAGAAAGACACAGTTATGAGAAACAGCATTACAGCAGAAGCTCGTCTGGAAGCAACTCTGCGATATTATCTTGCGTCTGGCAGGGTAGAAACTCCAGCTACCGGGCACCAGCTCAGTGATTTCGCTCGGCGGCCTTTCGGGCAATTTGATCGTTTGCCCGTCAAATATGCCCGTTAACGGGCAAGCCCGCCGATCAGGCCCGCTCGTGTAGACAGGCCTTTACGTCCCGTACCTACTCGCTGCTAGGTGAACAGGGGCTACACGTGAAAGGAGACAAACCCAACTTATCTCCGCCCGATCGGGCAATCGAACCCCGGTTCTCTGGCTTGTGAGGCCAGTGCTTTACCAATCCGCCACCGAGCCGTGTGTGTGTGTGTGTGTGTGTGTGTGTGTGTGTGTGTGTGTGTGTGTGTGTGTGTGTGTTTGTGTGTGTGTGTGTGTGTGTGTGTGTGTTTACCACGGATCTGCTGCAGCCTCTTGTCGAGACAGCCAGACATCATCCTACTGCAGCGAGCTCAGAGCTCATTATTAGCCGATCTCTGGGTAGGTCTGAGACCACTCACACATCACACACCGGGAATGCAAGGTCACAACTCCTTGACTAACATCTCGTACCTACTCGCTGCTAGGTGAACAGGGGCTACACGTGAAAGGAGACAAACCCAACTGTGTGTGTGTGTGTGTGTGTGTGTGTGTGTGTGTGTGTGTGTGTGTGTGTGTGTGTGTGTGTGTGTGTGTGTGTGTGTGTGTGTGTGTGTGTGTGTGTGTGTGATTCACCATGGTACTGGATCACGTGTTGGACTCGTGATCGACACCTATTCCCCGCCCGGAAGAGAGCTCAGAGCTCATATATGACCGACCTATGGGTAATGCTGTGACCTTACACGCACACACACCTCCAACTTTCCACCCACGAGTTGGACTAACGACTCGCAGCGCAGAGATACTGAAATAGTTTCAGGCCTGGGCGGGATTCAAACCCGGAACGCCGTAGTGGCAGCCGGGAACTCTAACCACTGCGCCATCGAGTCTTGTGTGTGTGTGTGTGTGTGTGTGTGTGTGTGTGTGTGTGTGTGTGTGTGTGTGTGTGTGTGTGTGTGTGTGTGTGTGTGTGTTCACTTGGTCTTTGGATCACGTGTTGGACTCGTGATCGACAGCTATTTCCCTCCCGGAAGAGAGCTCAAAGCTCGTAGGTCTGATCTATGGGTAATGCAATGACCTTACACACACACACACACACACACACACACACACACACACACACACACACACACACACACACACACACACACACACACACACACACACACACACACACCCAACTCCCCGCCCACGAGAGTCAGAGTAACGACCCGAAGCGCAGCGGTACCGAAATAATTTCGGCCTTGGGCAAGACTTGAACCAAGAACTACGGGCCACTAATGTAGCAGTTCAGCGCTCTACCAACTGCGCCACCGAGTCGTGTGTGTGTGTGTGTGTGTGTGTGTGTGTGTGTGTGTGTGTGTGTGTGTGTGTGTGTGTGTGTGTGTGTGTGTGTGTGTGTGTGTGATTCACCATGGTATTGGATCACGTGTTGGACTCGTGATCGACAGTTATTTCCCTCCCGGAAGAGAGCTCAGACCTCATATATGTGTGTTTGTGATTCACCATTCATCACCATGGTCTTGGATCACGTGTTGGACTCGTGATCGATAGCTATTTCCCTCCCGGAAGAGAGCTCAGACCTCGTATATGACCGATCTATGGGTAATGCTGTGACCTTACGTGTGTGTGTGTGTGTGTGTGTGTGTGTGTGTGTGTGTGTGTGTGTGTGTGTGTGTGTGTGTGTGTGTGTGTGTGTGTGTGTGTGTGTGTGTGTGTGTGTGTGTGTGTGTGTGTGTGTGTGTGTGTGTGTGTGTGTGTGTGTGTGTGTGTGTGTGTGTGTGTGTGTGTGTGTGTGTGTGTGTGTGTGTGTGTGTGTGTGTATTTACCTAGTTGTATTTTGCGGGAAGGGGAGCTATGCTCGTGTTGTCCCGTCATTGTATCCCTCAGTGTCTAGTTTGCTTTTAAACTCGTGAATGGTTTTTGCGCATACTATTTCATTATCCAGTTTGTTCCAAGTGTCCAAAACTCTATATGGAAAACTGTTTTTCTTCAGTTCTCTTCTATAGCTATGTTTTTTATTTTCTTTCCATGTTCTCTTGTGTTTCTCATGTCTCTTGTGTGTGTGTGTGTGTGTGTGTGTGTGTGTGTGTGTGTGTGTGTGTGTGTGTGTGTGTGTGTGTGTGTGTGTGTGTGTGTGTGTGTGTGTGTGTGTGTGTGTGTGTGTGTGTGTGTGTGTGTGTGTGTGTGTGTGTGTGTGTGTGTGTGTGTGTGTGTGTGTGTGTGTGTGTGTGTGTGTGTGTGTGTGTGTGTGTGTGTGTGTAACTCGCGTGCCGCGGTCGATATGACCTTTGGGCTTGGCGAGGATCAAAGCAGCATTAAGGCTTTGATGATGAAAGCAGTCTTCCTGGAACTGCGCCTTCAAGAAGACTTCTGCAGACTTCAGCGAAAGGACCTAAGACGATCAGTGTCGTCTGTGGTCTTACCAACAAAGTAACATTTGAAGAATACTCGTAGGTCGGGTGAGATTGAGGCAGGTTTCGCAAAGTAGAAATAAAATAGAATAAAATAAAATAAATATTAAATAAAAGCGTCGACTTCTTTTTCCGTCGATTCATGGGAGAGGCGTGTCGACGGAAAAAAGTCGAAGGTGTTTTCCACCTCGTGTGAAAGCTATAAAACAAACGAATAAACAAAAAATATAATAATGTAAATTATAGTAAATAAAATAAATGCAAAGGTAAAGTTAGATAATAAACAAACAGGTAAATAGTAAATAGTAATAAATTGACATATAACTAATAATAAATGAGAATCAAGCAAATGATAATAGACAAACAGATGAATAATAAAAATCAAATGAATAATATAAAATAAATGGCAGTCATTACAGCATCTTGCTTAGGTGCTTGTCTAAACGGTTCTTAAATCTTCGAACTGAACTACATTGCACTGCCTCTGCAGGAAGTTTATTCCATTCATTAACTGCATGGTTAGCAAAGTTGTTTCCACCCACTTCCAAATTAGATTTTTTTCCAGACCGTTTGAGGCCATCGTTTCTTGTCTGATTCTCATTCAGAGAGAAAATGTTGTCACTTTTGATGTTATCAATTCCCTTTAGAATCCTAAAGACCTGTATCAAGTCACCTCCGAGTCTACGCTTTTTAGTGAAAAACAGATTCATATGTTTTAGTCGATTTTCGTACGATTTATTTTTGAAATTTGGAATCAGTTTTGTGGCTCGCCGTTGTACTTCATTCCAGCATGGCGAAAATTATTTCGACAAAATCACCTGTTCCTAATCACAAGAGAATGATTGAAGTACGCCACCACGACATACCATAAGCCTAATAAAATCGCCTGGCGTTTAGCCAGAATAAAATTGCTATAAATCGTTACCAGTTTCATCAACTTGTCACAATGTCCCAGCAACTACCTAATGTAGGCCTTTTGGTCTCTTGCATTCTTATGTTCTTATGAAAAGTACCAGACGATTTTATTCAGCTGACGGAAGTTCCTCCCCTCCTATTTTTTTAGAAGCTGATACTCTCGCAACTTTGTGTCATTAAACATATTTCCCATGAACTGCTTCTCAAAACTTGATTCAATACCACGATATTTTCAAAAGGCGTTTCTCTGTCCAAGAATATTTTCATAATGGCAGTCGTTCTTTTATGAAACAAGTCTTCATTCTTCAAGTATCACTTCACTTTGGGTATCTTGTTAAAGTCTTAAATGGTCTTTTTTAGCGATGAGAGACTACTCTCTGACGGTGGACCTGCAAATCAATCTTCTTTCTAAATTCATTTGCCCAACTTTGATCCTCAGATGGGGCCGTTTTCAATGCCAATAATGATGATGGCATACTTCGAATTCCAAGTTCTTGTAGTTGTGCGTTTCAGGCATTTCCTCAACGTCGGGGACATTTCTGCAGTGGGCACTACATATGGTGTCAGTCTTCTTCAATATATAAGTTAGTTCTTCTATTTACCTTTAGCTCGATTCTTCAATACCTCTCCACCACAACTTCAGTAAGATCTCCTTGGGCTTCTATGTCCTCCAGTGCCCGTTGAAGGAGAATTGTGTGGAGATCGGGGATTGGCACTGACAACACCTTCCTGTAGAATCTTGTCCTGCAGGGTTCCCTCAGGATGTGTCAGGAACCGGGTGACAATCCACCTGAGAACCATCCCCAAAAGCGAAAGAGGCAAAACGGCAACGAGGAGGAGGAGGATAACGACGTCGTGAGCGACTCCTCCTCGGCCTTCCTCGATCGCCAAGTGCGCGACTGTGACGATGCTGGCGAACAGGTGTAGCGAGAAACCCGTCGCCAGCATTCCCAAGAAGTGCGGGTAATTACGACCACCGACACAAGTGGTGGTCGTAATCTTACACGCACACTCCTCACGCACTGCAGTGTCTGACTTTTCCGTAATTCTGAATATTGCAGACGTTACAGTATTGTCCCTCGTCGGTAGTCTCTTCTTCAGCGACGTTCTTCGGCCAGGGCCCTCTTCCTGGGTCCCTGGCGATGAGAAGAGTCAAAAATCCTTTGGCCAATGCCAGGAGCTGGGCCGTCAGCATCAGAACTCCTGGAGCCGCGTCCAGCCAAAAGCTTCCTTGTCCCGCGACGAGGAGGAGAGCCACGATTCAGTAGGAGGTGATGAGGAGTCCTCTGACGGCGTATTCAAAAAGAGAAGCCACTGAATCCCACGATGAGTCTTCCGACAACTTCGAGGAGGACGGTGGGAGAGGCATACGACCCCGAAGAACGGGAAGTGTTTTCACAGATTGACGAATTCGAAAACAAAAGTTTTTCCTTCGGGTCCTTTTGACCTCCAGTGTGCCTCCAACTTCAAATAATAGCAGAAATGCCAAAACGCACATTTGCATACTATATACTGTATAGAAATACTTGCCTACATACATATTGTAGTTACATGTACATATTCATGTATGTATATGTATACACCATGTATGTGTGTGTGTGTGTGTGTGTGTGTGTGTGTGTGTGTGTGTGTGTGTGTGTGTGTGTGTGTGTGTGTGTGTATTTACCTAGTTGTATTTTACGGGAAGGGGAGCTATGCTCGTGATGTCCTGTCTTCATATCTCATTTTATCTACACTATTTCTAAATTCATGTATAGTTTTTGCACACACCACTTTCTCATCTAACTTGTTCCAACTGTCTATTACTCTGTGAGGAAAGCTGTTCTTTTTCAGATCTCTTCTATAGCTGTCTTTCTTGATTTTCTTTCCATGTCCTCATGTATTTCTATCATCCCATTTTATTAGATCCTCTCTATCAATAATTTCTATGCCTTTCATGATTCTGTAAATAGCTATCAAATCTCCTCTCTCTCTTCTTTGCTCTAGTGTCTGTAGCTCAAGTTTTGCTATTTTTTCTTCATATGATAGTTTTGAGAGTGTTGGTGCCAATTTTGTAATTGCTCTTTGTATTCTTTCAAGTTTTTTTATACATTTTTTTTGTAGCTGGTGACCACATCGTTGCTCCATATTCCAATCTTGGTCTTATCAAAGTGATTATTATTTTCTTCACCATTTCTTCATCCAGGTATGTAAATGCCACTTTGATGGTTCTTATTAAATTATAAGTTTCTCCAAAAATCTTATTTATATGTTTCTCAGGTGACATATTATTCATAACAATGACTCCCAGGTCCTTCTCATTTTCTACTTTTTTTATTCCTTCTTCTCCCAATTTATATGATCCTGTTATTCTGTTTTTGCTTTTTCCAAATTCCATTATACTACGCTTTTTTGTATTGAACTCCATCTCCCACTAGATCATTATCAGTAGACGTGTAGACGTGTAGACGTGTGTGTGTGTGAGGCTCCCGTTTATCTAGGGATTTTTCGCGCGGGGGGGGGGGGGAGTGCCAAAGGAGGGGATAGGTTTCTAGTGACTTGTGAATGGTTAATCTAACCATGGCTCTCAATTGCGGTAACTAGCTGAGCCAGTGGCAGCCGCAATTAAGAAAACAAATTTGAAATTTGTATGGAGAATTCGCCATGCCAGTGGGCCGAAGCCGAGCGTGCCTGTAAATTGAACAAAGGTGCCAGTGTCGGAGAGGGTCATAAACCATCTACCCACCCCCCAACCGCACCTCTCAAACCGAGTAAAAGGTTTTGGTCGGAGTGACTGCTCCTCCTCCTCCTCCACCCCTCCGTCTCCCCCCTCCCTCGCATCCACCGCGAGCAATACGGTGTTTATGGAACTCGATCTGTATGCCTCGTCCAAGATAATTCTAGCTTCATGTCGTCAGCTGTATTATAACCTAACGTACGTACTTTATTCGAATATATAACATCATGATGAAGGGTAAAGTTGGCATCATTTTGGCCCTCCAGGTATTAGTGATTTTCATCAACTTTTCGGGTCGGTTGAGAAGTTCAGAGGTTCCAAAATGCGACCATAAGGTTAAAGATCGGATTGAGAACTATTTGACTTGTGATGGCTGTTGCAAACACTTTGGATTTGGCCGATGGACTATATACAAACACCTACTATCGCCCTCTTCCATTACCAAGCGCAGCAACAAGGTCAGGGTCGGAACACATTCGTGTACTTCCGAGGTAAGCAACATCAAACCCGGAAGCAACAGTGTTATAATAGCAATATGTTTGCTATTATCTGGCGACATTCATCAATGCCCTGGCCCCGTGAGGGCCGATGAGATGAATGCCAAGCTGTCCTGTTTGTTGGGCAAGGGCCTACAAATTGTTCACTTGAACATTTGCAGCCTGACGTCAAAATTGGACGAGGTACGAGAGATTACCCGGAGGACTACCCCTGCAGTATTATGCTTCACCCAAGATCTACGAATATAAGGTCTAACCACTTCCGACCGAATTTCGAGGGAGTTGGCGCAGCGGGCCCGTGAACGTCACCTGGCTGTTCAAAGTGGGGTTAGCGGGTCCTATAGCTGTCAGTTGAAGCTGGTCCGTCGTTCGAAAATGACGTTGCCTTCGCTCGCACGGCTCCACGCAATTAGTTATATTCTGACAAATATTATATAAAAAATATATATAAATATATATAAAATATTATAGTTCCTGTCTATATATATGAATATATAATATATATGATATATAATATATAAAATATTATAGTTCCTGTCTTCCTTGGCGTTTCACAGTTTTCTTCAGTGTATCACAAAGAGAAAATGGACTCAGCCAAATGACGTCAGAAGCTGCGCAGAAGAATTCAACGGTCTGACCTGTATATTTAGACCTTGGCTTCACCGAGACCAAGGTGGACGAGACGATAGCGGATCCGGAGGTAGAGATCAACAACTACACCATCGTGAGGAGAGATCGTAACCGGGTTGGAGGCGGCGTGGCTGTCTACATACGCAACGACATCGCGTTTGAGCAACGGACAGACATGAACAGTGAGTTAGAGGCTTTGTGGATAAACATTCTCTTGCCAAAATCTAAGCCTATCCTCGTAGGTGCCTGCTATAGACCGCCCTGGCAACATGACTTCTATAGTAAGCTTGAGGATTTGTGTTCCAATACCACAGACTTTCTGAACAAAGAAGTGATTATAACTGGCGACTTGAATACTCATGTAGAATCAACCTCGAATACTCTGCATAATGCGCTAAAGTCATTCTGTTCAATGAATGATCTGAAACAAATTATCACAGAACCCACCAGAGTATGTGCCACTGCTAATTCTGTTATTGATCTTATTTTGGTATCAGATGTTCAGAAAATATGTTCTAGTGGAGTAATTGATATTGGTTTGAGTGACCATAGAGCAACGTATTGTATCAGGAAAGTTTCCAAACAACAAATCAATCAGCATAAAACCATAAAAGTTCGTTCTCTAAAGCATTACAGCATGGAATTGTTCTGCGAAAGGTTGTCCGCGGTTAACTGGTTTTCAGTCGTCAATTGTACAGATGTTGATCAAGCTTGGAATAATTGTAAAACACTGTTCTTGGGGGTATTAGACAATTTAGCTCCAGTAAAATCAATCAGAATAAAACAACGTTCCGAGCCGTGGTTTTCTGGTGACATCTTGAAAATGATCAACAGGAGAGATAAGGCTTTAAAAGAGTATAAGAAAACAAAAGATCAATCTATTTTCGCTATGTATAAGAAGGTACGGAACGAGGTTCAGGTTATGGTAGACAGAGCTAAGGTAGGATATTACAAAGATTCTCTCCAAACCAACAAAAACAATCCAAAAAAACTATGGCAAACAATCAAACAGTTAGGTTCTTCCAAAAATCTAAATCCAAAAGTAGTAACATTGGTCTCAATGTTATTGGGGTCGTTACTTTCGACAAAGTAGCGGTGGCTCAAAAATTGAACTCCTTTTTCACCACCATTGCTACCACCCTCGTAAATAATTTACCAGTACCGTCAGGTCATTTTGTACAAGAACACATTAATAATTATTATTGGAATCAGGGTGTATCCTATGACACCTTTGCTCTGTCTACGGTTGCTAATGTAGATGTGTATAAAATGTTGAAGACTGTTAACAGGTCTAAGGCTACCGGACTAGATAATATTCCAGCCAGATTTGTGAATGACTCAGCTGAGCAGATTACTCCCTGTATCACTCACATAATCAATACTTCGATTCAACAGGGCAAAGTTCCCAAAGATTTTAAATTAGCAAAAGTTACCCCTTTGTACAAGAAGGGTAGCAAAACAGATTCCGGTAACTATAGGCCAGTCTCAGTGCTCGGTATTATATCGAAGGTCTTGGAAAGAGTTGTTTATAACCAGGTTTATGAATACATTCAAAGCAATAACTTGTTCTATGATTTACAATCAGGCTTTCGAAAATCATATTCTACTGATGCATGTTTGATCAATTTGACTGATTACATCAAAGGTGAAATTGACAGAGGTAATTACTGTGGAATGGTTATGCTAGATCTCCAGAAAGCCTTTGATACTGTAAATCATGATATTCTATTATTCAAACTACAAGCGTTAGGCTTCAAATCAGATGTTGTTAATTGGATGAGGTCTTATCTAACAGGTCGAGAACAGATTGTGAATGTAAATGGTTCAACATCAAAAGCAGCAAAAATAACGTGTGGTGTCCCACAGGGTAGCATTTTAGGTCCGCTGTTGTTTCTTTTGTATGTGAATGACATGAAAGCTGCTGTGAACTGTAAACTGCTGTTGTATGCCGATGATTCAGCCTTACTAGTTCCTGGCAAAGATGTAAATAGGATTGAGACGTTACTCAGTGAAGAGTTATTGAATGTCAGCAAGTGGTTGTTGGATAACAAATTGTCTCTACATCTAAGTAAAACAGAATCCATTCTCTTTGGCTCCAATCAAAAACTCAAAAATGCTCCCAACTTCAATATCTAATGTAATGATACTAGTATTCAACCTAGGTCTGTTGTCAAATATCTTGGAACAGAAATTGATCAAAATGTGTCGGGAGAAGTTATGGCACAAAAAACAATTAAAAGGGTCAGCTCCAGAACAAATTTTTTGGCAAGAATACAAAAATACCTAGATGTAGAGACAACGAAGTTACTAGCTTCGGCCCTGGTTCAGTGTCATATTGACTATACTTGTTCTTCCTGGTATAGCAACTATCTAAAAAATCTAAGAGTAATCTTCAAATATGTCAAAACAAACTAATCAGGACCGTTTTGAAAATTCATCCACGTACTCATCTAGATTATACGCATTTTAAACTGTTAAATTGGTTACCTGTTGAGAAACGTGTTGCTCAGTTAAAGCTTCATCATGTTCACCAAATTGTGAACGACTCTTGTCCCAGTTATTTGTCAGATACGTTTACACTTGTCAGAAATGCTCGTTCCCTGAGAACTCGTTCTAGTAGGTCATCTGTCATTGTACCTAGGTTTAATAGTTCGTTAGGGAAAAGTACTTTCAAATACACTGGTGCTATTGCTTGGAACTCGTTACCGACCAACATTCAATCAATTGTATCTAAAAGTGGTTTTAAAAAATCAGTTAAATGTTATCTTTTAGACACTGTTCTCTCTGAAGAAAATAGTTTATATGTTTAATTTACACTTCTTATAATCCTAATTTACACTTCGTATAACCTAGCTTTTCTATGATAATCCTTTCCTAATTGTAATATGAGGACCACAGTGGAAATAAGTCTTTTGACTTTCTGTGCCATCCTCGGATGTACAATTATATATACTGTGTATAATATTGAGTCTTGTATGTATTGTACTTATTGTATGTATGATTGTATCCGAATAAAATTCAATTCCTACTCCATTCCTGTACTTTATTTAGATCACTCTGTAGTGATTCACAATCTTCTTCCGTTTTCACTTTTTTCAATAGTTTTGCATCATCTGCAAAAAACAACAACTCATATAGCTTCCAATTCCTTCATCCATATCATTAATATATATAGCAAACATTATTGGGGTCAGAACTGTTCCTTGCGGAACACCGCTTATAACATCATCCCATTTTGAGTGCTTGTCTCTTATCACTACTCTCGTTTTTCTTTCTTGCAAAAAGTCTTCCATCCAATTAAGCAGTTTACCCTGTATTCCTCCTTCAGTTTCTAAATTCTTAAGGAACTTCTTATGTGGTACTTTGACAAAAGCTTTTTTTGGGTCTAGAAATGCACAATCAGCCCATCCATCTCTTTCTTGTATTATATCTATTAGCCTTGAGAAGAAACATATTAAATTGGTGACGCATGATCGTCCTTCTCTGAATCCAAATTGCCTTGGATTTAGCACGTTGTTTTTTTCTAAACATTTTACCCATCTACTTTTGACAAGTCTTTCACAAATTTTTGCTATTGTACTTGTTAGAGACTGGTCTATAGTTGGTAGGTCTTCTTTATTTCCCCCTTTATATATAGGTACTATATTTGCTCTTTTCCGATCTTCTGGAACTTTTCCTTCTTTCAAAGAACTGTTTATTATGCTATGTATTTTGTCTGCCAGTTCATTCCTGCATTCTTTCAAAATCCAGTTTGCTATTTCATCTGGTCCATGCGATTTTCTGACATCAAGATTACTCAAGTGTTTCAATATTTCATTCTTTGTTACTTCTATTTCTTTCATAGGGGGGACTTTCTCTTTCCATTCGATCTCTTCAGGTTGTATGTTTTCCCTTGTAAACACTGATTTAAAATGCTTGTTCATAATTTCCGCCATTTCTATTTCCTCTGTGTATTGAACTCCTCCTTGTCTTAATTTCTCCAAATCTTTTTTGTTTTTCAGTTTGTTGTTTACAAATCTGTAGAATAGTTTTGGTTGATCTTTACACTTTTCTATGACATTTTTTTCATATTTTCTTTTCCTCTCTGCACGTTTGTACATATTCATTTCTATAACAAGTATATGTTTTCCATTTTTCAGGCCTTTTGTCTTTTTTCCATCTGGTCCAAGCTTTGTCTCTTTTGTCTTTTATCTCCCTACAACTTTTGATGTACCACCATTTTACATATTCTTTTTCTTGTTTTTGTCTTGGGACATACTTTTCCACTCCTTTTTTATAAATCTTTGTCAAAATATTCCATTTTTCTTCCACTGTTGTTTCTTCTATGTATATTCCTTCCCAGTTTTCTTTTTGAAAGAATTCTCTTATTTCATCAAAGTTTGTTTTTTCATACATCAATCTTCCTTTTCTATATTGTAAATTTCTTTTCATGTATTTTTTCTCATTTAGTTCTAGTTCTATCAATATGTGGTCACTTTTGCTTATTGGTGCCTGGTATTCTATCTTTTCCACTATTTCAGGGTCTAATGTGATTATTAGGTCTAGTCTCGATGGTTCTTCCTCATTTCTATACTTAGTGTTCTCTTGGATCCATTGTGTCATTGTGTGATCAATTATCATCTAAAGTAGAACATTTCCCTCTTCCCAGCAGATTTCTTTGCAATTAAAGTCGCCCATCTTGATACCGTCCCACACGAAAGACTACTTACTAAATTAGCTTTGCATGGAATAAGTGGTAGCCTATTAGGTTGGACTAGTAATTGGTTGAATGGTAGAAAACAGAGAGTTGTTTTAAATGGAAAAACTTCTGGATGGAAAAGTGTTGCAAGTGGAGTTCCTCAGGGTTCCGTTCTTGGGCCACTTCTATTCATAGTATATATAAATGATATAGACCATGGACTAAAATCTACTGTTTCCAAATTTGCTGATGATACAAAACTGTGCGGAGTGGCAAATGATCACTCAAACCAATTAGATATTCAAGTAGATTTAGATCAATTACAGCAATGGTCTGAGAAGTGGCTAATGAAATTTAACACAAGTAAATGCAAGGTAATGCACATAGGTGAAAATAA
>NC_134788.1:8174817-8192317 GCF_046742065.1 Oratosquilla oratoria | reverse complement strand
AATAGGCTACCACTTATTCCATGCAAAGCTAATTTAGTAAGTAGTCTTTCGTGTGGGACGGTATCAAAAGCTTTTGCAAAGTCTAGATATATTAAATCTATATTGTTTTTTTTTTCATAATTCGAGATAACTGTGTTGTAGAATTCGAGTAAGTTAGTCACACAAGAACGTTTCCGTCTGAAACCATGCTGGCTATCATTTATCAAACAGTTACTTTCTAAATGATGTTCGATAGCATCTCTGATGATAGTTTCCATCATTTTTCCTACGATTGAAGTCAAGCTTATAGGCCTATAGTTATTTGGTTTCTTTTTGTCACCTTTTTTGAATATGGGAGTAACGTTGGCTAGCTTCCATTCTCTTGGGACATCTCCGGATATGATGGATTTCTTGAAAATAATTTCTAATGGAACAACAATCTCATTTTTCATTTCCTTTAAGATTCTTGGATGCCAAACGTCCGGCCCTGGTGTTTTATCAATTTTGAATTTGTCTATACACCTTTGAGGTGTCAATTGACACAAACATTTGTCGGAAGACTAGCCTGCATAAAGGATTTGACGAAATACAGTACATAACACGCTCCACCCGGGTGCCCTCGGCGGAACGACTGGGCCGTGAACTAAGTCGTTTCGTTTTGTAGGGTCAGGATGGAGTAGTGGATACGGTCCTTGTCTTGTAAAGACGCAAGCCGCTCAGGCAAGGGTTCGAATCCCAGCAGAAGAGTTTATTTCCAATTGTCAATTGACACAAACATTTGTCGGAAGACTAGCCTGCATAAAGGATTTGATGAAATACAGTACATAACACGCTCCACCCGGGTGCCCTCGGCGGAACGACTGGGCCGTGAACTAAGTCGTTTCGTTTTGTAGGGTCAGGATGGAGTAGTGGATACGGTCCTTGTCTTGTAGGCAAGGGTTCGAATCCCAGCAGAAGAGTTTAATTCCAATTGTCAATTGGCACAAACATTTGTCGGAAGACTAACCTGCATGAAGGATTTGATGAAATACAGTACATAACACGCTCCACCCGAGTGCCCTCGGCGGAACGACTGGGCCGTGAACTAAGTCGTTTCGTTTTGTAGGGTCAGGATGGAGTAGTGGTTACGGTCCTTGTCTTGTAAAGACGCAAGCCGCTCAGGCAAGGGTTCGAATCCCAGCAGAAGTTTAATTCCAATTGTCAATTGACACAAACATTTGTCGGAAGACTAGCCTGCATAAAGGATTTGATGAAATACAGTACATAACACGCTCCACCCGGGTGCCCTCGGCGGAACGACTGGGCCGTGAACTAAGTCGTGTCGTTTTGTAGGATCAGGATGGAGTAGTGGTTACGGCCCTTGTTTTGTAGGCATGGGTTCGTATCCCAGCCGATGAGTTTAATTCCAATTGTCAATTGACACAAACATTTGTCGGAAGACTAGCCTGCATAAAGGATTTGATGAAATACAGTACATAACACGCTCCACCCGGGTGCCCTCGGCGGAACGACTGGGCCGTGAACTAAGTAGTTTCGTTTTGTAGGATCAGGATGGAGTAGTGGTTACGGTCCTTGTCTTGTAAAGACGCAAGCCGCTCAGGCAAGGGTTCGAATCCCAGCAGAAGACTTTAATTCCAATTGTCAATTGACACAAACAAAAGTATATATATATATATATATTATATATATATATATATATATATATATATATATTCTTTTTTATTAGTTAATCAATTTATTTATTCATTTATTTATTGAATAATGATGGAGAAACAAAGAAACAGTAGAAGAATTTATTGTTGACGTTTCGATCTCACAGTTTCTTTATCAAAGCTTACAACATCTGATCTTAATCGGACAAAACATACACACACTGTCTTCATCTTATGGGCCACTTTGGAGAGCTTAATTCCGAAGTTTCATAATTTTCTAAAGTTATTACATGGCTGGTCGGTTTTGCCAAGGATACGAAGCCTCCATTATTATTTATGATATAATTGATATTAATATAAGCAGCTTCAATTGTTTTTCTCAACCTTTTTGAATAATTTTTTTTAAGAACAACCGCATTATTTCATTCTGGGAGATGATCTTGTTCTTCATTGTGCATTACAAGTCCTCGACTAGATTCTATATAATATGCTGAAGGGCAGGTTTTACACGGAATTTTGTATATGACACTATTTTTAGTCGTTGCATTAGTATTTTATGTTTGATTATCTGGCTGATGCTGATGCTATCCTTATGCCCGCTTTCAAAAGGAACGTGTCAAGGATTGGACTTATGTCAGTGTTTAGTACATCTATATGGCGTGTTTTTCTCTCGACAACTTTTTTATTTCCGTTTTCACTTTTGTCACTTATTAATTTCACTTTCCTTTTTAGTTTACATAGCCCTTCAGGATATTTAAGCTTAATAAATGTTTTCATAATATGTTCCAATTCTTCTGCCAGAAATTCTTCATCACAAATGGTACAAGCTCTTAAAAAGAAACCTATTACTGCAACTGGTTTTGTTCTCTCACTATGACCTGAATAGTGGGGTTTCTATATACTGAGAATTTGACATTTTCTGTGAATTATTGTGTCTAAAAAGGGTAATTTGTTATCTTGTTCAATTTCAACTGTAAATTGTATCTTTTTCTTTATGCTGTTTAATTTTTTTTAACTTGTTTTCGGTATTTGTCTCTTTAGGTATTACTGCTATAATGTTATCCACATATCTCATCCATTTTCTGTTCCTACCCATAATTGGTATGTAATTTTCTGATTCTAATACTGCACAAATCGAGCTCCCCATTGCCAGACCAGAATGCTGAGAATATTCAACATCATTAAAAGTAAATGTTCCAATAGCTACCCAGAGAGAAATGGGTTCTACGTTGTCTGTCTTGGGTAGTGGCAAATCTTCATTACTCAAGTTATTCACTACTTTTTTCACGGCTATTAATGCGTCTTCTATTGGAACGCGTATATACAACGATGTTACATCAAAGCTGGCTAATTTCTTGTTGCTGAAATCAATGGGTTTTTTTAGTTGGAAAATCAGATCTGAAAAATTAGCCAAATGTGCGTTATTGATGGAACCTAGAGTTTTAGTTAGTGATTTGGTCAAACATTTAGCTTACCTGTAGGGTGCGCGCGCTACAAATTCCCGATGTAATGGATTGCATAGGAATTCCTGGTTTGTGTACCTTAGGTAGGCCGTGCATTTTGGCTGGTCTATGTGCTTCTTCAAGTAAACCTAATCATTTCTTAACTCTATCAGATTTCTCCAAAGTCTTTCTAGCTTTCGTTGTGATTTTTTCTCCTCTATTTGCATTGCCTGATGGTTTCTTTTCGTACGTTTTACTATCATCAAGTAGATCTAGCATTTTGTTATAGTTGTGTTTGTTCATTATAAGTATGCCTCCTCCTTTATCTGCACTTGTGATTATGATGTTATCTTTACTCATGTTATTTAAAGCTATGAGAAATCTTATGGGAATTACGTATTTGTTGTTGTTCGCAAAGGCTTGAAAACACATAATTATACCGTGGTTAAAACTTTTATCAATATCTTCCATTTGCCAATCTTAATTTTTGTTTAAATATCCACTAAACTATGTTTTGTGAATTCCGGCATCAAACTATATACCTAATGAAAGCCCTTGAATTTCTGTTTCTGATAGCTGTCTGTCTGAGAGATTCGTTACTGAATTACGATTACCTGCATTGTTCCAATCACTATTTTCCCACAATCGTATTAACCCAACCATAAATATCTTAGACTAGTCTTCACGAAGTCTATGTAATTTGTTGACCAACCACTGAGGTAAAGATGTCGCACTCTTTTCATTACATAATATGTTTACTTGACCTTTTAAACTTTCGATTGCTTATTCTAAAAATGTTCTAGCTGCGTTACCAAAAGTACGTTCTGTGTTCTTTAAATGTGTTGCTGCTGAGGTCGGAACCGCTTGTTCTTCCTGGCATTCTGGGAGAAATTGAATTCGCAATGTATAGCTTTTCACTTGCTTTCTTCTGTTGTATTCCCTCCACATTTCCTCTTTTCAATCATCATTCGACATGTAAAACTCCCCACCTTCTCGACGATCGACAGGCATACCTGGTTTCGGCGAACAGAAATACAGTTTCGCCTCAAGAGGGTAAACTGCCAAATCTTACGGGCCAATCACATCTTAGCAGCCCTCCCAGGCGAACTTTTCCCTCGCATCTAGGAATGGTTGGAAACCCATGGGGACGCCACCATCAAATACGACCAACTGAAGATCTATCTGCTTCAGCGTTTTACGCCTTCACCAGCACGCGTGTGACGCAGCTCATCCAACTTGCACTGGGCGACCAGACACCCTCTGACGCCCTTCTCGAGATGAAGGCTCTAGCAAGACTCCCTCCAGCAGCCAACAGAAAGCCTCAAAAGCTATATCTGCTTCGTGCACTATGGTTCCTACGCCTCCCCGAATTCATCCGCGCTGCCATTCCCTACGCGGAGGAAATGGAAGGTGACGACCTCCAACGGTAAGTTAAATGACCTAGCGGATGCTCTTACAGCTTCACCACGCCGCATTAACGCCATACCTTCTGATCCCCCACCTTCGTTCCAAGATAACGAGGTTGACATCGCAGCGGCACACCGCCCACCATCATCGCGCACCCTGGAACCACCTACACCATGAGCCGAGTTTTGAGCGCAAGACTAATGAGCGCCGACAATTAAGCGCCGACTTTTGAGCGCAAAACAATTGAGCGCCGACAACTGAGCGGAGACTTTTGAGCATAAGACAATTGAGCGCTACAATTGAGCGCCGACACCGACTATTCAGCGCAAGACAATTGAGCGCCGACTTTTGAGCGTCGACATTTGAGCGCCATAATTTCAAAATACAGCTATGAGATTTAAATGAAATTATATTTAAACAAAATCATATAGAAAATAGAAATGTGAAGCTTAAATCTTTATTCATATTGGAATTACCATAGCATACCTAAAACATTTTATGAAACCAATAAATACCATAAAATATATGTGAATACCATAAAGTACCTAAATACAGCTTATAAAACTAAATTTCTACTTCTGCAGGCTAAAAATAAAAGATATGAACGAAGATATTTAAGTTGATCTCTTGAAGAATATTCGCTAACAATTTTTGATATAGCCTTCTTAACTCTTACATATTTACTTTGCTTTACATCTTCATGCTGCCAAGTACCTATTCTGATCACTTTATTTGATGTATGATTTTGTTCAAATCTTAAAATATCTATGAATTTATAAGTTGTAGGATGCATATGCCCTATTGACATCTGCATTGCCCGATGCCACCCTTCTAACGAATTATTTGTACGCGGATGCTCACTGACAACACGTTCATAGACACTCCAGACACTTGGGGGAAACATAGCATCTCTTCGTCTTCCTATCCAAGTGTCTTCAAAGTAAAAGACCAACTCATCTAGCTCGTCAGGAATTACATCATGTAAAGATTCAAATACATTTATTATATCATTGGGAGGAACGAATACCAATGCCACTAGCATTTTTGTGTACTGCCGTATTTCTTCCCTGCAACAATATAAATCGGTCAAGAAACACCCAAACACCCCAGCATTTCTGAAGACAGAAAGAAAACCTTTATGAAATGCTTTCTCATAGTCAAAAATGGAAGATGGAGTAATCTTATTATCTATACAAAGTAGTTGTATCAGAGCACGTCTATATGCTTCCTCTGACTTTCTCCGAAGGAGAAAATATACCATTGGAAGGACGCTTCCTTTATATAGAATATGAATCACATATAGCTAATAGAATAACTGAGGAGCTATTTTGAAAGCCCCCATCTCCCATCCAGTGCTTATTCTCCTTCGTCGATCTCAAATTATCAGGACTAGCAAATATAGAATAACGATCCGGATCATTACTACCGGAGTCATATGCAAGAAAATTTTCGCCAGCATATGTGTAAACAAGTTCTTGAGGTATATCTATTTCCCCTCTGTTACTTGGAGCAGGGTCATGCAATCCCTTGCATTTCCGTTGTCGTTGCACTGTCCGCTGAAGGGAATGATACTTAGGAAGAATAGCAACCACTTCAGGATACAAATTCATTTGGGTCTCCTGAATGATTTGCCTTGGTGGATCATCTGATCCTGCTGCCCATTCGCGCAGCCGCATCATTGATAAGCAACCCGCTGATTTTGCAGGATCTGGTACATGATCGTGATCACTGACAGATGTGTATTCATCTCCAAAAGCATGTATCCTTCCTTTGCACTTTCCATTTACACAACGCCATGACTCTTTGTCACTCTTAAGCACTCTGTCGAGTGTGTAACAGTGCCCTTCGTGTAATATATTTTCTTTTCCTCTAGACGATGTTATCTTCTCCATTTCATGGGTTCTGTGAACTGAAATGAATAAAAACTAATTATTTATAATTATTTACTTGTCATCATGTTTTACAATTAATAATTTACTCCCCATGCTCTTTTTTTATTCAACATTGAATAAAAATGTGATTGAAGATTCCCACCATATGTAGTTTAATAAACCGTGCAGGTACGTCTAACACAGGCCGGGATTTAAATGAAACATTATCAAATAATTTGCTTTTCACACCTTTTGCTTCCCTGCTGTGGTGGGAACCACAAGCCAGGCTGGTGGTGGTAGGATACACATGAAAGTTTTAGTAAAGGTACAAACTATTCCACAGGTTCCACTGCATATATATACATATATATATATATATATATATATATATATATATATATATATATATATAAGATTATTTCAGACAAATGAGAGAGAATGTGGGTGGGGAAGGGCAAACGAAGATGTGTTAGGAATAGAGTTTATTGCCCTAACGTTGCGACCAACTTGGTCTTCTTCAGAGGACTACAGCATTACAAACGGATCACAATTCTTATATTCGTAGTGACATGACGCTCATACCTTGGCGGGTTCCCTCTCACTACGACTATAAGAATTGTGATCCGTTTGTAATGCTGTAGTCCTCTGAAGAAGACCAAGTTGGTCGCAACGTTAGGGCAATAAACTCTATTCCTAACACATCTTCGTTTGCCCTTCCCCACCCACATTCTCTCTCATATATATATATATATATATGTATATATATATATATATATATATATATATATATATATATATTGTTACGGGCGGGCTGGTATGTGAAGAGACGTTACGTATAACGGATAAGTGCTTAAGAACCAGCTCACTTCTAGAAGTCACTGTAGGACTGAACTATCTGGTCAGGGCCTAGATAATTCGTAAGACTAGAAGTAAAGGTAACAAAGAAGATTCCAGGAAAGGAATATTAAACTAGCGGTAAAACTAGTAAACGAAATTATTAATATGGAAAATATTTACAGGCAATCAACACAAAAGAGAATGGGCAGTAGGGTCAATGGGACCGTTACACGATTATAAGAATATGGAAATTATCGTTCAAATAAGAAACACAAGATACGTATACAATATGGTACTATCTAAGTACAAAGAGATCAGGAACATGCATCAGAATAAGTAATAAGTACAAATATAAGTATAAAGTAATGCAATGTATATCAGACACGTAATGTAGGCAAAAAGGGTGATCACTTCACACCAATCGTCTCATGAGTCTAAACTTCCAGTTTTTATCAAGAGATAAGATATGCGAGAAAATGACGAGGAGTGAGCGATTTCCACCGCTTATATACCATTGGACCGGAAGCGGAATACTTCCGGGTGAGTGTTCGGGAGAGCGAAAGGAGGGGAGGAGGGTAAGTTAACACACGTCAACATGGGTAGTTTTAAGACCCTCGACTCGCTTGAACAATCTATTTATTTAGTAACTGTCAAATCTGTGCGCTCCGAACTATTCAGGATATCGCTTGTCTGTTTGTTCTACAAGAGTGCGCACCTTTCTCCGCACGTAGGCAAGATTACATATAGTGGACGGGCGTTACTGCTTAACATTGTTACAATACATACATAGACAAGAAATATGAACATAGTTATGTAATACAAAGGAACACAATTCTATAACATAATTACACATATGACGTAATATCTAATATTACGTTACACCTCCACCGTTTGGGAAAGCTTTTCACTTTCTGTTGAAAAGCTATGTTCTAGAAAGGACGTCGGCTAAAACATTAAAGACGCCTTTTATATGATGAATTGTTAGATTAAAGGGTTGGAGAAATAAACTCCAACGTGTAAGTCTCGGATTCTTGTTTTTCATAGTCTGTAGGAACTTTAAGGGGTTGTGATCCGAATATACTTGAATGGTAGTTGAGGAACCCAGGTAGACTTCGAAGTGGATAAGGGCCTGGACCAAAGCGAGCGTCTCCTTCTCAATTGTTGAGTAGTTCTTCTGCGCAGGGGACAGCTTCTTGCTGTAGTAGGCGATAGCGTGAAGAACTTCATTGTGTTCTTGCAAGAGGGCGGCACCGATACCGGTGTCGCTGGCGTCGACTTGCAGAAGAAAGGGTCGTTGGAAATCGGGTGCCCTTAGAACTGGTGCGTTAGTGAGAAGGGACTTCAGGTTTTTGAAGGCCGTCTCACAGGTAGGTGTCCACACGAAGTCGTGGTCTTTTCTCAACAGGTCAGTCAATGGTTCTGCTACATCTGAAAAATTTGGACAAAAACGGCGATAATAGCCACTCATTCCAAGGAATCGACGTACCTCTCTACGATTAGTGGGTGTTGGTACATCATTGATGGCTTTTATCTTGGCGTCTATTGGAAACACTTGGGAATTTCCAACTTTAAATCCCAAATAGGGGACCTGTGTATGTCCGAAATCACATTTGGACAAATTGATGGTAAGGTTTGCTTGGTCTGCTCTATTCAAGAAATTATTTAGGTGTTCAATGTGTTCTGTCTAAGACTGACTAAATATTATCACATCATCTAGATAAGTTTTTACTCCTGGCAATCCTGCAACAAG
Source organism: Oratosquilla oratoria (assembly GCF_046742065.1). Lineage (NCBI taxonomy): Eukaryota > Metazoa > Arthropoda > Malacostraca > Stomatopoda > Squillidae > Oratosquilla > Oratosquilla oratoria. The sequence continues at coordinate 8,183,379 of NC_134788.1, read as the reverse complement.
ATTACTTATCATTCTTTGGTAAGTGGCAGGGGCATTTTTAAGCCCAAATGGCATTGCTCTGAATTGGAACAATCCCTCTTCCGTAATGAAAGCGGTAACTTCTCTTGAGCGAGGGTGTACAGGGATTTGATAGTATCCCCTTAACATATCCAACTTGGATACATACTTGGCAGTTCCTAGACTGTCTATGATATCATCTATCCTAGGGATAGGAAAAGCATCGGCCTTAGTATGGGCATTGATTTTCCTGTAGTCAATGCACAGGCGATAAGAATTGTCAGATTTAGGGACAAGAATGCAAGGAGATGCCCAAGGACTACTGGAGGGTTCAATTATTCCCTGTTGAAGCAGTGTTTATTTCTGCTTTTATGAACTCCTTCTTTTTTGGATTGACTCTATAAGGGGCTTGTTTGATAGCTCTTGGCGAGTCTAGAATTATTTCATGTTCTATCAAAGAAGTGAATCTTGGGGAATCTAGAAATAATTTTGGAAAACTTCTTAAGAGAGAAAGAATGTCTTTACCTTGTTTCTCAGATAAGTGTCCTACTTTTATCTGAAGATTTTGTAGTATCTGAGAGTTTTCCAAGGAAATCTCAGGAGGATTAGGCAGGTTATCAGGAGGCTCTTCCGATTCTATTGTGGTAGAGCTGCAAGCTGGAATTGGATCTCTGGAATGATAAGGTTTTAAGGTATTTATGTGACAGAGACGGGAACTCTTTCTTCTGTCTGGAGTTTTGATTATGTAGTTGAGATCACTGGCTCTGGACAAGACTTCATAGGGTCCTTTGTATTTAGCCTGCAATGGATCTCCTGGTATGGGAAGATAAAGTAACACTTGATCTCCTGGAGAGAAAGTTCTAAGTTTAGAATTTTTATCATACCGACCTTTCATTACTCGTTGAGCATTCGTCAAGTTCTCTCTTGCCAACTTCCAAGCTTCTAACAACTTCTCGGTGACCTGGGACACGTATTTCAAAGAAGGAACGGGTGGTTCTTCTTTCATCCATTGTTCATGAAGTATCTTTAGGGGACCACGGACTTCATGACCGAAGACTAATTCTGACGGGCCGAATCCAAGGCTTTCTTGAATTGTTGTTCGGGTGGCGAACAACAAAAAGGGGAGTCCGTCTTCCCAATTTCGAGTGTTCTCAGCACAGAAGATTCTTAACATTGTCTTGAGCGTTTGGTGAAAGCGCTCTAGAGCACCTTGTGATTGAGGATGATAGGCGGAGGAAGTTACATGTTTTATACCTAGTGTTACAAGAGTTTCTCTAAACTTGTTGGAAAGAAAATTACTTCCTTGATCACTTTGAATGTTCTTGGGAAATCCTACCATAGTGAAATATTTCAACATTTCTCTGATTATGTTTTGAGCTTTAATATTTTTCAAAGGAATTGCTTCTGGAAAACGAGTGCTCATACACATGATTGTGAGAATGTACTGATTTCCTTTACTTGAAGGAGGTAAAGGTCCTACACAGTCAATAAGAACTTTTTTAAATGGCTCTTCCATTACAGGAATGGGATGGAGTGGAGCTTCTACAATTTTCTGGTTGGGCTTACCTACAAGTTGACATGTATGACATGTTTTACAATATTGGGCAACATCTTTGACAACCGTGGGCCAATGGAAATGTTGGGTTATGTTGAACAAGGTCTTTCTTACCCCTAAGTGACCTGCTAAGGGAGTATCATGAGCCAATCTTAGAACATTATTCCTGAAACCAAGAGGGAAGACTATTTGATTCCTTACTTGCCATGGCTGGTCAGCGGTTGCGGTGGATGCTCTCCATTTTCGCATTAGGACTCCGTTTTCTATATAGAAACCTCGTGACATATTTTCAACTTCTTCTGGAGATGAAACAATCTCGTACAAATTTTTAAGAGAATGATCTGACTTCTGTTCTTTGATTAATTCTGCTCTAGATAGAGAAACTGGTGAAGAAGAAGATGGGTCAGTTTGGGAGAATAGGGATTCTAAATTATAGGTCTCCTCTTCAGATTTCTTGTACTGAGATCTGGTTACAGCACAAGCGGGAAACAACTGTAAGTTATCTGAAGGTTCTACTGAGGTCTTAGGGTTATTTGTTATTAAGGGAGAAATGACTTTGCTTCCAGCGATGTCATTGGCCAACAATAAGGATATTCCTACTATGGGAAGAGAGTCTACTACTGCTACTTTAACCATTCCGGTTGTTAAATCAGACCGCAAGAAAACATTATGTAATGGACATTTTACAATTCCTCCAACTCCTTCTATCAATATATCATAACCTGTATACTACTCACCCAGATTCTGCAAGACAGAATTTAAAATCAGACTTTGCTTTGCTCCTGTGTCTCGGAGTATGGAAATAGGATATTGTTGTGAACTACTACTATGAGATATAGTTCCTGAAGATACAAATGGTTTGAAACAAGGATCATGATCTGATGAGGGGGGTTCTACATTACTTGACAATACCGGCTTCTTTGGTAGTGTATCCTGAATAGAGGATTTTGAATCATCTGATTTTATATTACTTACAAGAGTTGGTGTCTTATTGGAGAATGAGGGTGTCAGTCTCTTTCTGCAATTAGAAATGTGATGGCCAACCTGTTTACAATATGAACAAGTTACAGGGGGATTAGTCTTAAACCTTTCCATTCTTTGCCAAGGTTGGTTTGGAGGATATTGATTGAAATCAGACCTGTAACTGAAATGTGATGGGCTAGACTGATTTTCAAAGTGTTTCTTTGGGGACCAAGGATCAGATTATTTTGTTGAATCTGGAATATATGACTTTGACTTTTGGGATTCCATTTGTCTTGACTTAGGTTTATGATTTAGTGTGAACTCATCAGCCAATACAGCAGCTTTAGTTAAAGTTTCGGGAACATGATCATCTATAAAAATCCTAAGATCTGTCTCTAAGGTATTCTTAAACTGCTCCAATAAAATCAACTGTTTAAGTCTATCTAAGGTGTCCGTTTCACTAGCCAAACACCACCTATTGAATAACCTCTCTTGTTGAGCCGCATATTCTACGTATGTTAACTGAGGTGTCTTCCTATAATTACGGAATTTCTGTCTATAGGCCTCTGGTATTAGTTCATAAGCTTTTAAAATACAAGCTTTCATATTATCATACTCGCTTTCTGCTTCTGAAAGAGCAGTATAAATTTGCTGAGCCTTACCCTTAAATTGTGTTTGAATGATTAATGGCCAATTTTCTTTAGGGATTTGTAACTGTTGCGCCAATTTTTCCCACTGAAGAAAGAAAATTTCTGGCTCTCCTTCTGAAAATATGGGGTAGAAGTTTTACATACTTGGAAATATCTATATGACCTTCCTGAACTACGGGTTGTCTATCAACAATCCTAGCTTCTACTTCTGCCTTCTTTAATTCTAACTCTGCCAATTTGACTTTAGTTTCGTTCTCTCTTTCTATTTGTTTCACTTTAGCTTCCTCTTCTCTAGCTCTAAATTCTGCCTCAATTTGCATTTGTTTCAGTTTAGTTTCCTCCTCTTTAGCTACTTGTTTCACTTTAGCTTCCTCTTCTCTAGCTTTAAATTCTGCCTCAATTTGCATTTGTTTCAATTTAGCTTCCTCCTCAATTTCTACTCTCCTGACCTTTAATTCAATCTCCTTAATCTTAAGTTCGGTTAGTCGTGCCTCTATTTCTAACCTATTTGAAGGAATTTGTATAGCTGTAATCTCTTCTGGAGATAAGATCTCATCTTCGATCAGATTTTCAACGAGTTCCTGAAGTATTTTTTTCTTTCGCAAACTTGTATCAATGTCTACTCCAAAGTGCTTGCCTATTTCTATCAAAGTGTCTTTAGTTTGTTTCTTTAAGAAACTTACCTTGGGATTTTGAACGAATTCTTGAATTATATCATCCATCTCTAAAAGAATGTGTTAAATACCTGATCAAATATCCTTGGCAAGGGTCGCCACTTTGTTACGGGCGAGCTGGTATGTGAAGAGACGTTACGTATAACGGATAAGTGCTTAAGAACCAGCTCACTTCTAGAAGCCACTGTAGGACTGAACTATCTGGTCAGGGCCTAGATAATTCGTAAGACTAGAAGTAAAGGTAACAAAGAAGATTCCAGGAAAGGAATATTAAACTAGCGGTAAAACTAGTAAACGAAATTATTAATATGGAAAATATTTACAGGCAATCAACACAAAAGAGAATGGGCAGTAGGGTCAATGGGACCGTTACACGATTATAAGAATATGGAAATTATCGTTCAAATAAGAAACACAAGATACGTATACAATATGGTACTATCTAAGTACAAAGAGATCAGGAACATGCATCAAAATAAGTAATAAGTACAAATATAAGTATAAAGTAATGCAATGTATATCAGACACGTAATGTAGGCAAAAAGGGTGATCACTTCACACCAATCGTCTCATGAGTCTAAACTTCCAGTTTTTATCAAGAGATAAGATATGCGAGAAAATGACGAGGAGTGAGCGATTTCCACCGCTTATATACCATTGGACCGGAAGCGGAATACTTCCGGGTGAGTGTTCGGGAGAGCGAAAGGAGGGGAGGAGGGTAAGTTAACACACGTCAACATGGGTAGTTTTAAGACCCTCGACTCGCTTGAACAATCTACTTATTTAGTAACTGTCAAATCTGTGCGCTCCGAACTATTCAGGATTTCGCTTGTCTGTTTGTTCTACAAGAGTGCGCACCTTTCTCCGCACGTAGGCAAGATTACATATAGTGGACGGGCGTTACTGCTTAACATTGTTACAATACATACATAGACAAGAAATATGAACATAGTTATGTAATACAAAGGAACACAATTCTATAACATAATTACACATATGACGTAATATCTAATATTACGTTACAATATATATATATATATATATATATATATATATATACATACATGTATATATATACATATATATATGTATGTATGTATGTCTACATATTCTATGTTTAATGTCTGAATCTCTTATTTTTCTTACATATTATGTTCCGTATAGATTTTAACTAATTTGAAATTATGGCGCTCAAATGTCGGCGCTCAAATTTTACTGCGCTCAATTGTCTTGTGCTCAAAAGTCAGCGCTCAATTGTCGGAGCTCATTTGTCTTGCGCTCAATGGTCGGTCAACCCACCTACACAACGAAACCACGCCCCGCGGCCACAGCCAGACCAGAAAATGACCACGAACTAGTTCTGTTACTACCACGCCAAGTTCGACGCCACGGCAAGAAATTGCCAACCAGGTTACCAGTGGCCAAAAAACTGGTAGGATGGCCGCCATATATCACAGCGGCCCACCCCAGTACCAACACCTATTTCCCTCTCTGATTCTGCAACGGGCATGCACATCTTTGTTGACACGAGCGCCGCCCGTTCCCTCCTACCAGCTGCATGTTGGAGGCAGCCCCATCAACCAGCATCCAACGTCCAACTCATCGCAGCCAACAGCACTCCGATATCAACATACGGCCGCCAACACCTCGAGATCAGCATCGGCGGGCGCACGTTTGGATGGGACTTCATAGTGGCAGACGTCACCCTCCCCCTTTTAGGGGCAGATTTCCTTGCCCACTACTAAAGGGATACTACCAGGTCCCCATATACCAGAAGACATCCCAAAAGCTGCTGTAGCCACACCTTCGGCACCTTTACATTTGATTACAGTTGTTTTGGCCTGCAAAACTCTGTCTCCACCTTTCAACGAATGATGGACGGCATCCTAGGCGATTCACCTTTCTGAGCCTGCTACATCGATGATATCCTCATTTTCTCATCATCTAAAGATAAACACCTCCATAATCTCTCCGAGGTCCTGGGCCGTCTTCAGTAGAACGGTCTGGTAGTACGCTACGACAAGTGCGTGTTTGGCACCAGAGAGGTGGACTTCCTAGGACACCACCTCACTTCTGCAGGCGTTTCACCTCTACCAGAAAAGGCGACCACTATACGAAAATTCCCTACGCCCACCGCAGTCAAGGCCCCCCATGAATTCGTGGTTATGGTCAGTTATTATCACTGGTTCCTGCCTGGGATCACGGCAACCATGATACCACTGTTCGAAGTCCTAACAGGAAAACCCAAGGACCTTATGTGGGGCCCCCCTCAAGCAGAGGCCTTCCAGAAAGCAAAAAAAAAAAAAAACCCCTTGCCATAGAAACCCTCCTCGCCTTTCCAATCCCTGAAAAGCCTCTCATCGTCACCACGGATGCCAGCAACATCGCCATTGGAGCCGTTCTGGAACAAGTCATTCACGGACAGCCACGCCCTTTGAGCTTCTTCAGCCGCAAACTCCTCAAGACCGAAAAGAACTGCTCTACTTTCGACAAAGAACTTCTCGCCGTCCGCCATTTCCGCCATTTCCTTGAGGGTGCAACATTCTCCATCCAGACCGACCACATGCCCTTAGTTCACGCCTTACCAGACAGGCGGACGCCTGGTTCGCACGACAACGCCACCAACTTCCAAAGTTCTCGACAAAGAAACTGAAAAAAGTATTGCTAAAAAGAGACAGGCTTATAAGAAATATAAGTGCTCGGGTGCATCTATTGACTGAAATTTATGTATCAATACAGAGAGATTTAAAAAAGACAATAAGAAAAAGAAAACGACAATACGAAATGAACATCGCTGATAAATCCAAAGAGAATCCCAAAGAATTCTATAGTTACATTAGAGATAAAAAGGTTGTTAGGAATCACATTGGTCCACTATTATCTGCTGACGGTCAACTTGAATATTCGAATGAAGGAATGTGTAATATCCTAAACAATTATTTTAGCTCGGTATTCGTAAACGAAACACCTCAAAGTGAACTCCAAACTGAAACCTGTGAAAAGTCTAGGGTAAACTTACTCACTACGGTAAATATAACAAAAGAAAAAAATAAAAGGTGTATAGATAAACTCAAAGTTAATAAAACACCAGGGCCTGACGGTTGGCATCCAAGAATCTTAAAGGAAATGAAAAATGAGATTGTTGTTCCATTAGAAATTATTTTCAAGAAATCCATCATATCCGGAGATGTCCCAAGAGAATGGAAGCTAGCTAACATTACTCCCATATTCAAAAAAGGTGACAAAAAGAAACCAAATAACTACAGGCCTATAAGCTTGACTTCAATCGTAGGAAAAAGGATGGAAACTATCATCAGAGATGCTATCGAACATCATTTAGAAAGTAACTGTTTGATAAATGATAGCCAGCATGGATTCAGACGGAAACGTTCTTGCGTGACTAATTCACTCGAATTCTACAACACAGTCATCTCGAATTATGACAAAAGAAACAATATAGATTTAATATATCTAGACTTTGAAAAAGCTTTTGATACCGTTCCCCATGAAAGACTACTTACTAAATTAGCTTCATACGGAATAAGTGGTAACCTATTAAGTTGGACTTGTAATTGGTTGAATGGTCGAAAAGAGAGAGTTGTTTTAAATGGAAAATTTTGTAAATGGAAAAAATTTACAAGTAGAGCTCCTCAGGGTTCCGTTCTTGGGCCACTTCTATTCATAGTATAAATGATATAGACCATGGACTAAAATCTACTGTTTCCAAATTTGCTGATGATACAATACTGTGCGGAATGGTAAATGATCACTTAAACCAATTAGATATTCAAGAAGATTTAGATCAATTACAGCAATGGTCTAAAAAATGGCTAATAAAATTTAGCACAAGTAAATGCAAGGTAATGCACAAAGGTAAAAATAACAGTAAGTAAGATTACAAGTTATTTGGAAATTCGTTAACAAAAGTGGATAGTGAAAAAGATCTCGGCGTAATTATCAGTAATGACCTCAAATCATCCAAGCAGTGTATTTCAGCCTCTGAGAAAGCAAATAAGATTCTAGAAGGTGATTGCACGATCTTTTGATTTCAAAAGCCCATCACTCATTAGCAAGATATATAAATCGTTAGTTCGTCCACATTTGGAATATGCTGTTTCTGTATGGTCACCGAATCTCATTAAAGACATTGACAGATAGGAAAAAGTATAAAGGAGAGCCACAAAACTGATTCCAAATACGAAAAATAAAACTTATGAAAATCGACTAAAACATATAAATCTGTTTTCCCTAAAAATGCGTAGACTTAGAGGTGACTTGATACAAGTATTTAAGATTCTAAAGGGGATTGACAATATCAAAAGTGACAAAATTCTTACACTGAATGAGAACCAGAAAAGAAACAATGCTCTCAAACTGTCCGGAAATAGATTCAATTTGGAAGTAGGTAGAAACAACTTTGCCAACCGTGTAGTTAATGAATGGAATAAACTTCCTGCCCAGGTAGTGCAATGTAGTTCAGTTTGAAACTTTAAGAATCATTTAGATAAACACCTAAGCAAGATGCTGTAATGATTAAAATATATTTTATATTATTTGTTTTTGCTTTGTTATCACTTGTCTGTTTGATTTTCATTTATTATTAGTTATGTGTCAATTTATCATTATTACTATTTACCTGTTTGTTTAGTATATAACAATACCTATGCATTTATTTATGTATTTTGTTATTTACATTATTATAGTTTTATTTGTTTATGTATTA
>NC_134788.1:8162317-8169817 GCF_046742065.1 Oratosquilla oratoria | reverse complement strand
TTTACTTATATTTGTACTTATTACTTATTTTGATGCATGTTCCTGATCTCTTTGTACTTAGATAGTACCATATTGTATACGTATCTTGTGTTTCTTATTTGAACGATAATTTCCATATTCTCATAATCATGTAACGGTCCCATTGACCCTACTGCCCATTCTCTTTTGTGTTGATTGCCTGTAAATATTTTCCATATTAATAATTTCGTTTACTAGTTTTACCGCTAGTTTAATATTCCTTTCCTGGAATCTTCTTTGTTACCTTTACTTCTAGTCTTACGAATTATCTAGGCCCTGACCAGATAGTTCAGTCCTACAGTGGCTTCTAGAAGTGAGCTGGTTCTTAAGCACATATCCGTTATACGTAACGTCTCTTCACATACCAGCCCGCCCGTAACAAAGTGGCGACCCTTGCCAAGGATATTGGATCAGGTATTTAACACATTTTTATAGAGATGGATGATATAATTCAAGAATTCGTTCAAAATCCCAAGGTAAGTTTCTTAAAGAAACAAACTAAAGACACTTTGATAGAAATAGGCAAGCACTTTGGAGTAGACATTGATACAAGTTTGCGAAAGAAAAAAATACTTCAGGAACTCGTTGAAAATCTGATCGAAGATGAGATCTTATCTCCAGAAGAGATTACAGCTATACAAATTCCTTCAAATAGGTTAGAAATAGAGGCACGACTAACCGAACTTAAGATTAAGGAGATTGAATTAAAGGTCAGGAGAGTAGAAATTGAGGAGGAAGCTAAACTGAAACAAATGCAAATTGAGGCAGAATTTAAAGCTAAAGAGGAGGAAACTAAACTAAAACAAATGCAAATTGAGGCAGAATTTAAAGCTAGAGAAGAGGAAGCTAAAGTGAAACAAGTAGCTAAAGAGGAGGAAACTAAACTGAAACAAATGCAAATTGAGGCAGAATTTAGAGCTAGAGAAGAGGAAGCTAAAGTGAAACAAATAGAAAGAGAGGACGAAACTAAAATCAAATTGGCAGAATTTAAAGCTAGAGAAGAGGAAGCTAAAGTGAAACAAGTAGAGTTAGAATTAAAGAAGACAGAAGTAGAAGCTAGGATTGTTGATAGACAACCCGTAGTTCAGGAAGGTCATATAGATATTTCCAAGTATGTAAAACTTCTACCCCAATTTTCAGAAGGAGAGCCAGAAATTTTCTTTCTTCAGTGGGAAAAATTGGCGCAACAGTTACAAATCCCTAAAGAAAATTGGCCATTAATCATTCAAACACAATTTAAGGGTAAGGCTCAGCAAATTTATACTGCTCTTTCAGAAGCAGAAAGCGAGTATGATAATATGAAAGCTTGTATTTTAAAAGCTTATGAACTAATACCAGAGGCCTATAGACAGAAATTCCGTAATTATAGGAAGACACCTCAGTTAACATACGTAGAATATGCGGCTCAACAAGAGAGGTTATTCAATAGGTGGTGTTTGGCTAGTGAAACGGACATCTTAGATAGACTTAAACAGTTGATTTTATTGGAGCAGTTTAAGAATACCTTAGAGACAGATCTTAGGATTTTTATAGATGATCATGTTCCCGAAACTTTAACTAAAGCTGCTGTATTGGCTGATGAGTTCACACTAAATCATAAACCTAAGTCAAGACAAATGGAATCCCAAAAGTCAAAGTCATATATTCCAGATTCAACAAAATAATCTGATCCTTGGTCCCCAAAGAAACACTTTGAAAATCAGTCTAGCCCATCACATTTCAGTTACAGGTCTGATTTCAATCAATATCCTCCAAACCAACCTTGGCAAAGAATGGAAAGGTTTAAGACTAATCCCCCTGTAACTTGTTCATATTGTAAACAGGTTGGCCATCACATTTCTAATTGCAGAAAGAGACTGACACCCTCATTCTCCAATAAGACACCAACTCTTGTAAGTAATATAAAATCAGACGATTCAAAATCCTCTATTCAGGATACACTACCAAAGAAGCCGGTATTGTCAAGTAATGTAGAACCCCCCTCATCAGATCATGATCCTTGTTTCAAACCATTTGTATCTTCAGGAACTATATCTCATAGTAGTAGTTCACAACAATATCCTATTTCCATACTCCGAGACACAGGAGCAAAGCAAAGTCTGATTTTAAATTCTGTCTTGCAGAATATACAGGTTATGATATATTGATAGAAGGAGTTGGAGGAATTGTAAAATGTCCATTACATAATGTTTTCTTGCGGTCTGATTTAACAACCGGAATGGTTAAAGTAGCAGTAGTAGACTCTCTTCCCATAGTAGGAATATCCTTATTGTTGGCCAATGACATCGCTGGAAGCAAAGTCATTTCTCCCTTAATAACAAATAACCCTAAGACCTCAGTAGAACCTTCAGATAACTTACAGTTGTTTCCCGCTTGTGCTGTAACCAGATCTCAGTACAAGAAATCTGAAGAGGAGACCTATAATTTAGAATCCCTATTCTCCCAAACTGACCCATCTTCTTCTTCACCAGTTTCTCTATCTAGAGCAGAATTAATCAAAGAACAGAAGTCAGATCATTCTCTTAAAAATTTGTACGAGATTGTTTCATCTCCAGAAGAAGTTGAAAATATGTCACGAGGTTTCTATATAGAAAACGGAGTCCTAATGCGAAAATGGAGAGCATCCACCGCAACCGCTGACCAGCCATGGCAAGTAAGGAATCAAATAGTCCTCCCTCTTGGTTTCAGGAATAATGTTCTAAGATTGGCTCATGATACTCCCTTAGCAGGTCACTTAGGGGTAAGAAAGACCTTGTTCAACATAACCCAACATTTCCATTGGCCCACGGTTGTCAAAGATGTTGCCCAATATTGTAAAACATGTCATACATGTCAACTTGTAGGTAAGCCCAACCAGAAAATTGTAGAAGCTCCACTCCATCCCATTCCTGTAATGGAAGAGCCATTTAAAAAAGTTCTTATTGACTGTGTAGGACCTTTACCTCCTTCAAGTAAAGGAAATCAGTACATTCTCACAATCATGTGTATGAGCACTCGTTTTCCAGAAGCAATTCCTTTGAAAAATATTAAAGCTCAAAACATAATCAGAGAAATGTTGAAATATTTCACTATGGTAGGATTTCCCAAGAACATTCAAAGTGATCAAGGAAGTAATTTTCTTTCCAACAAGTTTAGAGAAACTCTTGTAACACAAGGTATACTTCCGGTAACTTCCTCCGCCTATCATCCTCAATCACAAGGTGCTCTAGAGCGCTTTCACCAAACGCTCAAGACAATGTTAAGAATCTTCTGTGCTGAGAACACTCGAAATTGGGAAGACGGACTCCCCTTTTTGTTGTTCACCACCCGAACAACAATTCAAGAAAGCCTTGGATTCAGCCCGTCAGAATTAGTCTTCGGTCATGAAGTCCGTGGCCCCCTAAAGATACTTCATGAACAATGGATGAAAGAAGAACCACCAGTTCCTTCTTTGAAATACGTGTCCCAGGTCACCGAGAAGTTGTTAGAAGCTTGGAAGTTGGCAAGAGAGAACTTGACGAATGATCAACGAGAAATGAATGGTCGTTATGATAAAAATTCTAAACTTAGAACTTTCTCTCCAGGAGATCAAGTGTTACTTTATCTTCCCATACCAGGAGATCCATTGCAGGCTAAATACAAAGGACCCTATGAAGTCTTGTCCAGAGCCAGTGATCTCAACTACATAATCAAAACTCCAGACAGAAGAAAGAGTTCCCGTCTCTGTCACATAAATACCTTAAAACCTTATCATTCCCGAGATCCAATTCCAGCTTGCAGCTCTACCACAATAGAATCGGAAGAGCCTCCTGATAACCTGCCTAATCCTCCTGAGTTTCCCTTGGAAAACTCTCAGATACTACAAAATCTTCAGATAAAAGTAGGACACTTATCTGAGAAACAAGGTAGAGACATTCTTTCTCTCTTAAGAAGTTTTCCAAAATTATTTCTAGATTCCCCAAGATTCACTTCTTTGATAGAACATGAAATAATTCTAGACTCGCCAAGAGCTATCAAACAAGCCCCTTATAGAGTCAATCCAAAAAAAAAGGAGTTCATAAAAGCAGAAATAAACACTGCTTCAACAGGGAATAATTGAACCCTCCAGTAGTCCTTGGGCATCTCCTTGCATTCTTGTCCCTAAATCTGACCATTCTTATCGCCTGTGCATTGACTACAGGAAAATCAATGCCCATACTAAGGCCGATGCTTTTCCTATCCCTAGGATAGATGATATCATAGACAGTCTAGGAACTGCCAAGTATGTATCCAAGTTGGATATGTTAAGGGGATACTATCAAATCCCTGTACACCCTCGCTCAAGAGAAGTTACCGCTTTCATTACGGAAGAGGGATTGTTCCAATTCAGAGCAATGCCATTTGGGCTTAAAAATGCCCCTGCCACTTACCAAAGAATGATAAGTAATCTTGTTGCAGGATTGCCAGGAGTAAAAACTTATCTAGATGATGTGATAATATTTAGTCAGTCTTAGACAGAACACATTGAACACCTAAATAATTTCTTTTATAGAGCAGACCAAGCAAACCTTACCATCAATTTGTCCAAATGTGATTTCGGACATACACAGGTCCCCTATTTGGGATTTAAAGTTGGAAATTCCCAAGTGTTTCCAATAGACGCCAAGATAAAAGCCATCAATGATGTACCAACACCCACTAATCGTAGAGAGGTACGTCGATTCCTTGGAATGAGTGGCTATTATCGCCGTTTTTGTCCAAATTTTTCAGATGTAGCAGAACCATTGACTGACCTGTTGAGAAAAGACCACGACTTCGTGTGGACACCTACCTGTGAGACGGCCTTCAAAAACCTGAAGTCCCTTCTCACTAACGCACCAGTTCTAAGGGCACCCGATTTCCAACGACCCTTTCTTCTGCAAGTCGACGCCAGCGACACCGGTATCGGTGCCGCCCTCTTGCAAGAACACAATGAAGTGCTTCACGCTATCGCCTACTACAGCAAGAAGCTGTCCCCTGCGCAGAAGAACTACTCAACAATTGAGAAGGAGACGCTCGCTTTGGTCCAAGCCCTTATCCACTTCGAAGTCTACCTGGGTTCCTCAACTACCATTCAAGTATATTCGGATCACAACCCCTTAAAGTTCCTACAGACTATGAAAAACAAGAATCCGAGACTTACACGTTGGAGTTTATTTCTCCAACCCTTTAATCTAACAATTCATCATATAAAAGGCGTCTTTAATGTTTTAGCCGACGTCCTTTCTAGAACATAGCTTTTCAACAGAAAGTGCAAAGCTTTCCCGAACGGTGGCGGTGTCACGTAATATTAGATATTACGTCATATGTGTAATTATATTATAGAATTGTGTTCCTTTGTATTACATAACTATGTTCATATTTCTTGTCTATTGATGTATTTTATCAATGTTAAGCAGTAACGCCCGTCCACTATATGTAATCTTGCCTACGTGCGGAGAAAGGTGCGCACTCTTGTAGAACAAACAGACAAGCGATATCCTGAATAGTTCGGAGCGCACAGATTTGACAGTTACTAAATAAATAGATTGTTCAAGCGAGTCGAGGGTCTTAAAACTACCCATGTTGACGTTCGCTCTCCCGAACACTCACCCGGATGTATTCCGCTTCCGGTCCAATGGTATATAAGCGGTGGAAATCGCTCACTCCTCGTCATTTTCTCGCATATCTTATCTCTTGATAAAAACTGGAAGTTTAGACTCATGAGACGATTGGTGTGAAGTGATCACCCTTTTTGCCTACATTACGTGTCTGATATACATTGCATTACTTTACTTATATTTGTACTTATTACTTATTTTGATGCATGTTCCTGATCTCTTTGTACTTAGATAGTACCATATTGTATACGTATCTTGTGTTTCTTATTTGAACGATAATTTCCATATTCTCATAATCATGTAACGGTCCCATTGACCCTACTGCCCATTCTCTTTTGTGTTGATTGCCTGTAAATATTTTCCATATTAATAATTTCGTTTACTAGTTTTACCGCTAGTTTAATATTCCTTTCCTGGAATCTTCTTTGTTACCTTTACTTCTAGTCTTACGAATTATCTAGGCCCTGACCAGATAGTTCAGTCCTACAGTGGCTTCTAGAAGTGAGCTGGTTCTTAAGCACATATCCGTTATACGTAACGTCTCTTCACTAACCAGCCCGCCCGTAACAATATATATATGTATACATATATATATGTATATATATATATGTATACATATATATATATATATATATATATATATATATATATATATATATATATATATATTAGTCCCCACCTCAGACTTGACCTGCGCACTAGGAAAAGAACTGAGACATACGGACATCCACATCTCTTGTGACGCAAGTAAGAAAATTAGTGACCTTATCAAACGAAAGATAGGAAATAACAACAACGAAAGTATAATTCATAAAATTCCATATTCAGGGTGTGACAGTGCATATATAGGAGAAACATACAGGGGATTAATCACGAGATTAAGATAACACCAACCCACCCGATATCCAATGCCATCACCGCAACATCAACGCATTCGTGAACCACATAGTCGAAGAAGGACATCTACCTAAATGGGATCAAGCGAGTATTCTGCATAATAATCTCAGCAAAACGGAATAAAAAATCGTAGAAGCTCTGTACATAGCCATCAATAATTGTACCAACAATAGAGTAGGTGACATCAAATTATCATAGACAACATGACACGCAGCAAAATAATGGAAATAAAACGGGACGAATGATCACCAGAGGCATCCCACCGAGTGTCAGTACGGTAAACACACGAGAGTTAGAGATTCCTTGAACTCAGGCCTATCCTAGTTCATTACCCACACATTTTCTGTATTTATTGCCAGTATTTTCTGTTGTGTAACATTCTTTCTGAAGAAGCACCATAGTGCGAAACTAGTTAAAGAATAAACTCTCGTTCTATTTGTGTGTTTTCCCCTCTGCCTCTCTCACAACCTCTCAATATTGTATGTATATATATATATATATATATATATGTATATATATATATAGATATACATATATATACAAATATGTACATTTACATACATGCACACATATTTCAAGGCTTTTCCCCCTTACAAGGGAGGTAGCCAAAAAAGAAAAGGCACAAAAATCACTCTCACCCATTCCACCCCTGTTACACTCCACACCCCTCCATCCTCCCTCTCATCTCAGCACCACCCGGAAGACGGGTCATCCCTGCACCTTGTCCACTGCCCTGGGTCAGAAGCAGTGTCGATCGACACAGCACATCCACAGCAAGGCCACTTCATAAATCGGCGACCCCCCCCCCTCTCCGTCCCCCATTTGCATAAAGGGGAAGACGGGGAGAAATCCCTTCGGGCTGCGTAAAATCTTGCTACACATACTACCTCACCCCCCATCCCCCCCGCCCATTCCACCTCATGCATCACAACATCATCCATATACAACTATTCTCCATATATATGCATATATATATATATATATATAT
>NC_134788.1:8144817-8154817 GCF_046742065.1 Oratosquilla oratoria | reverse complement strand
TGTTAAGTTGTTTAAGATCCACTTGCAGAGTTTTGTAGAATAAAATTAGTAGTTTTTGACTTTCTGCTGTTCTGCATAGTACTATGCAGGCCTTCTATGGTAGCAGTTCAAGGTCACTATGTAATTTTCATTACTTGATATTAATCTAGTTATAGCAACCTAATAGGTTAAACCTGTTTATATGATTATTTGATTAATCCATTAGCATGTAGTTCTCAACTTCTCATTCTCAATGCTCAGTTTACACTAGCTCTCTTAATCAGTTTTACTCACTCTTTAACTCTTGCACTTTGAATTTTTGATGATTCGATCCAGTTACTGTTATTTAGTCAATGGTGCATTGTACATGTAGTCAGCGCGTTGATTGGGCAGCTAGCTGCATGCAACCAATGAACTTCCCTGCATACAGGTACCATGCAATTCGCAACTAGCGACATTATGTAGCACGATAGTCGTGTAAAGTCTAGTCAACATGTACTAGTATACGCGCGCATGCAGCTGATACGAAGCTAGGCTAGGTAAGCCATTGAACTCTAGCAGCTATACCGCGTACACATACGTACGTACATCAACAAATTAAAGTTGATTGATGCGTTGCGTTTATGATATCGATTGATAATGCAATGATTGATCACGGGTAAGTTGTGTTTGCTTTGATCCTTTCATCAATGGTTATGGGATTCAGGGTGTGCCAAATGATGGATAATGCATTAAAAACGTTGAATCTTGCCACGGAAGCGATTTTTTTGTGGGGGATCGCTCCCGCTATTGGATTTGCGAGACCGACATTGGAACTTTCCCGAGCGAAATCGCTCGTCGCTCCCGTGTATTTTTTTTTTTTTTTTCGCTGGGTTAACGGATGTAATAGACTTCGTAACCATGAAGTGAGTGCTGAAACTATCGGTTGTCTTAAGGGATGGTAAGATAACCTTATGGATGGGGATGATATGTGGTAATAGACATGGAACTGCTAAGTTTAGGCCTTATGGTCTCTTGTAGTCATTCATATGTCCTATGTTCTTACGTTCAAAACTTGGACAAGGACCGTGAGATTTTGGCGTGGCGGACGCAATTACCTTAATCCCCACTAAAGGGTTTCGATGGCTATTCCGTACAGCTAGCAACATAAGAAGGAGTAGGAAACACAGGAATCTTAGTCTGAGCTTATTCTTGCATATCTGCGAAACTGATCAGGAATAAGCTCAGACTAAGATTCCTGTGTGTCCTACCCCCTTTTACGTCAGTCTGTTAGAATGTCTCAGCAATAGATAGCAACGTCCAATTCTACTGACCTCGGCCACTGAGTACTGCAGCAACCCACATTTACCAAACAATTAGTCAGGTGTTCTACGGCAATGAGGTCTGAGTGGGGAAGAGCGTCGCACGTTTAATAGCGTGAATAAAATGCAACATACAGGAAGACATTCTCTGGAACGAAGGTGTCCCTGCATCTCATCACCTGGACTTAATCCGGATTGCATTTAAATCTCATTATGAAGATTTTACGAGGGTTCACGTGGAATGAAAGTTTCTTTAATTTTTTAACCAAGGGAAGAAATGGTGTACACGTGGAAAGATGAATCTATGAAACATATATGAAGCCGTCATTAAGATAACTCTTCTGACTTAAGGGTTCTGGTTGCCGCCAGACGGTTCTATTCAGGTGACGGCAAGATCCGCGCTGATAAAGGTATCGAGGGCTTCTTACTCAATAACTTCGCCGTGCCTTTACTACTTTTATTCTGGTTAACGGTTAGTGGCTGAAAATAGTTCCTTCGGAGGCGTGGGTTAAATTCCCACCGCTGCCACCATATGTTGTAGTCCCACATTAAGATTGTATTCACCAAAGACCAAGACCTACTTGTATAGGTTTTAAGCGACTCTGACGCAGTTTACCTTTAGTATTACTTTTTATCAATACATATTGAATATATACCCCAAATACGTCATACCCACTACGCAGAGCTACGCATATGTGTGTATTTAATTAAATACGCATGTTGAGGGTCTGCGCACGCGTTCTAACACGTGTGGATGTAGGACAGAGTTGAGACATGAACCGAAAGCCGGATATACAGAAGACGCAGAACTATACTGCGCACATCAAACGATGTAAACATGGCCATACGGGCGCAATTCCTCGATCTCAGTAACAACAAATTTGGGACATACACTACACTAGGTTAGAGGGTGCATACCTTACCACACACCCATATTCCCCTTCCCCGCCTCCAAGTCCCCTCCCTCCCCAGTGTGCCATTTTAGATAATGGCGCATAATTATTGCAGCAAAGATAAATGTATTACGCTTGGGCAGTTATGCTGATGCGCGCGTGTTTACAAACACACACACACACACGAGCACAGCCATATATTAAACACACACATGCACGCACACACACACACACACACACACACACACACACACACACACACACACACACACACACACATATATATATATATATATATATATATATATATATATATACATATATATATAAATATATATATAAATATAAATATATATATAAAAATATATATATGTATATATATATATAATATACATGTATATATATTTGTATATATATACATATATATATGTATATATATATATATATATATATACATGTATATATATAATATATATATACACACATGTGTATATATATATATATATATATACATATATATATAATGTGTATATATATGTATATATATATATGTATATATGTTGAGACATTCTGACAGGTTGATGTAAGCGGAATAGGAAACACAGGAGTCTTGGTCTTGAGTTTATTCCTGACTAGTTTCGCAGGTATGCTTTTTCAAAGGAATATGTGTACAAACGGGCTGTGGGCATTATATACATGGGGTGGACCTCACCACCTCTCCGAGTTACCATAGTTGGTGGCGAATGTGAACATCACATTGTGGCTCACGTAACAATGAAGACATTTTTACAATTAAATATGATAACACTAATACCAAAGAAATTATTAATAGAAAATGTAACAATAACGATGAAGATAAATATTTAAATAATAATATTAACAAAAATGATAGTAGCAATACAGGAAATAATAACAATAAAATAAAAGTAATAGTAATAAAAACAATAATAAGAATAAAAACGATAATACTAATAACCAAGAAATTAAAATTATTAATATTAATTATGACAATAATGGTGAAAACAATGATAATAAAAACGAAAAATTAATAAATATTTAAATAGTAACAATAATAATAACAATAATGATAATAAAGATAATGAAAGTAATAATAATAAAGATGGTAATAATAAGAATAAAAACGTAATGATAAAATTATAAATATATAATGATAGAAGTAATAAATAAATAATAGTTATAATAACAATGACAATAATAATAGTGTTGAAAATAAAAATTATTAACAAATGGCATTAAAAGAATAAATCATGATAAAAATAATTTCTTTGGTATTAGTGTTATCATATTTAATTGTAAAAATGTCGTCATTGTTACGTGAGCCACAATGTGATGTTCACATTCGCCACCAACTATGGTAACTCGGAGAGGTGGTGAGGTCCACCCCATGTATATAATGCCCATAGCCCGTTTGTACACATATTCCTTTGAAAAAGCATACCTGCGAAACTAGTCAGGAATAAACTCAAGACCAAGACTCCTGTGTTTCCTATCCCTATATGTATATATATATATATGTGTGTGTGTGTGTGTGTGTGTGTGTGTGTGTGTGTGTGTGTGTGTGTGTGTGTGTGTGTGTGTGTGTGTACATCCATACATACGTATGTACATATATTGATGCGACAAAAAAATCGCCTCTAATCACACTTTCATCGATGTCATCTATGATAACCATTTTCTTTCATCGCTGTCAAGCCTCTTTTCTCTCGCCGCTTCTGACGATCGGGGGCGCCAGGACCAAGACGACGAGACGCGACGCCAAGAAGAAGGCTCTTCAAGTGGAACTCCAGATTGTCCGCACAGGTTCTTGGACGCAGAAGCCGTCCAGGTCAAATTTCCTGATGGAAGTGTTGGACCATAAGAACCAGAAGTCTCCCAACTGTTTAGAAAAAACAAACAGATAAATAAATAGAAGGGAAAAAAGAGAGGAAAAAAAATTCATCCCCTCAGTGCGAAGACGGCCTTCTTGGAGAACCCCGCACAGATAAAGGAGGTCGGTCGTTGACTTTATTCATCTGAGGGAAGCCCCGGAAATGCAATGAAAGATTTGAGCGGAATCTTGAAGGTTTCGAGATATGGTGCAATTCAATCACTGCATTCACTGGGGATTCTCCTCAGACGAATAAAATCGTTTGCCTTTCGCCAAAATCAAGAAAAAAAAATCGAGGGCATCCAAGGTACTCCTGGTGGATCGAGGCTTGGCGCACGTGTGGTGGCCGTCGTTTCTTTTTTCTCTTAAGGAGTTTCCGCTTTCGACGGTAGTTCGATGAAAAAATGCAGTTACTATCGTTTACCAAAAAAAAAAAAAAAAAAAAAAAAATCGATACAACTGTCATCAGGTTCTCCATGACGTCACACGTGGATCCCATGCATCAGTTGTGACGTCGCACTTAGATTCCGTAGTACATCTACGACGTCACACCTGGGTCACATGAAGCAAATGTGAAGCCGGAAAATTCCAGTCGAGCGCCTTGACCACGACGGAATAGCCATCAAGATCCTGAGGATCCTCAAGACGAGCTCCAGGTGATCCATACAGGTTCCTTGACGCAGAAGCCGTCCAGGTCGGGTTTCTTTCGTGATGGAAGTGTTGGGTTATAAGAGCCAGAAGAGTTTTCCGATTGTTTAGAAAAAATAAATAGAAGAAGAAAGAACTATAGAGATCAGGAGGCGGGTATTATCCATTGGCTGAGGATGTCTTTGACTGTTTATGACAGACCTCGTTTCCGTGTGGATCACTGTAGGACCAAATATGACCAAGCCATTATCCAAAGCCCGCTAGATAGCGATGGCTTTGCCTTGGAGCGTGGGGGAGTCACTGACTCTCCTGCTGAAAATTAGACCATCATTCACGAAGACGGATCCCTTCAGTGTGCTGCCTGATGGAGTCTACGGAGATCATCTTTGAAAAGACAGCGCATTCTGGTCACGTCACGTTTTGGATCTGGGCTTCGGCCTGTACTACGCAGACACGTGCAGGGTCTCGGTGACTCTTCCTTGCCGGAGTGTCTATAAGAAAGAATTCTGCAGGTGGCGACTGCACGATCATTCTAGATACGACAGGCCTATACCCTTCTCAAGAAGAACAGACCGCATAAGAACATAAGAATGAAGGAGACTGTAAGAGACCATCAAGCCTACACTGGGCAGTTCCATTTCTATTACCACTTATTATCCCCATCCATAAAATTGTAGTTGTCCTTGATGAGGTGTGATGGTGGCGAGATCCATATGGGTGTCTGGATGGATGAGGGACCTGATTGTGCTGGAGTTCACTCTCATTACTCTTTTACTGCGGAGGAGCTGTTTCTCTCTTTTAGTAATTCTTCATTTGGGTGAAAATAAAAATTTGTGTTTCTAGTCGTAAGGTCTTCTTTTCCGTAAATTAAAGTGTTCAGTGGACCAACGGCAAGAACAACTGGTCTATCCCTGTTTACTTGTTGGACTTTATGTAAGGAGAGTTGATAGGGCTCAGAAATTTACCTTACGAAGACATTCTTAGGCACCTAAATTTACACTCTCTGGAGATACGTGCAGGGTGATCTAACAAAAGTATCCAAATGGATCAAGGGCTTTAACAAGAGTGGTGTAGAGAAGGTCATCACATTAAAACAACAGGATAAGACTAGCGGTAATGGATTTGAATTGAACAATATTTTACTTAAGAAGCAAATAGGCATTTTTTTTTACCAATACTATGGTTAACAAGCGGAAAAGACTTGGTAACCATATAGTTAGCCCTGAAACTGTCGGTTGTCTTAAGAGATGGTTAGATGATTTTATGGATGGGCATGATAGGTGGTAATAGACATGGAACTACGTAGTTCAGGCCTTATGATCTCTTGCAGTCTTGTTCATTCGTATTATACATATGGACAAGGACCGTGAGATTTTGGCGTGGTGGACGCAATTGCCTCAATCCCCACTAAAGGGTTTCGATGGTTATTTTATACAAATAGCAGCGTCCAAATCTACTAACCTCGGGCACTAAGTACTACAGCAGCCCACATTTATCAAACACTTTATCAGGTGTTCTTATGCGATGAGGTCTGGGTGGAGAAGAGCGTGAATGAAATGCAACATACATGAAGACGTTTGCTGGGACGAAGGTGCCCCTGCATCTCATCACGTGGATTTAATCCTGATTGTAATGAAATCTGATTCTGAATGTTTTAAGAGTGTTCACGTGCAATGAAATTTGCTTTAAATATTTTAACAAAACGATTGAGTGGTATACGCGTGTAAAGATAAATGTAAAAAACAAAACTGAACCCGTTATTACAATAACGCCCTTCCCTTAAGGGGTTCTGGTAGTCGCCAGACGGTTCTATTCAGGTGATGGCAAGATCCTAGCTGAGAATTGCATCGAGGGCTTCTTACTCGATACCTTCGCCGCGTCTTTACTAATTTTATTGTGGCTGACGCTTGGTAGCTCAAAATAGTTTCTTCGGAGGCGTGTGTTCGATTCCCACCGCTGCCACCATATGTTGTAATCACATATTAAGACTACAACACAATTGTATTCACCCAAGGCCAGCTTCTATTGGTACAGGCTTTAAACGACTCTGACATACTTTACTTTCAGTATTACTTGATCAATGGATATTGAATATATACGCCAGATACGTCATACGTAGTGCATACAACTACGCATATATATGTATTTAATTCTATTTCGCCAGCCCTATCTTTACTTCCACATGGGTCAAACTCAAAGCCACGCAGATGCGTAAACCAACCCAAATACGCATCTTAATCTTCATCGGTCTGCGCAGGCGTTCCAACACGTGGGGATGTAGGATTAAGTTGAGACATGAACCGAAATCCGGATATACAGAAGACCCAGAACTATACGACGCACATCAAATGATGTAAACATGGCTACACGTGCACACTTCCTCGATCTCAATAACAACAAATTTGGGACATAAACAACCTACAAGGGATTGAATGGTGCTTCCCTTACCACCACCCATATATCCCCCCCCCACCACTTACACACATACACCTCCCCCTCCCCTGTGTTACATTTTAGATAATGGTTCATAATTTCTGTAGCTAAGATGATTGTATAATGCGTGGGCAGCTATATTGATACGCGCATGTTTACAAACGCGCGCAAATACTCACACGCACACATACATACATACATACATACATACATACATACATACATACATACATACACACGCACAAACGCGTACACACAAACACACACACACACACACACACACACACACACAAACACACACACACACACATATATATATATATATATATATATATATGGGTGTGTGTGTGTGTGTGTGTGTGTGTGTGTGTGTGTGTGTGTGTGTGTGTGTGTGTGTGTGTGTGTGTGTGTGTGCATACAGACAGAGAATTGAATAGACATAAAGAAAAATGCAGTTTTGCTCTTATTTAATGCTCAATATTATTCATATTTACCTAATATTTTATATTTACCTAGATTTATGTTTCAGATTACATACAAGATTAATCAAGCATTACACGAACCAAAAGATCAGTAGATCTATCTGAATTTCAGCGAGGTCGTATCGTGGGTCAACATGAAAGTGTACTTAGCCAACGCAAAATATCTGAAAATCTGCTAGTACCCATTTCTACTGTTAATAATGATCGTACAATTCACCAGAGAGAGCAAGAAGGGCACAAAACCTCATTCAGGTCGTCCCGGGCCCACAGATATAACCTTTCGTCTTGTGAAAAGAAATGTCGAAGAGGATCCACGTTGCAAGGCTTCTGACATAGCAGCACAAGCTGATGTCAGTCCCAGAACAGCTGTCAGGTATCTCCACAAGCTGGGTTACTATGGCAGAGCTGCAAGAAGGAAACTATTCCTTCGCCCGGCCAATATCAAGCGCAGAAAGGATTGGGCTGTTGAGGTGGTGGAGAGACCTGTGGCCTTTTGGAGCAGCAATGTCATTTTCTCTGATGAGTCATAATTCGCACTGTTTTATGACAGTGGAAGAGTGTGGGCCTGGAGAGTCTGTAGTCAAGAGCTTGGCCTAAAAAAACTGCAGCCAACAGTGAAACATGTGGACATTTCAATAATGGCGTGAGGTGCAATTTGGAGTGATGGAGGATCAGAGCTTGTGGAGTGTCAAGGATACACCAATTCAGGCAAATATGTTTCCATACTAAAGGAAATATTCAATCCAATATTCTCCTGTGGTAGAATGAGTAAAAATGTCTTCCTATTTATTGAAGATGGAGCTTCTTCTCACACTGCTTAAGCAGCACAAAATTGGTTGAGCCAAAATGGGATCAGGAAACTTCCATGGCCAAGTCAGTCCCCGGATATGAGCCCTATTGAACACCTTTGGGGCATATTAGACCGACAACATTGCAAAAAGAATAGGAAGCCATCTTCAAAGCCCGAACTCTTAGGATTACTACGGGAAACATGGCAAAAAATCCCTCAAGATGATATTCGTTTGCTAATCACTAGCATGCGCAGTAGGATCCCTGCATTGAAAAAAGCAAACTGGATGTCCACCAAGTATTAGTTATTCGCATTTTGACCATTTGTAAGCACTTTAATTGCATCAATTGCTAGTTTAATGAATTAAACGATTTCTTTTGATGTCTATTCAATTCTGTCATGTCTGTGTATATAAATATATACACATAATATATATACATATATATATATATATATATATATACATATATACATATGCAAAGTAGACCACTTGGAAAAAGAAACTAACGAAGCAGAGCGCTTTCGTATATTACATCTTCAGTGCAACAAGTACATAGTGATAGGAATACATAGACAATATATACATGATACAAAGGAACAAGGACAGTTTGAATAAGCGTAGCGACCAATTACCCCCTGGAGAGCGGAAGGTCATTGTCAATTATCTTACGATGGTGGGGCGACATCAGGCCACAGTCGCCAAGGGTCACTGTTTCTAGCCCAATGTTTTTAACATTGGGCTAGAATTAAAATACCCTAAGCAATTCCTTGATATTGCTTACAATTTTGCAAGGAAATAATTTTTAACTCCTCAGCCTAAATCACCTTTCAATTATCATAATGTTTTAATTTTACCATTTCAAGAAAATTTGTTAAGTATCACAGAATTATTAAAAAGATTTAACGTAAAGGTAGTTTTTAAACATGATAGTACAGTAAAACATAAACTCATCAACAATAGTATTGAAATTAGAAAAGGATGCATTTATAAAATGCCTTGCAAAATGTGTAATCAATTTTACATAGGTCAAACTGCCAAACCCTTAAACATTAGAATTGAACAACACAAGAAAAATGTTAGGGATGGCAATCATTCTAGTGGTATATTCAAGCATATTGAATTAAATAATCATCCAGTTGATTGGGGTAATGCCCAGGCAATCTATTAGACCAACAACATAATAACAAGAAATTTAATAGAGTGCAGTTTGATTCATACCACCAGTAATCAAAATACCAACCTACATAAAGGCTTGTACAAACTTGATAATTTCATTTGTCAAGAAATTAGTAAGATAATATCAGGTAAAATGTAACCCAACGAATTGACCTAATGTCGCCCTATATCATTAGTAGAAACAGTGACCCTTGGCGACTGTGACCTGATGTCGCCCCACCATCGTAAGATAATTGACAATGACCTTCCGCTCTCCAGAGGGTAATTGGTCGCTACGCTTATTCAAACTGTCCTTGTTCCTTTGTATCATGTATATATTGTCTATGTATTCCTATCACTATGTACTTGTTGCACTGAAGATGTAATATACGAAAGCGCTCTGCTTCGTTAGTTTCTTTTTCCAAGTGGT
>NC_134788.1:8137317-8142317 GCF_046742065.1 Oratosquilla oratoria | reverse complement strand
TCGCTGCGAGCGAAGCGAGGACTGACGTCATATTTTTCTGGTGTTTGATCAAACATTTTGGTGTTTTATGATTTTTTGTTTTATTTGACCAAATGACAAGACATCTTGTCATCGGAGTTGAATGGGTTAAAACCCAGCGGCCAACAGCCGCAAGTGACAGGGCTTGCCCTACCAGGGGTTTCTCACTTCCCACTTCGTGAGGCTTTTTTGTGAAACGTGAGGTATACGCTCTCCATCTCGAGAAAGATCTTGGCCACGATCATCCAGAACTGTTTTGAATAAGTTGCGCAGGAAATCTCATCGAAATCGGAACCTGAAAGTGGGTTCCGGTCGACGTCATTTTGTGTGACAGCCAGCTACAGAGAAAGACTCCACAACAGCAAAAACCTCTCTCTTGTTATACGATCTGGAGAAAGCGTATGACAGTGAAAACATATATGGTAACCATTTTCTGTCACATGAGTCTGGCCTCGTTTCTCTCGCCACTTCCGACGATCGGAGGCGTCAGGACCAAAAGGACGCGACTCGACGCCCAGATGGAGGATCACCAAGAAAAACTCCAGAAGCTGCATACAGATTCTTGGACGCTTAAGTGGTCCTGGAAAGAAAAGAACTTGCGGGATCTCCTGAGGGAGTAAGAATGGGACAACGTAACGCAAAAGATTCTGACCGTTAAAAAAAAGTAGAAGTAGAATGAGAGAGAAAAATATATACAAGAAAGTGAAGAAAAATAATATCTAGCTCCGCAGTGCGAAGACGTCCTTCTCAGGCAACCCGGTACAGATGAAGGGGGTGTGTCCTAGGTTTTATTCAGCTGAGGGGAGTCCAGGATATGCAATAGAAGACTTGCGCGAAATCATGAATGTTTCGAGATATGGTGGAAACTAAAGACTGCATTCACTGGGGCTCCTCCTCAGAGGAATAGAATCTTTTACCTTTCGCAAAAAAATGTATACATAAATAAATAGAAGAATAAATAATCATCTGGACCTTTCATGGTGCTCAAGATAAAAAAAAAAAAATCATTCCCTCGTTTCCTAAAAAGAATCCGAACGTGGAATGTTATGCTTCAGACTCACTTTCCATTCTTCTGGGCACCAGGTATACGAGGAAGGCTGGCTTCAATCAGGCAACTTTTTGTGTTCAAAGGCCGTGTGTGTGTGTGTGTGTGTGTGTGTGTGTGTGTGTGTGTGTGTGTGTGTGTGTGTGTGTGTGAATACTGCACGTGACCCAAGTGTGACGTCATGACGAACTTGATGAGGCTTGGAATGAACACCCAGGTATGCCGCGGGACCTGGTGAAGATTTTACTATCAGTATTGTTTTCATTATTATTATACTTATATTTACTTATTTTATTCTATTTCATTAGTGAATGAGGACCGGGGTGTAGGAATTTTTTTTTTTTTTTTTTTTTTTTTTTGTATCCGAGTAACGCCGGTATCTTATGGCTGCTACTTCCACGAGATCCATAATATCACTGACCTCATTTGTGGCCTCTACCGAGTGGCTCGTGTGCACGGTGCTCCTACGAGCCACTTTTAGTTGCCGACTCTTTTATTTTTCTGGTGGCGGCCTTTGAACACAAAAAGTTGCCTGATTGAAGCCAGCCTTACTCGTATCCCTGGTGCCCAGAAGAATGGAAAGTGAGTCTGAAGCATAACATTCCACGTTCGGATTCTTTTTAGGAAACGAAGGAATTATTTTTTCAATAATTTTGGCCACCATGAAAGGTCCAGTGTATTACTTATTTCTTTATTTTCATATTTTTATATGTCTTTATCTTTTGTGAAAGGTAAAAGGTTCTATTCCTCTGAGGAGGAGCCCCAGAGAATGCAGTCGTTAGTTTCCACCATATCTCGAAACCTTCGAGATTCCTCGCAAATCTTTCATTGCATTTCCAGGGCTCCCCTCAGCTGAATAAAAGCTTGGACAGACCCCTCCTCCATCTGCACTGGGTTCTCTGAGAAGGACGTCTTCGCACAGTGGGGCTAGATATTATTTTTCTTCACTTTCTTGTATATATTTTTTTCTCTTTCTGTTTCTCTCTCTTTTTTTTCTCTTTTTTTTTTTTTTTTTTTTTTTTTTAATCAGGATCTCTTGCGTTTCGTTGTCCAATGCTTACTCCCTCAGGAGATCCCGTAAGTTCTTTTCTTTCCAGGACCACTTCAGCGTCCAAGAACCTGCATGCAGCTTCTGGAGTCTTTCTTGGTGATCCTCCTCCTTGGCGTCGCGTCGCGTCCTTTTGGTCCTGGCGCCTCCGATCTCGGAAGCGGCGAGAGAAACGAGGCCAGACAGATGTGACAGAAAATGGTTACAATAGATGTTTCCACTATCATACGCTTTCTCCAAATCGTAGAACACGAGATAGAGAGGATTTTGTTCTTCTGGAGCCTTTTTCTGTAGCTGGCTGTCACACAAAATGACGTCGACCGGAACCCACTTTCAGGTTCCAATTTCGATCAAATTTCCTGTGCAACTTACTGAAAACCGTTAAGGATGATCGTGGCCAAGATCTTTCTCGAGATGGAGAGCGTATACCTCACGTTTCACAAAAAAGTCTCACAAGGTGGGAAGTGAGAAATCCCTGGTAAGGCAACCCCAGTCACTTGCGGCATGCCGCTGGTTTTTAGGCCGATGCTTGGGTTACCTCCCCGCTTGGCCATGGCTGTCGGGAACCAACTCAAGAAGAAGGCAGTGGATCATGGGAATCGAACTCATTACCGTCTGCTCATGAGTTCAACACAGTATCCACTGGGCTACAGCGTGGCCCAAATCTCACATTGGCTACTACCTATATCTCGATTTTTTTCTACAGTGGGAGCATTCTTCAGAGTCTTGGTGGCTCTTCCGTCGTGGTCAAGGCGCTCAACTGAAATTATCCGGCTCCGCATTGGGTTCACGTGACCCAAGAGTGACGTCATAGATGTTGCACGGAATCAAAGTGTGACCTCACATGTTGCATGAGTCCCAAGTGTGGCGTCATGGAGAACCTGATTTTTTTTTTTTTTTTTTTTCTAACGTTAGTTACTGCATTTTGTTTTCTTTTTTCATGGAACCGCCGTCGAACTACGTCCTGTAATATTGCAGCGGAAACTCCTTGAGAGAAAAAAGAAATGTAAGAGGCCGGTAGTTGTACGAATGCAAATCAGGTTAGGAAACACTAGGGTATTGAAATGCTGAGTCAGAGAATTGTTTAGTCGTGGACAAGCGGATTGCTTAGTCAGACTCGCTGTTTTTCAAACAAAGATTTGAGGCGCCGACGGGAGGTGACTGCTTTATAATCGCTGATGTAATCTAAACTTATGTTAGCTGCAGACCACCTCCGCGAAGACATACCACTTGCGCAATGACGTCATGCTCATACTCATGCTTTTGCTTATGCAGCAATATTTCTGGAAGGACTGTAACAGCCTCTCGGATTGGAGGTAAATGGGTATGTAGAGTAATACTATTGGCTTTAAAAGGAAAAGACACGCCCTTAAGGTGTGTCACTTGTGTTGAAACGTAAAATACTATTGGACGAATAAAAAGTGACGTCTGAACGAAGGTGCTCTGAAGTATTGGAGAGAACCGGTGGGGACTCTCTGCGTGTAGTCCGTTAGATTAACAAGCAAGAAAATCACCACCCTTTTATTAACCCAAAGGTCGAGAGAACTAGGCATGGGGCCTAATGAAATTGGAAACTAGTGAGACTAAAGGAAATACAAGGCATAGGGCCTACTGCATAAGAAGAACTTGAACATTTAGTGAAACTCACGTAACGAAGGCAAGGGGCCTCGAGACGAGTGGAATTACAAGTCAAATATAAGTGTAATGGTCGAGGACCGACAGTGGTGGTGACAGTGGTGACAAGGGGGGTGAATAGAAACGATGGCGACACGTGCGTCAAAACTGGATCCAACAGGAGGACCATCGCAGCCCTCGATTTTTTGTTTTTCTCTCTTGATTTTGGCGAAAGGCAAACGGTTTTATTCGTCTGAGGAAAATCCCCAGTGAATACAGTGATTGAATTAGACCATATCTCGAAACCTTCGAGATTCCGCGCAAATTTTCCACCGCATTCACGCGGCTTCCCTCAGCTGAATAAAATCTTCGACCGACCTCCTCCTCCTCCATCTGTATGGAGTTCTCCAAGAAGGACGTCTTCGCACTGAGGGATGATTTTTATTTCCTCCTTTTTTCATCTTTTTCTATTTATGCTTTATCTTTTATGTAAGAATCGGGAGACTTCTCTGGCTCTCATAGTCCAATACTTTCTTTCATCAGAGAACCCTACCCGCGTCCAGGAAACTGTACTGACCATCTTGAGTTCGTGTTGAGGATCTTTCTTCTTGGCTTCGCCTCTTGTCGTCTTGGTCCTGGCGCCTCCCATCGTCAGAAGCGCCGAGAGAAACGAGTCATGGCAGCGGTGAAAGAAAACGGTAAGCATAAATGATATTGATGAAAGCGTAACTAAAGGAGATTTTTTTGTCGCATCAATATATGAACGTATATATGTATATATGTATGCATACATATATATGTATATATATATGCACACACACACACACACACACACACATATATATATATATATATATATATATATATATATATACATATATATATATATATACATATATATATATATATATATATATACTGCATTTATATTACATATGGGTATTGTGTATATAATATATATATATATATATATATATATATATATGCATACATTGTTAAAATCGACAGCGTTAGTGAGGTTGTTGATCTTCTTGTGAGTATTCTCCAGTTTTCTAACCAATATTCTGCCATTTAGAGGGTGGGCATAGACCAAGTTGCCAAAATGATTCATTTATTTCAACGTTTCGTCTAACAAAGAGACATCTTCAGGAAATTCTGTAACATAGATAATAATGACGTACAGAAATAAAGAAAACAACATGTAAATCTAACCAATTATACAAATATAGAAGTAAATATCAATAAATGCGCAAATTCACACAAATTAACACTAAA
>NC_134788.1:8127317-8129817 GCF_046742065.1 Oratosquilla oratoria | reverse complement strand
AGCACACTGAAGGGATCCGTCTACGTGAACGATGGTCTAGCTTTCAGCAGGAGAGTCAGTGACTACACGCTCCAAACCAAAGTCATCGTTATCTCGGGGTCTTTGGATAATGACCTGATCATATCTGGTCCTATAGTGATCCACAAGTACACGAGGTCTGTCATAGACAGTCTAAGACACACTCAGCCTATGGATAACCTCCGCCTCCAGGTCTCTATGCCCCTTTTTTTTCTATTTATTTATCTATTTATTTTTTCTAAACAATTGGGAGATTCTTCTAGGTTGCATAACCCAACACTTCCTTCACAAAACCCGACCTGGACGGCTTCTGCACCCAGGAAGCTGTATGGACTACCTGGAGCTCGTCTGGAAGATCCTCCTTTTTGGCGTCGCGTTCCGTCGTCTTTGTCTCGGCGTCTCCGATCGTCAGAAGCGGCGAGAGAAACGAGGCATGACAGTGACGAAAGAAAGTGGTTATCACTGATGATATCGATGAAAGTATGACTAGAGTCGATTTATTTTTGTCGCATCAATATATGTACGTATGTAGTGTATGTATGTATGTATATATCTTATAGCTGCTACTGCCATGAGATCCATAATGGCCTGACCTCATTTGTGGCCTCTACCGAGAGACAGAAAGTGGTTACTGTCATACCGAGAGACAGAAAGTGGTTACTGTCATACGCTTTCTCTAAATCGTTGAACACAAGAAAGAGAGGGTTTTTCTGTTCTGGAGTCTTTTTCTGTAACTAGCTGGCTGGCACACAAAATCACGTCGACTGGAACCCACTTTGTGATTCCGACATCGATAAGATTTCCTGTTCAACTTATTCAAAACCGTTCAGGATGATCCTGCCCAGCATCTTCAGAAAGAAGTCCCACATAGTGGGAAGTGAGAAACCCCTGGTGGCAGGCCCTGTCAGTTGTGACAAGCCGCTGGGTTTTTAGGCCGGTGTTTGGGTCATAAATGTATGTATACATATGCAGATACCACAGGGAAATTAAAGTTCAGAATACTAAACGTTTTCGTCTATTACAACATCCTTAGAGAGAAAGAGAAATAGAACACTATATTTATACAGAAATAAGAAAACTAGAGAAGGTTACAGCCACATAAAACCTTCAGACTATATACATACACACACATACATATACACATTGAAATAATAATAGCAATAACAAAACAATGAGATAGCAATGACAGAAAAGGACAACCATGTGGCTGAAAAGTCCACAGGGACATTTGGCACAGTTAGGAGTCGTGGTACTGTTTTATTATCCTATTAATGATTAAATGATCCAGTTTAAATAAACCTAAACTCAAGTTGATGTTATTATCAAAATTGCTTTTTGTGAAACTGGATTCAATGGTGTTCCTTTTCAAAACAGAATTACAAACAACATTTTCTTAACATTGTCCTAGTCAGTGCTATGGTTTGTGTCTCTTACGTGGGCAAAAACCCAACTAGACATCTGGCCCGTCGTTATACTTTATCTATGTTGATTCATCCTAATATTCAAATGTTTATCAGTTTGGCCAATGTAACAGGAACTACAGTGTTAACAGGGAATACTGTAAACGCATCTTACATTAATGCAAGGGGAATTTTTAATGAGGAGTTCTTTGATGGTACTGTTTTTGAAAATAAAATTGATATTGAACTCCTTTAGGATGCGAGGAAATCTTACGAGATTTTCATGAAAGGGAAGAACTAAAAGATTTTTCTTGCAAAAAGTATCTTTTTGAGATGTAATAGAAGAAGAGTTCCTGGCCCTATATTGTGCTTTATCTATAACATATTTAGGATATTTCAAGCCCGATTTAATGTTATATATTCTTCTTATTTCTTGGTCTAAAAATTGCGGACTACAAATTCTATAAGCTCTTAAAAACATGGATGAAAAAATAGAAACTTTAATATTAATATGATGTGCAGAATAGAAATGGACATATGACAAAACATTGCTTGGTTTCTAAAAAATGTCAAACCTAAAACATCTATCTTTTCTAATAATAGAGACATCTAAAAAGGACAGTTTGTTATCTTGTTTTACCTCCGTTTTAAATCTAATAGAAGGCACTAAATCATTCAATTTAACAAGAATTTTTTTCCAAATTAAGATCAGTGGGCCAAATACATAAATTGCCATCGACATATCGATGACTTTACGGGGGACAATACAAGGTAGCAGTTCCCTTTCAAAGAACTCCATATACAAATTGCTTAAAACTGGGGATAATGGGTTGCGTTTAACTTACATCGTCTCTTGATAGCTCAATCGGATTAGTCATTGGTCATTTGTTACGTATGAGCAGTGGTTCGGGATTTAAACCACAAGAAAGATGGGGGTGTTCTATTGTACGTTAAAAACAATGTTCATGCTTGTGTTTTAGAGAAAGTGAAACAGGATGCATATGATAGTTTGTGGGTTGAGTTAACCCAGACAAATGGACAAAAAATTAATATAGGTGTAATATATAGGCCAAAGACATTAT
>NC_134788.1:8109817-8114817 GCF_046742065.1 Oratosquilla oratoria | reverse complement strand
AAAATATATCTTCGCCACCTTTGAATATATACAGGTATCAGCAATTCCTCCGCGATTTTTAATCTAATGAATGAAAATATATCTTCGCCACCTTTGAATATATACAGGTATCAGCAATTTTAAGATAAACACTATACTTTTCCCTTATCTGGGTTGTTTCGAACTGGGCAAAGAGGGTCTTCCGAATTTCGACTTTGACTGAAGAGACTCGGGCCCCACTGAAGACACTCTAGCCCCACTGAAGAGAGTCGGGCCCCGCTGAAGACACTCGAGCCCCCACGAGAGATACTTGGGGCCCCCACTGGACAGACTCGGGCCCCCCATAGGATAGGCTCGGGGCCCCCCACAGGATGGGTTCGAGGACCGCCACAGGAGTGGCTCGGGGCCCCCAATTACAGAGACCCAGGGGCCCTCACTGGAGCTACGCTGGGGCCCCCACTAGAGCAACACGAGGGCCCCCACTGGAGCGACGCGGGGACCCTAACAGTAGCGACGCGGGGGCCCCAACAGAAGCGACTCGGTGCCCCACTGGAGCGACGCAAGGGCCCCCATTGGAGCGATGCGGGGACCCCCACTGGATCGTCGCGAGGGCCTCCATTGGTGCGACGCGGGGGCCCCAACTGAAAGACGCGGGGTCCCACAGGATCGGCTCGCGGACCCCCACAGAATCGGCTCGGGGCCCGCCACAGGAGTGGCTCGGTGCCCCCAATTACAGCGACGCAGGGGCTTCCACTGGAGCGACGCGAGGGCCCCCACTGGAGCGACGCGGGAACCCCATTGGAGAGACGCAGGGGCCCCCAAAGGATCGGCTCGGGGCCCCCCACAGGATCGGCTCGGGGTCCCCCACAAGAGTGGATCGGGGACCCCAATTACAGCGACGCGGGAGACCCCACATGAGCGACGCGGGGGCCCCGACAGGAGCGACGCGGGGGCCCCCATAAGAGCGACGCGGAGGCCCCGACAGGAGTGACGCGGGGGCCTCGACAGGAGCGACGCGGAGGCCCCCATATGAGCGACGCGGGGGCCCCCCACAAGAGCGACGCGGGGGCACCCTACAAGAGTGACGCGTGGGCCCCGACAAGTGGGACAAGAGGGCCCCCACTAGAGCGACGCGGGGGTCCCCCATAAGAGCAACGCGGGGGCCCGACAGGAGCGACGCGGGGGCCCCGACAGGAGCGACGTGGGGGCCCCGAAAGGAGCGACGCGGGGACCCCCCACAAGAGCGACGCGGGGACCCCCCAAAGGAGTGACACGGGGGCACCCTATAAGAGTGACGCGGGGGCTCCCCACAGGAGCATTTCGGGGGCCCCCCACAAGAGCGACGTGGGGGGCTCCCTACAAGAGTGACGCGGGGGCCCCCAAAAGAGCGATGCGGGGGCCCCTCACAGGAGCGACGCGGAGGCCCCGCACAAGAGCGACGCGGGGGCCCCCCACAAGAACGACGCGGGGGCACCCCATAAGAGCGACGCGGGGGCCCCCCACAAGAGCGACGGGGGGGAATCCCACAAGAGTGACGCGGGGGCAACCCACAAGAGCGACGCGGGGGCCCCCCACAAGAGCGACGCGGAGGCCCCCCACAAGAGCGACGCGGGGGCACCCCACAAGAGTGACACGAGGCCCCCCCACAAGAGCGACGTGGGGGCCTCCATCAGGATCGGCTCGGGGCCCCCCACAGGATCGGCTCGGGGAGTCCCATCAGGATCGGCTCTGGCCCCCAAAGGATCGGTTCGGGACCCCCCAAAGGATCGGCTCGGGGCCCCCAAAAGAGAGCCTCGGGGGCCCCCAAAGGAGAGCCTCGGGGGCCACCAAAGGAGCGACTCGGGGGCCACCAAAGGAGCGACTCGGGGGTGGGGGGAGTAGGTTTCCTCCAGCGACGTTAACCGAATAGATAGTAGCAGTGAATTGTCCAGTTTGTATACCAAGACTAAAGGTGACAACATTAATTAATTAAATAATTAAATAACAAACATACCAAAAATGAAAATAACAAAAATAACAATAAATAAAATAAAATGACAAAAAATATATATGTAACTGAAAAATAAAAAATAAAAAATAACAATTAAAGAAAAATAAAAAATAAGAATAAAAAATAGAAATTGACAGAAATAAAAAAATAAAAGAATGAAAATGAAATATCAAAATTAAATAAGATAAAAAGATTAAAAATGAAAATAAGAATAAACAAAATACAAAATTTAAATAGATACATGAATAAAAATAAAAAACAAAAAATACACCAGAAAGTGTCAATGGGCTTGTTTTCCCAACTGCACATTTTATAGAAGAGCTCCGATGTCGAGTTCGAGGCTGAGAGGCGGTCATGGAGGGAGAGTCTGTATCAGAGTTGGTGGGTCATCATTTGTTTCAATTTTTATCGGGGCGTGGTCACTGCTATGCCAGTCATCATTTGGTCTCCATCTGAAATCAATTGTGCAGTTCGGACTAGAAATTGTAAGGTCTAGACAAGAGACAGCACCTGTTTGAATATGGTAATGGGTGGGCTCCCCAGTATTCCCTTTTTGGTTTGTAGTAACATCTCCCATTGTGGGTGTCTGCCATTCTAGGTCACCCGTAATGAGAAACGGCCGCGGGAGCTGATTAATCAAATTTACTATTTCCTCCCGGGTAACCATGGTGTTTGGGGGCAGGTAAAGAGAGCATGAGGGGTATTTTCTTTTTAATTGTATTGGAACTGCTACTGCTTATAATGTTGTACTGTAATTAAACTAATTGGAAAATGCGGAATATCTCTTCGTACATGAACGAGACATCCTCCATAACTTTCCGCTTCTATATTACATGGAGTTCTAAAAGCAATATATTCTCTTGGACAGGGTATATGTCCATCCAGCATTGTCTCTTGTAAGCATACACCTACTGGAGAATATTCATACATTAAGCTCTTCATACTTTGCTCGAAGTCCCTGATAGTTCCACTGTATTAGTGATGTGAATGTATCTATTTTCTAGGGGGAGGTCCTTTATTCAAGGTCGTTTTTGACTTTTGGTAGTTTTGGCTTTTGCTCCTTTATCTTTTTCTTGTAATATATATCTGCTAGGGCTGTATTTCTTTGGAACTGATGGAGAGGGTGAGGGTGTTCTTGTTCATTTATATATATATATTTTTTTCAATTTCTATTGAGTCCGGTAGTGATTTTGCCCGAGACACTACGCTGGAAGATGGAGGAGAATTAGGGGGTTGCCCCTCTTTACTATATGACGTGTTTTGTGTCCTTGCCGAGGTATGTTGGTCACCTGGCCCTGAGGATGAGGTTTCATTCACAGATGAGGGATTTGTTGAATGGGGTGGATTTCTTGGGGTAGTAAGAGCATTTGCGGATTCTGCCCGAGATATTTCGCTAGAAGGTGGAGGTGGATTGGAGGGTTGCCCCTCTTTACTATACGCCATGTTTTTATGATCAGGAAGTATATCTACCTTAGTGTTTAGTGTTCTCGTCGATGTATGTTGATCACCTGGCCATGAGTGTTGCGTTTCTAACCTAGAGGTTGAAGTCTCATTTACAGGGGGGTGGGGATTTGTAGAACAAGGTGGATTTCTTGGGGTGGTAAGAGCGTTTGCGGATTCTGCCTGAGACACTACGCTGGAAGATGGAAGGGGATTGGAGGGTTGCACCTCTTTACTATGCGAGGTGCTTTTTGTAATCTGGAGGTAGAATATCTGTCTTTGTGTTTGGTGTTCTCACCAAAGTATGTTGATTATCTGGTCTTGAATGTTGGGTTGCTACCCCAGAGGTTGAAGTCTCATTTGTAGTGGAGAGATTTGTAAAATGAGGTGGATTTCTTGGGGTAGTAAGAGCGTTTGCATAGCTCTTTTTCCTTCCTAAGAGTCGCTTAGCATGTCCTATCGTGATATGCTTAGTATAAGTTTTATTTACAGCTGCTGTTTCAAATCTATATTCTTCACATGCTCTATCAACTGGTTTGTGATCCAAATGACAATTGATACATTTGGGAATACCTGAGCATTGGCCATGTGTTGGGCCAGAGCAAATGCCACATGCCTCATTATTTTTACATATCTTTGATGGATGGCCAAATTTAAAACAAATATCGCACTGTAGAGCTTTAGGATGGAAAGGTCTAATTATCACCCTCTCATTTTTAATTGCTATATGAGTCGGTATATTGTTATCCTCAAAAGAAAGTACGAGTATAATCACATTACTGTTTGGGATCTTTTTCACTTTCCAAATAGATGTGGGGCACATTTCTAATTTTTCTAGATCAGTCAACTCATACAAGCCTTTATCGTGGATAACTCCTCTGACATAACTAAAATTTTGGTGAGGACTAATCTTTTCTATTATATCACTATTTTCAACATTCATCATACAGAGCATCTTGGATTGTGTCTTTGATTTGGCATGAACAAGTATTGAATTCTTACCAAATCTTGTTATATTTCCATTTTTAATGCCACCTACCCTCTGTTGAAGGTATCTATCAAATTTATAGTAATTAAATTTTTCTTCCTTAGCCTCAATTACTATCAACATAGGATGTTGGGGGATTCTTTCTTTTATAGTATTATCTTGACGGTCATCTGAATTCCATTCTGCAGGTTTATATACATCTAGATTTCTAGGAACCTTATCTGTTAAGGCTCCTTTGACTAAAGAATTGTAAATTTTCAAGGTATTGAAGTTTCTGCTCAGGTTAAAGGCATCTTCATGCTTATCAAATGTTACCCAAGCTTCCCATTTTTTCTCAATGTCAAGAAATTTCATGCGAATTTCTACTAAAGTTCCAAATTTGATCAGTGGAGTAGATATATCATCATAGTTACACTGTATTGGAATATCTTCTATGTGCACAACTTTCAATTGTTTTATATTACTATCAGTATTAGGGGGCGTCAAAGAAGGGTCTTTTTTTGAGCCAGAGGTCGTCATCTGTGTTTGGGATTTTTCTGCATCTTGACCGCAATGAGGGTAACCTTACTGTGGGCGGTTCCCCAGTCAGGTGGAAATGAGGCA
>NC_134788.1:8087317-8099817 GCF_046742065.1 Oratosquilla oratoria | reverse complement strand
TTTTTTTTGTGCCCATACCTAGTTTAGATACTTGGGTGCAAATGTGGCAGAAAAGGGAGGAATAGAGGTTGAGGTGGAATGTAGATTGAAAGAAGCAAGTAAATGCCTTGGTGTAATGAGAAATAGACATTTGGGAATGGATGCTAAGAGGAGATTGTATGAGGGAGTGATTGTGCTGATAGCACTGTATGGGGGAAAAACATTGAACATAAGAGAGGAAAAGTTTAAATGTACTTACCTAGTAGTATTATACGGTATATATTTAAAAATTGTGTATAGTTCTGGCATTCACTGTTTCTCTGTTCAGTTTGTTCCAGACATCACTATATGGGAAGCTGTTTTTTTTTTGTTTTTTTTTCCTGGTCTCTTCTGTAACTGTCTTTAGTTTCTTTTCGTGTCCTCTTGTTTCTCTTCTGTCCCACTTTAATAATCGTCTCTATTGAGAATTTCTATCCCTTTCATAATTTTGAATATGGTCAATAAATCACCTCTTTCCCTTCTCTGTTCTAGTGTTGACAAATGTAATTTCTCCAATCTTTGTTCATATGTCAGATTTGACAGTGTAGGTGCCATATTTGTTGCTGCCCTTTGGATTCTAATATTTTATGTTTTTCTTTGTGCTTGGGGCCCACATTGTTACAGCATATTCTAATTTTGGTCTTATCAGTGTAACAACTATTTTTTAACCATCTCATCAATGTAGTCGAAGGCCACTTTCATTGATCTTAATAAGTTATAAGTCTCTCCAAATAATTTATTTACATGTTTATCAGGTGTGAAGTCACTTGAGATGATTACTCCTAGGTCCCTTTCTGAGTTGACTTTTTTGACTACTTTGTTTCCAGTTTTATAATGTCCCGAAACTCTATTTTTACTTTTTCCAAATTCCATTATACTACATTTTTTAATGTTTAAATTCATCTCATATCTCCGACTTCATCCCCATATTTTTTCCAGGTCATCTTGCAGCGATCTGCAATCTTCTTCTGTTCTTAATCTCTTGCATAATTTGGTATCATCAGTGAAAGGGTTCATGTAACAATTTACTCCCTCATCCATATCATTTATGTATATGGCAAACATTAAAGGAGCCAAAACAGAGCCTTGTGGGATGCCACTTTTCACATCTTCCCAGTTCAGATTTTTGTCTCTAAGTACCACTCTCATTTTTCTCCCAGTTAAGAAATCCTTCTTCCATTCCAACAGTTTACCTTGAATTCCTCCTATTATTTAAGTTTTTCTTATTAATTCTTTGTGTGGTACTTTGTCGAATGCCTTCTGCAAATCCAAAAAGGCTCAATCTGCCCATCAATCTCTTTCTTGTATTATCTCAATTAATCTTGAGTAAAAGCAGATTAGGTTTGTGGTGCACAATCTTCCACTTCTAAAGCCAAATTGTTTGGGGTTTACTATTGTGTTTTCTTCCAAGTGTTTGGTCCATTTGTTTCCGATGACCTTTTCGCATATTTTTGCTACTGTGCTTGTAAGGGATACCAGTCTGAAGTTTGTAGGATCTTCCCTATTTCCTCCTTTATATATTGGTATTATGTTTGCATCTTTCCAATCTTGTGGCACCTTTCCCTCTCTGATTGAGAAGTCAATTATCTTGTATAGTTTATCTGTCAGTTCGTCTATACACTCTTTCAATATCCAATTTGCAATTCCATCTGGTCCATGCAGTTTCCTGATATCTAGGTTTTTTATGTTTCTTATTTCTTTTTGTGTTACCTTTATTTCTTTCATCATGGGTGATCTTTCTTGTTGTCCATCTTCCCAAGATGAGCTCTCAATTGTAAAAACAGACCTGAAATGTCTGATCATAACTTCTGCCATCTCTGTGTCATCTATATATTTCTTATCTCCTTCACGTAATTTCACTATTTCATACTTATCCTTTAGTTTGTCATTTATATATCTGTAAAAGACTTTAGGTTAATCCTTACATTTGTCTATAATATCCCTTTCATAATCTTTTTTCTTTCCTGCATATATTCACATATTCGTTCCTAAGTTTTATATATGTTTGCTATTTGGATGTTTTTCTATCTTTCCATTTTTTCCATGCTTTGCCTCTCCTGTCTTTAGTCTCACTACACCTTTCGTTGAACCAACATTTTATGTAAAATTCTCTTTTCTTTTTTGGTACATATTTGTTGATTCCTTCTTTGTACTTTTCTTTGAATATGTTCCATTTGTTTTCCATCTTTGTTTCCTCTTTAGAGAATTTATCCCAATTTGTGTTTTGGAAATTTTTTCTTAGTTTTACAAAATCCGTTTTGTTGTTCATAAATCTTCCTTCACTCTGGTTATCATTCCTATCTACCGTACATTGTTCTGTTTTTTTAATTCAAACTCTATTAGTATATTGTCACTCTTTCCAATTGGTGTTTTATACACCATTTTGTTCACAATATCTGGTTCAGAAGTTAATATTAAGTCTAGATTCGATGGTTCCTCGTTGTTTCTATATCTAGTATTTTCCTTAACCCATTGTGTTAGGGTGTATTCGATGGTGATATCCAGTATAATGTTGTTCCAAAGTTCATCTCCCCCTTTAACTATCATTTCTCCCCAGATTATATCTTTTGCATTAAAATTGTCCATGATTACTATGTTTCCATCCTCTTTCAGTAACTTGTTTTGCACATTCATTGTTTCTTCCAATAATTTAAAGTATTTGCTGTCTGAATACATACACTGCTACAAATTTTCTGCTTTTCATCTTTTTGTTTGCAATTTTGATCGTAATTACTTCTACAATGCCATGGCCTTCAATAGTTTTTGTCGCATTTAGACCCTTTTTGGTCATTATAATGACACCTCCTCCTTGCTTGTCTGTTCTATTTTTCACCTAGTGTCCCACTATGCTTGTCTTTACTATTCCCATGATATCAGGCTTTTTCTGTTTCTAGATATTTATTTAGTTCCATGATGCCAGAGATCATGGCATCAATATTTGTGTATGCCACTTTTATTTTCAGAGGGATCAGCTTGTTGAGTGTAGTTGGGAAGGCTTATGGGAGGGTCTTGATTGAGAGGATTAGGAGAGGAACAGAGGGAGTAATTGGTGAGGAACAGTGTGGTTTCAGGACAGGTAGGGGATGTGTAGATCAGATTTTTGTGGTAAGACAGATATGTGAGAAAGCTATAGGAAAAGGTAAGGATGTTTTTTGGGCTTTTATGGATCTGGAAAAGGCTTATGACAGGGTAGACAGAAAGGCACTGTGGGAGGTACTGCAGATATATGGGATAGGAGGAAAGCTGTTAAGAGCAGTCAAGAGTTTTTATGAGAGTAGTAGAGCTTGCGTTAGGATTAGAAATGGAGAGAGTGAATGGTTTGAGGTAAAGGTGGGACTTCGTCAGGGGTGTGTTATGTCGCCCTGGCTGTTCAATCTTTACATGGATGGGGTGGTGCGAGAGATGAATGCAAGGGTAGTGGGTCAGGGATTGGAGATGATTAAAGAAAATGGAGAAAAGTGGGAGGTGAGCCAGCTGTTGTTTGCTGACGACACTGTGCTTGTAGCAGGATCAGAGGAGGGATTGAGGAAGTTAGTGACAGAGTTTGAGAAGGTGTGGGAAATAAGGAAGCTGAAGATAAATGTGGGCAAAAGTAAGGTAATGAGATGTACAAGGGGAGAGATTGACAGTAGGCTGGAAGTGAGCATTAAGGGTGAGAAACTGGAGGAAGTGGATAGTTTCAGATACTAGGGTGTGAATGTAACAGGAAAGGGAGGAGTGGGGGTGGAGGTAGAATGTAGATTGAGAGAAGCAAGTACAGATGCTCCTCTACTTACGTTCATTCGTTTTACGTTTTTTCGATTTTACGTTTGAACTGACTGTAGAAAAAACAAAAAAAATTGAGTGAATTTTTTTAGTTTAGTGTGCTGTCCATAGTTCAAACGATACTTACGCATAACGCTGCGTCCATTGTTTACATGGCACAAACGACAGACTGAACGTGCCTTGCCTCCTCCTCCTCCTCCTCCCTCTCCTCCTCCACCATCTCAATTTATGTAGCTTGAATTTAATTTATTAGAAATTAATGTTATTATTTTACAATGTCATGTGTATAATTAATGATTTAGGGGTGTTTTATAAGATACGGTAATAGAATTTACGGATGTATAGTACAGTAACAACTTTTGTTCATTTTCAACTTACGTTCGGCCATTCGGAACGTAACTAAAACGTAAGTTGAGGAGCGTCTGTATATGCCTTGGTGGATTGAAAAGTGTAATGAGAAATAGACATCTGGGAATGGATGCTAAGAGGAGGTTATATGAAGGAGTTATTTTGCCAACAGCAATGTATGGGGCCTACTACTCTGAAATCATAAAGAAAGTTTTTATTGAAAAAAAAGACAATCATTTGAAGAAGAAAAATTCTCTTAAGAGGGCAAGAATAAAGAATTAGATATCCTTGCATGCTAGAAAGTAAAATAATTAAGTCACAAGCTACATACTGACTCGATGATCCTTTCATTTGTGTGTGTCTGTTCGTATTTTTTCTTGTGTGTGTGTGTGTGTGTGTGTGTGTGTGTGTGTGTGTGTGTGTGTGTGTGTGTGTGTGTGTGTGTGTGTGTGTGTGTGTGTGTGTGTGTGTGTGTGTGTGTGTGTTTGTGTGTGTGACTGACTGTTAGTACCTGCGAGTGTAGGCCTTCTGTCTGTCTTTACAAAGGAGCAAGCAGACAGGAGGCCTTTTGGTCCATAACTAGGTCGGATGTGAAAAAATTATGATAATGATGAATAGATAAAAATAGTAATATAAATAATAAATAGAAATAAACTGTCACCTCCATCTAGAGGTGCAGCCTTGAGGGGGTGGTGTTTGGTCCCCCAAACCAGGCCCAGGATTTCTTTGTATCAAGCATAAGAATAAAGAAGACTGCAAGAGACTATAAGGCCTACACTAGGCAGCTCCGTATCCATCACCACCTGTCATCCCCATCCATAATGTTGTCTAATCGTTTTTTTAAACAACTGATAGTATCGACTTTGTTTTCACTCCAACTTTGTACGTAATGAGAGCTGGCAGCCAACTACAGCTCGCCCCCTCCTCCTCCTCCTCCTCATCATCATCATCATTCTTCTACTCCACATTCTCTTCATTCTCCTCCTCATTCTTCTCCTAATTCTTTTCATTATCATCCTCCTCCGCTTCCTCCTTGTCCTCCTCCTCCTCCTCCTCCTCCTCTTCCTCCTCTTCCTCCTCTGCCCCCTCCTCATTCTCTTCATTCTCCTCCTATCATCACTTCCTCCTCCTCCTCCACCTCCTCCTCTGCCCCCTCCTCATTCTCTTCATTCTCCTCCTATCATCACCTCCTCCTCCTCCTCTGCCCTCTCCTCATTCCAAAGAATCACAAAGGAGGAGTATGCCGACAGGAGACCTTTTGGTCCATAAATAGGTCAGATGAGGAAAAAATATAATAATGATAAAAGAAAAATAAATAAAAATTTATAGTTAAATAATAAGCAAACAGGTAAATGGTAAATAATAATAAAATGGCAAATAAATGATAATAAATAAATATCAAGCAAATAATAAACAAATAAATAATAACAAACAAATAAATGATATATAATAGATGGCAGTCATTACAGCATCTTTGTTAGGTGTTTATCTAAATGAATCTTAGAGCTTCAAACTGAACTACATTGCACTTCCTCTGCAGGAAGTTTGTTCCATTCATTAACTACATGGTTGGTAAAGTTGTTTCTACCCACTTCCAAATTAAATCTATTTCCTGACAGCTTGAGACCATTATTTCTTGTCGGATTATCATTCAGTGTGAAAATTTTGTCACTTTTGATGTCGTCAATTCCCTTTAGAATCTTAAAGGCCTGTATCAAGTTACATCGGAGTCTACGCTTTTTTAAGGAAAACAGATTAATGTGTTTTACTCCTCCTTCACCTCCTCCATTCCTTATCATCATCATCCTCATTTTACCATCTGGTGATGTAGAAAACATCTCACGTCGATACAATACGAACAACATTCCAATGTTTTTGTAAGGGAGAACCCAAGGGACTTCCGTTTTGGGTCTGCAGGATTTCATCCTGTGAATCTCGAGGCAACGGCAAATATTATTCCTCCCCCATCATCCGTTGGACGGGTCATCTGTCATCCAGGAGGTGCTAAGGTAGGAGGGAGGGTGGAGGGGAGTGGAGTGTATTTAGGGATGGAATGGGTGGGAATGATTTTATGCCTTTTTCTTTTTGGCTACCTCCCTTGTAAGGGGGAAAAAGCCTTGGTACAGTATATGTACTGTATGTATCATCCGTTGCCCTTATTGTACCTTTCCAGCAAA
The DNA here is from genome assembly GCF_046742065.1 of Oratosquilla oratoria. Lineage (NCBI taxonomy): Eukaryota > Metazoa > Arthropoda > Malacostraca > Stomatopoda > Squillidae > Oratosquilla > Oratosquilla oratoria. Next base: position 8,093,509 of record NC_134788.1, on the reverse strand, counting down.
TCCCTTCCTCTCTTAATGTTTGGTACTATTTTTTATATTACTATTGTGTGCTGTGGTACTATCTTTTATTATTTCATATATTATTATAATTATTATTATGTGCTGTGTTTTGCAACTCTGCTTCTGATCCAGAGCAGTGGGCGAGATGCAGGGATGACCTGTCATCCAGGAGGAGCCAAGAAGAGAGGAAGGGTGGGGGGTGAGTGGGAGTAAAGTATGTTGGGGATGAAATGGGTGGGAGTGGTTTCTATGCCATTTGACTCTGGCTACCTCTCTTGTAAGGGGGTAAAAGCCGTTGATGTGTATGTATATATATATATATATATATATATATATATATATATATATGTATATATATATATGTATGTATATATATATGTATATATATATATGTATGTATATATATTTCACCACCCCTTGTCACCACTGTTACTTAAATTTGACTTGTAATATCACTCGTCTCGAGGCCCCTTGCCTCTCGTTACGTGAGTTTCACTAATATTCAAGTTCCTCTTAAGCAGTAGGCCCAATGCCTTCTTTTTCCTGTAGTCTCACTATTTTCTAGGCCCATGCCTATTCCTCTCGTCCTTTGGGTTAATAAAAGGGTGGTGAATTTTCTTTCTTCTTTCACTGTAATTTCACCTTCAGCTTACACTCGGGATCTCTTTTCTCTCGTCTCTACATCGTCTCCCGATCCTCTCTCTACACCCTCTCTATATCTTCTCTCTCTCTTCTCCCCGAGATCCCGTATCGTACGCTGAGCTACCTTCGTCTGACGTCACTAATTTTTCTAAACCAATCTTCGGTGACTTCTCAAGTAACTGTCACTCCTTATGGGCGTGACTTTGAATTCATGCACCAATAGTTTTTTTCCTCCTTCTCCACCTTGCACCAATCCGGAAAGCTATCACAATGCCACTAGCGATATTGTTTATCTCAGCATTAGTCAAACGAAGGTAACCTGCGCTTACAATGTTGTGATTACATAAGCGATTATAAAAACAGTCACCACCGTCGGTGTGTTTACATAGACAAAACGTCGCCCTCACCTAGACATAACATTGCCCTCGAGCAGGCGTCGAGTCTGAATTATTCTACTGCCCTAGCTCATTTCCATTCGTACACTACCGGCCTCTTACAGGGCTCGGCAGCTACCCTTGGTCGTCCCGACCAATTTCTTATTTCCCTCTTACAGGGCTTACTAATATATTTCTAGAATAAGCTAATCTACCCTTGCGTAATTGTTAATCTATCCTCCAAAATACATCATTCATGCAATAAATTGGGAATAATACATAAACATAATACCTATAAATGTGAATAACATGCATCTCAATATATATATAAGGTATTGAATTAAGCGGTTACATGGTTGATTTGCTTTGACAGAGCCAATCTCCGGAATACAACAAAGGCAATCAGTGCTGCCACTAACACTGAAAGTAAGGGTATGATAAGGAGTGGTAGCATAGGTAAATCATTTGAGGGAGATCTTGACAATGGTCTTCTCTTAATTTTCAAGGGAGGAGAGTTTTCAGGCAATGTGAAGTTGAAGGTTGAAATGTAGGTGTCCTCGGTTAAATGCATTGTATTAAGGGTATTAGAAATGGTGGAAATAGTGTCTGCATGCAATTCGCAGTTATCTTGAATAGAGACAAGACCTTCAACCAAATCCAATTTAGGACTCAACCCGGGACAATTTATTGATACCTTTGTCTTGTTAGGGAAAAACAGGTAATGAGATCCTTGTATGTTACAATGAGGGATCTGGTCTACCAAAATTCGTTGGTAATGACAATTGTTCATAACAGACATATTCCTAACCAGAGAGGCTTCACATGAATTTTTCAAAGCTTCACGGAACACAAACATGGAAGAATGACAGAGGTAAAGATTCCTATTAAATCTTCTACACTCCTTCAACTTGTCATTAGAGACTCTGCTCTCCTTCAGATTGTCTACAGAAAGGATATAATTGATTGGGTCTACAATTGGAATATCTACTTCATAAAATGAACCATTTACCTTCAATGGGAAGGGTTTCAATTTGAATAAGTTAAATCTTTGGTTGGAAGAGAACGGGATTTCAATAATAACTGAAGTAACATTAAGGTAGGAGTTTAGCAATGGATAATATAATGCTACATTAGCTTCTTCAAAGAAAGGTTCAAAGTTCCAATCCTTCTTTGCTGACTTAATTACCTTTATAAGTTGAGGTATTGGAAGGAGAGAAGAAGTTACTTGACCCGAATTGGCCATAACTAAATCCTGTACAAAAGATTCCAATTGAACTTGCATCTCAGATAATTTCAATTGCATAGTATTGAGTAACAAAAAAATTTGCATTGTACTCTCTTGTTCACTTTGTTTCAAGCTGAGATTCTCTAAGTTATCTGAAATATCAGAGATCATTTCTTCAATGTTTTTAATGCTTGATTGTAATTCATCAATTTTTCCAACTTTCTCCTTTAATGTATTTATTGAAATTTTCAAGTCAGCAAGGAAGGCAAAATTGGCAATTCCCAAACCAGCAAGAGCTCCCAAAGCCACTACTATTGCACTTCTCTTTTGTCTAACATTGCTTTTGAAATTTGAACCTATGATGTGCAATTTATCCTCTATTTCCTTTATTTGTTTTCAAGTCTATCCTTAACATCTTTACTGGAAATGTTCTGTTTTAATATTTGCAAACTTTTATTAATGGAGTCCACATTTTCTTTAATTTTGGTTACATTTTTATAATCAAGAACTACCCTTACCACCTTATCAACCAAGATTAGGTTACCTTGATGATGTACCAATGCTCCAGGACGAATCGGATTCCAGTCCATGGCACTCACCAAACTTAATATTATTAATAAGGCAGTTTTCATCTGTAAAATACATCAAGATTAATGTTCAACTCTTGAAAAATATCATTATAATATTCTCCATATTCTCCAGGGTTATCAATATTTATGCACAAAGTATTACTATAATCATCTTCATAGATCTGCAAGCTAATTTTCCTTATGTCATCTAAATGTCCTACCAATTCTTCTCTTGATTCTAAATGTTTAAGTTTAAACTTGTTTCCACCTGCAGAATCAATTACCCTATATGGACCAGTGTACCTTAGTGAAAGTTTATTATTGGGTGAGGTTGCTTTGACCATTACTAATTCCCCAATTTTCAATTCTAGTTTACGAGCTATTTTGTGTTGTTGTTCCCTCATCTCTTGTGAATACACCTGCATATGTTTCCTAACTCTTTGGTGAATACTTTGAAGAGTATTTATCCTATTGGATATATAATCATCCATATTATATATGGGTTTTTGCTCTGCAGTCAACATTTCATATGGCAGAGTTTTGTCCTCCCCAAAAATTATAAAATGAGGTGTATCCCCAGTTGCTACATTAATTTGATTGTTCAGGGTACACTTAACACAAGGAATCCAAGTATCCCAAGTTACACTATGAGGACTTATTAGGGTTCTAAGACATATAATTATCTTTTTGTTTAACCTTTCTACTACTCCATTACTTTGGGGATGGTTAACGAGTATATTGACTTTCTTGATGTGGAACACATTACATAGATTTTCCAAGATTTTGTTATTAAATTCAGTCCCATTATCTGAAACTAGGATGTTAGGTGTAGTAAAATTACAGATTATCTGATCATAGATTACGGAAGCAATAGTTTCAGCTTTCTTATTGATTATGGGTTGTAATATACAAAATCTTGAAAAATAATCAATAGCAACAAATAGGTATTTAAAGCCGTTCTCGGTTAGTGGTAATTCCAAAGTATCCATGTGAATTCTTTCCCAAGGTTTCTGTGGAATGGGATAGGTGAGTATAGGAGCAGGTTTTGGTGTATTTCCCTTCACCTTTACACATTTTACACATTTTTCTATATAATCATATATAGTTTTCTTCATACCTAGCCAAAAGTACTTAAGTTGTGCCTGTCTATAAGTTTTATCCTTTCCAGGATGTGAACTACAATCACTATCATGAAGTAACTTCAATATCTCATTTACCAGAGTTTGTGGTATAACCAACTGATTTACTTGACCTCTAGAAATATCTTTCCCATTTACAAATGTTTTCCTATACAAAATTCCATTAATCAAATGAAATTCCTCTATCTTATACCCCTTTGGTAGCTTTGGAGGATCTCCTCTTGGGTTCATCAAATGCTTGATTATTGAATCACATGTCTCATCATCTCCCTGTTCTCTTATTAGCATTTCTTCATCTAAAGTTACTAATTCTTCTATACTACAAACAAAATTAATCAACCCAGTCCCAGTCATTGGTTGACTAATGTTTCTAGAAAGTGGATCTGCTACATTCCTTCTACCCGGAATATAATTAAATTGAACATCATAGCACTGAAGTATCGCAAACCATCTAGCAAGTCTGCCTCTAAGATTCTTATGCTTAAATAAGTTCTGAATAGCTGTGTGATCAGTCCAAACTCTGATGGGATACCCTAGTATCATATCCCTAAAACTTTCTAAAGAATAAATTACTGCTAAAGTTTCTCTTTCAGTTATAGAATAGTTTCTCTCCGCACTATTACAAAGTCTGGATGTGTAAGCTATGGGTTTGAAAGTTCCATTTCTCTCTTGCATTAATATGCCTCCTAACCCTATGTCAGACGCATCAGTACAAAGAATAAATTCTTTTTCATAGTCGGGGAAAAATTAAAATAGGTGAACTTGTGAGTTTATCTTTCAACTTGTCAAAAGCTTGCTGTTGCGCAGGTCCCCATATGAACTTTGAGTCCTTTCTCAACAAAGAACTTAGTGGATTAGCAATGTCAGCATAACTTTGAATGAATTTTCTATAATATCCTGTTAATCCCAAAAAGCTCCTAACCTTGTCTACATTGGTCGGAACTGGAAAATTCTTGACAGCGTCCACCTTTGAATTTACTGTACTCAGTCCGTGTCTGTCTATCTTATGTCCTAAGTAAATGACACTGTCTTGCAAGAACTTACATTTTTCAAGTTTTACTTTTAACCCAGCTTCTCCTAGTCTTGAGAATATCAAATCTAATTTCTTAAAGTGCTCCACTGCAGTCTGAGAAACTATTAAAATGTCATCTAGAAATACACTGGCAGTGTTTCCTAACAATCCATCTAGAATAGTATTCATTAATCTCATGTAAGTTAATGGACTATTACATAACCCAAATGGCATTCTCTTGAACTCATAATGTCCTGTTGTAGTAGAAAATGCTGTGAACTCTCTTGAATCTTCATGCAATTCTATTTGCCAAAAAGCTGATTTGATATCTATAGTACTAAAATATCTATTCTCAGTTCCCAAACTTCTCAAAATGTCACCGATAATGGGTAATGGTAACCTGTCACGAAAGGTGTGCTTATTCAGTTCCCTGTAATCAATAACTGGTCGCATAGTCCCATCAGACTTTGGTACTAAGATCAACGGAAAATTCCACTCACTCTTACTATGTTCAATAATATCCTGTGATAACATTTCAGTGATGAGTTTATCTACTACAGCTAATCTAGAGTGAGGAACTCTGTAGGCTGGTATGTAGATAGGTTGTGTTCCTGGTTTTAACTTAATGTGATGTTTTAAAACAGTTTTTTTGCCTAAGGCGTCCCCCGGCAAAGCAATTGCTTTTTTATGTTTCATAAGCAAAGCAAATAAAGCTTCATCCAACTCAGGGCAATTAGTTGATTGTAATAATTCTTTATATCTATTTCTTAAGTCTCTGCCTTCTTGTACTGAACAAATTGATGAAGTTGGTAATTCTATCTCCTCACTATTCTCATTTAAAATCTTAATAGGTTTAGTACACACCTGAATACATCCTATTTGTGTACCTTTCTTTAAAACTATCTCTTTATTCATAGTATTAATTACTAATACTTCTACTCTGTTCTTATTTGTCTTATAAATCCCTGAGTCCCACTTCAATCCTTTAAGTTTAACTGATTCTGGGACTGTAATTACTTCAGAGTCTACATTGATTCCTTTCAAACACACTTCAACCTTATTAATTGACATGGGATGTAACAATGTCGACCTTGTTAATCCGCAATCTGCAATTCTCAAGGCATCTGTGGTTGATAATTTAGTAATCTCTGGGATTTCTTGAACTTCTGAGTTGGGTTCACAAATTGTTTTACTTTCTGTAGGGTTGGACCGCTCGGCCTCGCTATCTAGG
>NC_134788.1:7902317-8082317 GCF_046742065.1 Oratosquilla oratoria | reverse complement strand
TGTAGAATTCGAGTAAGTTAGTCACGCAAGAACGTTTCCGTCTGAAACCATGCTGGCTATCATTTATCAAACGGTTACTTTCTAAATGATGTTCGATAGCATCTCTGATGATAGTTTCCATTGTTTTTCCTACGATTGAAGTCAAACTTATAGGCCTATAGTTATTTGGTTTCTTTTTGTCACCTTTTTTGAATATGGGAGTAACGTTAGCTAGCTTCCATTCTCTTGGGACATCTCCGGATATGATGGATTTCTTGAAAATAATTTCTAATGGAACAACAATCTCATTTTTAATTTCCTTTAAGATTCTTGGATGCCAACCGTCAGGCCCTGGTGTTTTATTAACTTTGAGTTTGTCTATACACCTTTTAATTTTTTCTTTTGTTATATTTACCGTAGTGAGTAAGTTTACCCCAGACTTTTCACAGGTTTCAGTTTGGAAATCACTTTGAGGTGTTTCGTTTACGAATACCGAGCTAAAATAATTGTTTAAGATATTACACATTCCTTCATTTGAATATTCAAGTTGACCGTCAGCAGATAATAGTGGACCAATGTGATTCCTAACAACCTTTTTATCTCTAATGTAACTGTAGAATTCTTTGGGATTCTCTTTGGATTTATCAGCGATGTTCATTTCGTATTGTCGTTTTCTTTTCCTTATTGTCTTTTTAAATCTCTCTGTATTGATACATAATTTTCATAGTCATTAGATGCACCCGAGCACTTATATTTCTTATAAGCCTGTCTCTTTTTAGCAATACTTTTTTCAGTTTCTTTGTCGAGCCACTTTGGGCGAGCCTGATTTGGGGGACGTCTGTCCTTAAAAGGAATGTAAGTTTGAATCATCTTAGTGAGCGTATTTTGAAATATTTCCCACATCTGATCTACAGGTCTTTCGTTTAATTTAGCCTCCCAATCTGTAAGCTGAAGCTCCTGACGTAGTCCTATGAACTGAGCTTTACTGAAATCGGGTATTTTAGAAACACAAGTATCTATTCTAAAATTATTTAGGAGTTTGAATCTAACTAAGTTGTGATCGCTATTTGCAACAGATTCACCGACTTCTACATCAGTTACCATGCTTTCGCGGCTAGTGATCAATAGATCGAGTAAGTTTCCATATCTTGTGGGCTCTTTTACATGCTGAATTAAGTAATTGTCACCAAGAAAATCAATCAAGCGACTACCTATATGGCCATGTTCAAGGGTCATCCAATCAATGTCAGTAAAATTGAAATCACCCATTATCAATAAATCCCGGTTGCAGAAACTAGTCAGTTCTTGAAATAACAGTTGGTCGTCTGCTAATGATAATGTCTTTGGCCTATATATTACACCTACATTAATTTTTTGTCCATTTGTTTGGGCTAACTCAACCCACAAACTATGCATCCTATTTCACTTTCTCTAAAACACAAGCATAGACATTGTTTTTAACCGTACAACACAACACCCCCACCTTTCTTGTGGTTTCTATCCTGATGAAAGTGTTTAAATCCCACAATATTAAATTCAGCTTCTAACTCTTTACCATTTAACCATGTCTCAGTTATTCCTATCAAATCGGGATTTTCGCTTTTGACATACGCCTGTATTTCTTGAAATTTGTTCCTAATACTACGAGCATTAAAGTACATGAAATTTTGTCTCCACTATAATTACATCCCATCGTGATCTTTTGTCTTCCACTGACATTACATCCTATCTTGATATTTTGGCCTTCATTTACATTCTGTCCGGTATCCCTTCCTAAAATTATATTTTGTCCTTCACTGACATTATATCCTACCGTGATATTTTCTCCTCCATTATCATTACATCCTATTGTGATATTTTGTTCTCCACTATCATTACTTCCCATCGTGATCTTTTGTCCTCCACTGTCATTACATCCCATTGCGACATTTTGTCCTATGACATTACATCCTAATGTGACATTTCGTCCTCTAGCGACATTACATCCTATCATGATATTTTGGCCTTCATCGACATTCTGTCCGGTATCCCTTCCTAAGATTATATTTTGTCCTTCACTGACATTATATGCTACCGTGATATTTTCTCTATTATCATTATATCCTATCGTGATATTATGTTCTCCACTATCACTGACATTATATCCTACCGTGATATTTTCTCCTCCATTATCATTACATCCTATCGTGATATTTTGTTCTCCACTGTCATTACTTCCCATCGTGATCTTTTGTCCTCCACTGTCATTATATCCCATTGCGACATTTTGTCCTATGACATTACATCCTAATGTGACATTTCGTCCTCTAGCGACATTACATCCTATCATGATATTTTGGCTTTGTATGTATATGTGTATATATATGTATATACATGTATATATATGTATTGTATATGTTTATATATGTATACATATATACATTGTATATATATGTAGATACATATATGTATATATATATGTAGATACATATATATATAATGTATATATATGCATATATATGTATATATATGTATATATATATATATATGTATATATATATATATATATATATATATATATATATATATATATGTGTGTGTATATATATATATATATATATATATATGTATGTATATATATACATATATATATATAAATGTATATATATATATATATATATGTGTGTGTGTGTGTGTGTGTGTGTGTGTGTGTGTGTATGTATATATATATGTGTGTGTATGTATATGTATATGTACATATATATACGCATATATATATATATATATATATGTATATATTTACATATATATATATATATGTATATATTATATATATATATATACATATGTATATATACATACATATATAATATATACAGGTAGTCGTCGACTTACGACCGAGTTCGGTTCCGACAGACAGGTCGTAAGTCGATCTGGACGCAAGTCGGATTTTATATATATACAGTATATATTACCCTTTATATAATATATATATATAAATATATATATATATATATATATATACATATATATATATACACACACATATATATATATATATATATATATATATAATATATATATATATATTGTATATTTAGCATACTGAAATAATCTTAGTATCTTTGAACTATGTTGTATAGTATTTTTAACCTTTTTATAATTTCATCTGATTTTCTTTGGGAAACGTAGCCTAGGCCTAAGCATATTGAATAAAATCCTATCATCTTTGACCTATGATATTTAATACTGTATTTGTTAACCTTTGTATTATTTTACCATCAGACTTTCTTTAGGAAACGTATGCATACTGAATAAAATCTTATTATCTTTGAGCTACGTTTTTTAATATTCATTAACTTTTTATCATTTCCGTTAGGAAACGTAGCCTAGGCCTAAGCATACTGAATAAAGTCCTGTCATCTTTGACCTACAAATCCTTTTTTGTTGGTTACATTAAAATAATTGTAAAGCAAAATTAGGAAAAAAATATTTCGAAACATTCTTTTCGTTTACGTACTGTACCGAAAATATTGTTATCGACAACAGACTAGGCATAAACAAAGTTTACTGTTACATTTTATTATTCGCAAAACATAAAAATACAAAATGCTGTGCCGAACATTTTGTCATCGACAACAGACTAGGCATAAAAAAATACTGTTACATTTTATTAATTGCAAAACATAAAAATACAAAATGTAAGGCAAAATTAGGATTTTTTTTTATTTCAACAAAACACATTCTTCTCGTTTAAGCACTGTACCGAACATAATGTTATCGACAACAAACTAGCCTAGGCATAAAAAGTTTGTTATATTTTATTTATTGCAAAACATACAAAAATACAAAATGCAATGCAAATTTAGGAAACATTTTACTTCAAACAAACAAAATGAAAGAATATTTAGCTGGCTGGGATGCTGACGCTGCCGGCAGCCTGCGAAAACTATCGTACTCGCGTCTCACAGCGTGCGGAGTAATGTACTGCACTGCCAGGCATAACATTGCAATTCTATTACTCTATATGTTAGATATTATTGCACCATCTCGTGGTCGTAAAGTCGATCAGTCGTAAGTCGCATAGGTCGTAACTCGACGACTACCTGTATATATATATATGTTTGTATGTATTATTTTGACAAATGGAAATAAACTCCACTGCAAGGACTTGAACCTTTGCCATAGTGACTGCTTATTCTGAAACAAAGGCGATAGCATTTGTCAAAATGACACACAACTTATCAGAGTGCTTGCCATGATAAAGACTCGGTGAAATTAGAATAAAGACCGAGCTACCCCAGTACCGTCGGGGAACCTCCAGGTTGAGAATCAGGTGGTTCCTTTTATAGTACGGCCTGGGTGCCTCGATGCTATCGCCTTTGTTTCAGAATAAGCAGTCGCTACGGCAAAGGTTTGAGTCTTTGTGGTGGAGTTTATTTCCATATTATATATATATATATATATATATATATATATATATATATATATATACATATATATATATATATATATATATATATACATATATATATACGTATTACATAATCCCTTCCTTTTTCTTCCCATCTTTGTCTTAATCATTCGTGTGGCGACTTTCAGAGTGAGGTGGTCCAGCTGTGCGGCTCGTACGGAACCATCCGCTGCATGCGTTTCTCCTCTGGAGCGTCTTCCTCCTCGGAGGGCGGTGGTGGTCTCCCTGGGAGGTCCCTTGGCGGTCCCTTGGCGGTGCAAGGTCATCCTTCAGAAGGAGGAGCCCGTGTGGGGCCGACAGGAGCAGCGGCGGTGGCGATAGAGGGGACGCCTCGCAACTCTCCTGCTACATTGACTTCTGCAGGGATGAGGACGTGGTGAGTCCGGGTGCTGAGGGAAGAAGGTGCAGGTCTTTGGTGTTGCTTCCCATCTCTCTCTCTTGTCCTCTCTCTTCCTCTTCCTCTTCCTCTCTCTCTTTCTCTTCCTCTCTCTTTCTCTCTCTTATCTCTGTCTCTCTCTCTCTCTCTTCTCAGTCTCTCTCTCTCTCTCTCTCTGTCTCTCTTCTCTCTCTCTCTCTGTCTCTCTTCTCTCTCTCTTGCCCTATTTCTCCCCCCTGTCCCCCTGTCTCTCCCCATCTCTCTCCCTCCCTCTCCCCTCCTCTCTCCCTCCCTCCCTCCCTCCTCTCTCCCTTCCTCCCTCCCATCTTCATTATGAATTAAAAGAAGCAATGGGCCGGTGTTAGTGATCATGAGATAAAATGCAGAAAGATCAACTAGTTTGCATAAAAAATGACAAAGTTACATATCATACAATAAAAGGGCGAAGTGATTTTATACTTCCATATATTCTATGCACATGTATCTTTTCTCACGTATTTTTCCCCCACAGCGGATGTGTGAGAGCTGCTTAATCAGAGGGAGTTCTTGCCGAGGAAAGGGAGTATTCTGTACCCAAAAGGTAGTGTGAAAGGCAAAAAAGCCTTCCGTAGCAGTCGTGGCCACAACACCGTTTCTGTAGTCAAGGCTGGCCGAGGTGCTGTGGAATGTGATGAATGGGTGAGGGAAGGAAGAGGAAGGAAAGGAATTGGTTGTGTTGCAGAACCCGTTGAAGGAGCAGTAGGAGGAGGAGGAGGAGGAGAACAAGAACTGAATCCTAAGGCATTTGTATTCGTAGGGGAAACTGTTGTAGACGTATCGTCTAACAAAACGGTGATGGGAACCTGGTGTTGACGAGTCACTTGGGGCCACCAGTGTACCGCACGATGCAACCCAGACTGGGGAAGATCTCTTAGTCGAAGTATGCAGAGACTTGTTACCAAAACATGAAGGATGTCAGGAACCTTGAAGAAGCGATAGACCCCAGGAACCCGTTCCTTGGGAGACCTTACTGAAAGGGTATGTGCTGGAAGATCAGGCAGATCGATACGTACACCCCGTTCCCACAGCGGATATATTCACGAGTCCAATACACAGGAGTTTGATAACTGAGGAAGATGTATTGACAGATTCTGAGCCTGCGGAGGTTAGTGCTGGGATGTCCACGGCTGTAGAGGACTTGCCGCAGGAACCCGAGTTTAAGAATCCCGTGCCAAGGAATATCTTGCCCGAAGAACTGACGTCTGAAGAAGAGTTTCGGAAGGATGAGCATCCAGGTGTGAATTGGGACCAAGCGACCCGAGAGGAACGTGATCTTCAGGTTCAGGAGGTTCCTCGTTTAGATGATGCCAAAGTTCTTGATGCTTCCCTCGGAAACGGAGTAGAAGTGGGCTTGGACCGCAAAGAGATCACGTGTGAAGCTAATGATGAGGTCTCTAATTTGGCCAAAGAAACTGCCGATAATTACAACAGAGTCGAGGTTGCTGTGCGAGAAGGTGCAGGAGTTGTTTGTGTAGAGGCAGTGAAGGCTAAGTACGGACCGACATTCGACGATCATGAAGAGTCCTTTGTGGATTTGTTTAGCTGGAATGATACTGAAAAACCTGCTTTGAAGTGTTGGGAGAGCACAGAAAACCCAGATGTTTCTTCTCGTCATAACCTGTGCCCTCCAACAAATACGATCAAATGTCGAGCAGAAGACTAGTTGAGTAAAAGCGATTCCATTGGAAAATGTTCTTCTCATAGTCGTGATGTTTCTCCCGCTCCTCCTTCCTCTCCCTCAGCCATTTCATCTTCTGCCACCTCTCCTAACCCCTTCACGTTGACAGTAAATCCACAACGTATCCCGTTCCTCCGATAACCCACAAGAGTCACGACCCCAGCAGACGACACCCTCCAGTTCTGGGGCGGAGAACGTAGATGTAGGGAAAGTCGTAAAGAAGAGCCATAAGAAGGGTTTGGATACCATGAGAGGCGGCAGTAATGCCTCATCAGGTGAGTTCGGCGGAGATTTTTGTTTGTGTGTATATCCAGGAGGTGCCAAGATAATAGGGAGTGAAGAGGGTGGAGGGGAGTGGAGTGTGATAGGGATAGAATGGGTGGGAGTGGTTATTGTGCCTTTATTTTTTGGCTACCTCCCTTGTAAGGGGGAAGAAAGCCTTTGGTATATGTATGTATGTGTATATGGGCCATACATTAGCCCAATTAGTGTGATTCCTGGGACACACTTTGGGCATTGTCGCATTTTTAGGGTTATTATATATATATATATATATATATATATATATATATATATGTATACACACATACCCTTATTATATATGTATTATATATATATATATATATATATATATATATATATATATATAATATTATTATTATTATTATGTGGGATTGGATTTATGCCTTTGGCACCTCCCATGTAAGGAGGAAAAAGCCGATGGTATATCTATGTATTTATTATTTCGTTATTTATATATATATATATTATATATGATTTTTTTTTTCTTTCTTTTAGTATATCAGTACAATCATAAACTTTCTACAACTGGAAAGATTCCTTATCATATATGGTTTTTAAGTTTGTAGTTTAAGCTGTAACCATATACTGGAAGGTTATTACATTTGTTGCTTTGTTGGATAAGCTGAATTGTGTAACTTTGATTAATCTTTGTCATTATATAGCCTCCTTGTAGACAGATTAGAAAAAAAATTGTAATAGTGACTCCCCGTTTTTGCTGAGTAGGATTTTGAATGTCTGATTTTTATGCGAGTTCGTTTGTGCCAGCAGGTGCGTCTGCTGCCTCATCGGGAATGGGATGGAAGTGTCCAGATCTTCACTGTGGTGCCAAGAATGCCGCTGACCTCTTGTATTTATTTTGCCAAGTGCAAGTTCCCCAAGAGAATGAACGAGTCCAGTACTATGGGTTTTGCCGCTGCTAAAGGTGGGGGAATTAAGGCAATCGCACGTAAGACCCTTCATCCATGGGGAGGTAAGATGAGAGGGAAATGAGGGTGGTGGATTGGAGTGGGTGCTTGCCTTTGGGTTGGCTACCTCCCTAATAAGGGGGAAAAAAGCTCTTGATAGAAAGACACATGCATGCATAATGGATTGATTGTTGTAGCATGCAGCTATAATTATGTGGTCCTGTCGCTTGTTGTACATGCGTTTTTATTTAGATGACCTGTCAATAGTTGCTTCATTGCTGCTAATTTGGGTAAGGGGTAAGGATGACCTTTCTGAGTGTAACGCCACATGACGAGCCCAATTGTCTACTGACCACCTTCCTTCTCCCATAGGGTGGCGTCAAGAGACGGGATCACAGATTTGCCGTTACGTGGTCATGGGCTGGTTTGCTCATGCCATATCGCCTGTTAAGTTCTTCGGTTGGACTGCCACACAACGACTGTGTAAGGCAAACCTCCAACACCTCCATTGGAAATTCATGGAGAAGAAGAGGCAGGTTCCTCAGCAAGTTGCTTTCGATGAGGTAAGCTCTGAGCTCTCGTCCGGAAGGTTAATAACTGTCGATCACGAGTTCAAGCACATGATCCAAGACCAATGTGAAGTGAATCACAGGGTCAGCAGATTGAGCCCTGTCTGGGCCGGTGAGCTTGAACCATTTACTGGGGAGGTTACGACCGTGGCTGTGGACCATGGTGGGGGGTTGAGGCTTGCCTCAGCTGATGTTCCAAGGGGAGGATTTGAGAAGACTGATATCGGAACTGAAACTTAACGGCAACTTTAGAAATCCCTTGGTGTATGGTATGATAGTCTAGTACAGTGGTTCCCAACCGGTGTTCCACGGCACCAAAGAGTGCCGTGAGATCAACTGAGGGTGCCGCCAAAATTCAGGGCAAAAATAATTTTCGTATTACTGACTCTGTCATCCTTTTTTATTCATGAAAGCAGCATCAGTGTAAAGATGAGTATTTCCATATTATAAAGGGACAAAATTTTGTTACACTGATGTTGAATCAGCAAAATACTGACACACTAGAATTTAGATTTTGTAATAAGGGTGCCGGGGACTTGTGAAGGGCTTGGCAAGGGTGCCTCAAGCCAGAAAAGGTTGGGAAAGGCTGGTCTAGTACCTCGTATGGGGAAGAGTGGAAAGGGACAGGTGAATTGTGATGGGGGAGGCAGTGGGGAGCTAATGGTCTCTCTCTGGCATGTGTAAATTTCTACTTTGTAGGAGAATTATTTAACGAGCGGGTGATGAGTGTTGCCATATACGAGGAGAGAGAAGGTTGCCGTATGGACGAAGCCGTGGGGGTAAACCAGCTTTGGTTGTCAGGCCCTGCCATCTTGGTGCGTTGCAAGATGCGATTTGGTCCCTTCATCCAACACTCGCCAACCGCAACCTGTGCGGAGGGTTGGGCCCAGGACGTAAACCCACTTGGGGAATGGGCCCCCCAGGACGTAAACCCACTTGGGGAATTGGCCCCCCAGGACGTAAACCCACTTGGGGGAATTGGCCCCACAGGACATAAACCCACTTGGGGAATGGGCCCCCCAGGACGTAAACCCACTTGGGGAATGGGCTCCCCAGGATGTAAACCCACTTGGGGAATTGGCCCCCCAGGACATAAAACACCACCAATTCCTGAAGCGGGTTTACATTCTGGGTAAAAATGTTCACACGTGGTAGTGGATTTGTGGCTTCAACTTTGGCTACCTCCCTTGTAAGGGGGAAAAAGCTGTTGGTATGTGTCTTGGTAAAAATGTCTGCACAAGTGGTGGTTGGTGAGTGTTGGATCAACCACTTCAGTACGATGACACCTACGTAGGCATCATGAGGCGTGAATGGGTATGTGAGGAAGCCGATGTCGGCATCTTGATCATACTTTTTTTTTCAGTTGTACATGAGTTACCTCCAGACTCTGTAAACTGGTTTTATCACCTTTTCTGTGTTTATTATTACATATACGAAAGGCTTTTTCCCCCTTACATGGGGGGTAGCCAAAAAGAAAAAGGCATAGAAACCACTCCCACGTATTCTATATCCTATATATTCCACTCCCCTCCTCCCTCCCTCTCATCTTGGCACCTCCTGGATGACGGGTCATCCCTGCATCCTGTCCACCGCCCTGGGTCAGAAGCAGTGTCGCAAGACACAGCACATCCACAACATGGCCACTTCATAAGATTGGCGACCCCCCCTTTCTGTCCCCTCACGCAGAAAAGGAGAAGATGGGGAGAAATCCCTTCAGGCTGCGTCAACCCACTTCCCACACACACCTCCTCACCCCCATCCCCCACCCACTCCCCCTCGTACATTGCAGCACCATCCACACATAACCCTTCTCCATTCACCCCTATCTTCTGTCCTCTCCCGTCCATCCTCCACAGACATTCCTCTCTTTTGCATCGCCCCTTTCACCCCATCCATCCATCTCATCCTAGGACGCCCCCTCATATTCACTCCTTCCACCTCTGCCTTCCACACTTCTCTACCAATCTTGCTTCACTCATTTTTTCCATGTGTCCAAACCATCCCAGTACTCTTTCGTCAACCCTATCTCCCAACTCACTTTCCACCCCTGTTCTCCTCCTCACCTCCTCATTTCTCACTCTATCTAGCCTAGTAACCCCTATCATACTTCTCAGATATTTCATCTCAAACACATTCAAACTCCTCTCTTCCTCTCTGATGTTCCATGTTTCTGCCCCGTACAGTGCTGTTGACACAATCACTCCTTCATATAATCTCTTCTTAGCATCCATTCCCAGATGTCTATTTTTCATCCACCAAGGCATTTACTCACTTCTCTCGATCTACATTCTGCCTCCACCCCCACTCCTCCCTTTCCTGCCACATTCGCACCGAAGTACCTAAAACTATCCACTTCCTCCAGTCTTTCACCCTTTATACTCGCTTCCAGCCTGCTGTCATTCTCTCTCCTTGTACATCTCATCACCTTACTTTTGCCCACATTTATTTTCAGCTTCCTTTTTTCACGCACCATCTCAAACTCTGTCACCAACTTCCTCAATCCCTCCTTTGATTCTGCAGGGCAGTGTCGTCAGCAAACAACTACTGGCTCACCTCCCACTTTTCTCCATTTTCTTTAACCATCTCCAACCACTGACCCACTACCCTTGCATTCACCTCTCGCACCACCCCATACATGTAAAGATTGAACAGCCAGGGCGACATAACACATCCCTGATGAAGTCCCACCTTTACCTCAAACTTGTCACTCTCTCCATTTCTAATCCTAACACAAGCTCTACTACTCTTGTAAAAACTCTTGACTGCTCTTAACAGCTTTCCTCCTATCCCATATATCTGCAGTACCTCCCACAGTGCCTTCCTGTCTACCCTGTCGTAAGCCTTTTCTAGATCCATAAAAGCCCCCAAAAAACATCCTGAACCTTTTCCTATAGCTTTCTCACATATCTGTCTTACCACAAAAATCTTATCTACACAACCCCTACCTGTCCAAAACCCACACTGTTCCTCACCAATTACTCCCTATGTTCCTCTCCTAATTCTCTCAATCAAGATCCTCCCATAAGCCTTCCCAACTACACTCAACAAGCTAATCCCTCTGAAACTACTACACTCTCACTTGTCCCTCTTTCCCTTGTAAAGCGGAACTATACAGGCACTCCTCCAGTTCTCGGGCACTCTCTTAAACAAACATTAAATAACGTCACCAGCCTCTCCCGTCCCCCTCCTCTCCCGTCCTCTCTCCTCTTCCCGTCCTCTCTCCTCCCCCTGCCCCTCCCCTCTCCCTTCCTCTCTCCTCCCCCTCCCCTCTCCCGTCCTCTCTCCTCCCCTTCCCCTGTCCCGTCCTCTCTCCTCCCCCTCCCCTCTCCCGTCCTCTCTCCTCCCCCTTCCCTCTCCCGTCCTCTCTGCTCCCCTCCCCTCTCCCGTCCTCTCTCCTCCCCCTCCCCTCTCCCGTCCTATTATCTCCCCCTCCCCTCTCTCCTCCCCCTCCCCTCCTCTCCCCTTCCCCTCTCCCATCCTCTCTCCACTCCTTCCCGTCTTCCGTCCTCTCTCCTCCCCCTCCCGTCCTCTCCCCTCCCCCTCCCCTTTCCCGTCCTCTCTCCTCCCCCTTCCCCCTCCCCTCTCCCATCCTCTCTCCTCCCCCTCACCTCTCCCGTCCTCTCTCCTCCCCCCTCCCCTCTCCCATCCTGTCTCCTCCCCCTCCCCTCTCCCGTCCTCTCTCCTCCCCCTCTCCCCTCCCGTCCTCTCTCCTCCCCCTCCCCCCTCCCGTCCTCTCTCCTCCCCCTCCCCTCTCCCGTCCTCTCTCCTCCCCCTTCCCTCTCCCGTCCTCTCTGCTCCCCTCCCCTCTCCCGTTCTCTCTCCTCCCCATCCCCTCTCCCGTCCTATTATCTCCCCTTCCCCTCTCTCGTCCTCTCTCCTTCCCCTCCCCTCTCCCGTCCTCTCTCCTCCCCTCCCCTCCTCTCCCATCCTCTCTCCTCTCCTTCCCGTCTTCCGTCCTCTCTCCTCCCCTCCCCTCTCCCGTCCTCTCTCCTCCCCCTCTACTCTCCTACCTCCTCCCCTCTCCCGTCCTCTCTCCTCCCCTCTCCCGTCCTCTCTCCTACCCCTCCCCTCTCCCGTCCTCTCTCCTCCCCCTCCCCTCTCCCGTCCTCTCTCCTCCCCCTCCACTCTATTGTCCTCTCTCCTCCCCCTCCCCTCTAGTGTCCGCTAGCCTCACCCTCCCCTCTCCTCCCCCTCCCCTCTCCCGTCCTCTCTCCTCCCCCTCCCCTCTCCCGTCCTCTCTCCTCCCCCTCCCCTCTCCTGTCCTCTTTCCTCCCCTCTTCTCTATCCTCCCTCTCCCCTCCTCTCTCCTCCCCCTCCCCTCCACGTCCTCTCTCCTCCCCAGGCACTCTCCCGTCCTCTCTCCTCCCTCTCCCCTCTCC
Source organism: Oratosquilla oratoria (assembly GCF_046742065.1). Classification (NCBI taxonomy): domain Eukaryota; kingdom Metazoa; phylum Arthropoda; class Malacostraca; order Stomatopoda; family Squillidae; genus Oratosquilla; species Oratosquilla oratoria. The sequence continues at coordinate 8,069,636 of NC_134788.1, read as the reverse complement.
CTTCCTCTCTCCTCCCCCTCTCCTCTCCCCCTCCCCTCTCCTCCCCCTCCCCTCTCCCGTCCTCTCTCCTCCCTTTTCCCGTCCTCTCCCCTCTCCCGTCCTCTCTCCTCCCTCTCCCCGCTCCCGTCCTCTCTCCTCCCCCTCCCCTCTCCCGTCCTCTCTCCTCCCCTTCCCCTGTCCCGTCCTCTCTCCTCCCCCTCCCATCTCCCGTCCTCTCTCTTCCCCCTCCCATCTCCCGTCCTCTCTCTTCCCCCTCCCCTCTCCTGCCCTCTCTCCTCCCCCTCCACTCTCCCGTCCTCTCTCCTCCCCGTCCCCCTCCTCTCCCGTCCCCCTCCTCTCCCGTCCTCTCTCCTCTTCCCGTCCTCTCTCCTCCCCCTGCCCCTCCCCTCTCCCGTCCTCTCTCCTCCCCCTCCCCTCTCCCGTCCTCTCTCCTCCCCTCCCCCCTCCCGTCCTCTCTCCTCCCCCTCCCCTCTCCCGTCCTCTCTCCTCCCCCTTCCCTCTCCCGTCCTCTCTGCTCCCCTCCCCTCTCCCGTCCTCTCTCCTCCCCCTCCCCTCTCCCGTCCTATTATCTCACCCTCCCCTCTCTCCTCCCCCTCCCCTCCTCTCCCCTTCCCCTCTCCCATCCTCTCTCCTCCCCTTCTCCCATCCTCTCTCCTCCCCCTCCCCTCTCCTGTCCTCTCTCCTCCCCCTCCCCTCTCCCATCCTGTCTCCTCCCCCTCCCCCCCTCCCGTCCTCTCCTCCCCCTCCCCCTCCCCCTCTCCCGTCCTCTCTGCTCCCCTCCCCTCTCCCGTTCTCTCTCCCCCCATCCCCTCTCCCGTCCTATTATCTCCCCCTCCCCTCTCTCGTCCTCTCTCCTTCCCCTCCCCTCTCCCGTCCTCTCTCCTCCCCTCCCCTCCTCTCCCATCCTCTCTCCTCTCCTTCCCGTCTCCCGTCCTCTCTCCTCCCCCTCCCCTCTCCCGTCCTCTCTCCTCCCCCTCTACTCTCCTACCTCCTCCCCTCTCTCCCGTCCTCTCTCCTACCCCTCCCCTCTCCCGTCCTCTCTCCTCCCCCTCCCCTCTCCCGTCCTCTCTCCTCCCCCTCCACTCTATTGTCCTCTCTCCTCCCCCTCCCCTCTATTGTCCTCTCTCCTCCCCCTCCCCTCTCCTCCCCCTCCCCTCTCCCGTCCTCTCTCCTCCCCCTCCCCTCTCCCGTCCTCTCTCCTCCCCCTCCCCTCTCCTGTCCTCTTTCCTCCCCTCCTCTCTATCCTCCCTCTCCCCTCCTCTCTCCTCCCCCTCCCCTCCTCGTCCTCTCTCCTCCCCAGGCCCTCTCCCGTCCTCTCTCCTCTCCCTCCCTCTCCCCTCTCCCTTCCTCTCTCCTCCCCCTCCCCTCTCCCGTCCTCTCCTCCCCCCCTCCCCTCTCCCGTCCTCTCTCCTCCCCTTTCCCGTCCTCTCCTCTCTCCCGTCCTCTCTCCTCCCCTCTCCCGTCCTCTCTCCTCCCCTCTCCCGTCCTCTCTCCTCCCCTCTCCCGTCCTCTCTCCTCCCCTTCCCCCGTCCCGTCCTCTCTCCTCCCCCTCCCATCTCCCGTCCTCTCTCTTCCCCCTCCCATCTTCCGTCCTCTCTCTTCCCCCTCCCATCTTCCGTCCTCTCTCTTCCCCCTCCCCTCTCCTGTCCTCTCTCCTCCCCCTCCACTCTCCCGTCCTCTCTCCTCCCCCTCCCCTCTCCTCCCCCTCTACTCTTCTACCTCCTCCCCTCTCCCGTCCTCTCTCCTCCCCTCTCCCGTCCTCTCTCCTACCCCTCCCCTCTCCCGTCCTCTCTCCTCCCCCTCCCCTCTCCCGTCCTCTCTCCTCCCCCTCCACTCAATTGTCCTCTCTCCTCCCCCTCCCCTCTATTGTCCTCTCTCCTCCCCCTCCCCTCTCCCGTCCTCTCTCCTCCCCCTCCCCTCTACCCGTCCTCTCTCCTCCCCCTCCCCTCTCCTGTCCTCTTTCCTCCCCTCCTCTCTCTCCTCCCCCTCCCCTCCTCGTCCTCTCTCCTCCCCAGGCCCTCTCCCGTCCTCTCTCCTCTCTCCTCCCCCTCCCCTCTCCCGTCCTCTCCTCTCCCCCTCCCCTCTCCTCCCCCTCCCCTCTCCCGTCCTCTCTCCTCCCTTCTCCCGTCCTCTCTCCTCCCCTCTCCCGTCCTCTCTCCTCCCTCTCCCCTCTCCCGTCCTCTCTCCTCCCCCTCCCCTCTCCCGTCCTCTCTCCTCCCCTTCCCCTGTTCCGTCCTCTCTCCTCCCCCTCCCATCTCCTGTCCTCTCTCTTCCCCCTCCCATCTCCCGTCCTCTCTCTTCCCCCTCCCATCTCCCGTCCTCTCTCTTCCCCCTCCCCTCTCCTGTCCTCTCTCCTCCCCCTCCAATCTCCCGTCTTCTCTCCTCCCCTCAGCTCTCCTGTCCTCTCTCCTTCCCCTCCCCTCTCCCGTGCGGCATTGGACCATTAAATAACGATGAAGGAAAACATACGAATGATGAAAATGAGATGGCCTCAATCCTTAATAATTTTTTTGCATCCGTCTTCACAGACGAAGATTGCTTAGTGTATCAGCCACCGGAACATAAAATGTCCCAAAACGTTTTAAATCAACTCATGATTACAGAAAGGGATGTCGTACAAGTGATTGATAAGCTTAAAATAGATAAAGCCCCGGGACCTGACAAAATTTCACCTAGAATTCTGCGACAAGTCAAAAATCAAATAAGTAAACCCTTGTGCATCCTCCTCAACAAATCATTAGCACTCGGTAAAGACCCATCAGATTGGAAATGTGCTAACGTAACACCAATATTCAAGAAAGGGGACAAATCACAACCAGGTAACTACAGACCGATTAGCCTGACTTCGATTGTGTGCAAACTGCTAGAGACAATTATCCGTGACAGTGTAGTAAAATTTTTAGAAGAAAATATGATTATGAAAGATTAGCAACATGGCTTCCGTAGCAAACGCTCATGTCTAATCTCCTTGACGTCTTTCATGACGTTTTTAACAAATACGAGGAATGTAGATCTGTTGATATAATCTATCTAGATTTTCAGAAGGCATTCGATAAAGTTCCCCACAAACGATTGCTCGACAAACTAAAAATGCACAGTATCTCTGGCAATATCCACAACTGGATTAAAGATTGGCTCTCAGAGCGAAAACGGAGGGTCGTAATAAACGGGGCATAATCTAGCTGGCTTCACGTTAAAAGTGGCGTACCGCAAGGATCAGTTTTAGGACCCGTCTTGTTCTTAATATATATAAATGATCTAGATGACGGCCTCCTCTGCAAATTATCAAAATTTGCTGATGACACAAAAATTGTCGGTAAAGTGACAACCACCAAAGAGAAAGAAACTCTACAATCCGATCTAGATAAATTATCAAAATGGGCTAGCAAGTGGCAAATGAAATTTAACGTTAACAAATGTAAAGTCATGCACATTGGAGGAAATAATGATCACATCCAATACCAAATGAATGGCAAAACATTGGATTCAGTAACTAAAGAAAAAGATCTAGGAGTTTTAATATCAAATGACTTGAAGCCAAGTCAACATTGCTCAGAAGTTGTTAAAACAGCAAACAAATTAGTTGGCTTCATCGGTAGAGTCTTCGAAAATAAATCAGAAAAAATATTGCTAAACCTCTATAATTCCTTGGTCCGTCCCCATCTCGAATACTGTGTACAATTTTGGTCCCCATACTACCAGAAAGATATTAACAAACTAGAAAGAGTACAACGGAGAGTGACCAAAATGATACCAAGGCTGAGAAATCTGCCGTATGAAGAAAGACTAAAAAATCTAAACTTATTCTCCCTCTCAAAAAGAAGAATGCGAGGAGATTTGATTGAGGTTTTTAAAATGTTCAAAGGCTTTGACAACATTAATGTCAAAGATTACTTCTCATTAGACCAATCAAATACAAGAAGACGCCACGATTTCAAAGTAATTGGCAAAAGATTCTCTACGAACGAGAGTAAGCACTTCCTCTTTAACCGGGTTGTTAACGTGTGGAACTTGTTACCTTCCACTGACGTTGAAAGTAACACGATAACAACATTTAAAAATCGCTTAGATAAATACTTGGAATCTAATCCACAAATGAAATATTATCCTTTGCAATAAAAGATATGACAACCAGACATTTAATCGCAATTGGACTAATTGGATAGGATAGTTATAGCAGTAGTAGTAGTTCATCTTCTACCGCCTAGTTACCCTGTTTCCTTAATTGTAGTGTAATTTAGTTAACACAAGCAGCCTCGTTAGGGCCAGTAGGCCTGCTGTTGTTTGTTCTTCCTTTGTGTTCCTCTCTCCTTCCCCTCCCCTCTCCCGTCCTCTCTCCTTCCCCTCCCCTCTCCCGTCCTCTCTCCTCCCCCTCCCCTCTCCCGTCCTCTCTCCTCCTCCTCCCCTCTCCCGTCCTCCTCCCCTCTCCCGTCCTCTCTCCTCCTCCCCCTCCCCTCTCCCGTCCTCTCTCCTCCCCCTCCCCTCTCCCGTCCTTTTATCTCCCCCTCCCCTCTCCCGTCCTCTCTCCTCCCCCTCCCCTCCTCCCCCATTCTCTCTCCTCTCCTTCCCGTCCTCTCTCCTCCCCCTCCCTCTCCCGTCCTCTCTCCTCCCCCTCCCCTTTCCCGTCCTCTCTCCTCCCTCTCCCCTCTCCCGTCCTTTCTCATCCCCCTCCCCTCCTATCTCTTCCCCTCCCCTCTCCCGTCCTCTCTCCTCCCCCTCCCCTCTCCCGTCCTTTCTCCTCCCCCTCCCCTCCTATCTCTTCCCCTCCCCTCTCTCGTCCTCTCTCCTCCCGATCCCCTCTCTCGTCCTCTCTCCTCCCCCTCCCCTCTCTCGTCCTCCACCTCCCGCCTCTCTCCTCCCCCTCCCCTCTCCCGTCCTCTCTCCTCCTCCTCCCCTCCCCTCTCCCGTCCTCTCTCCTCCCCCTCCCCTCTTCCTTCCTCTCTCCTCCCCCTCCCCTCTCCCTTCCCCCTCCCCTCTCCCGTCGTCTCCTCTCCCCCTCCCCTCTCCCGTCCTCTCTCCTCCCCTTCCCCTCTTCCGTCCTCTCTCCTCCCCTCTCCCGTCCTCTCTCCTCCCTCTCCCCTCCCCTCTCCCGTCCTCTCTCCTCCCCTTCCCCTGTCCCGTCCTCTCTCCTCCCCCTCCCATCTCCCGTCCTCTCTCTTCCCCCTCCCATCTCCCGTCCTCTCTCTTCCCCCTCCCATCTCCCGTCCTCTCTCTTCCCCCTCCCCTCTCCCGTCCTCTCTCCTCCCCCTCCACTCTCCCGTCCTCTCTCCTCCCCCTCAGCTCTCCTGTCCTCTCTCATTCCCCTCCCCTCTCCCGTCCTCTCTCCTTCCCCTCCCCTCTCCCGTTCTCTCTCCTCCCCCTCCCCTCTCCTGTCCTCTCTCCTCCTCCTCCCCTCTCCCGTCCTCTCTCCTCCTCCTCCCCTCTCCCGTCCTCTCTCCTCCTCCCCCTCCCCTCTCCCGTCCTCTCTCCTCCCCCTCCCCTCTCCCGTCCTCTCACCTCCCCTCTCCCTCCCGTCCCTCCTCCTCCCCCTCCCAACTCCCGTCCTCTCTCCTCCCCCTTCCCTCTCCCGTCCTCTCTGCTCCCCTCCCCTCTCCCGTCCTCTCTCCTCCACCTCCCCTCTCCCGTCCTCTCTCCTCCACCTCCCCTCTCCCGTCCTATTATCTCCCCCTCCCCTCTCTCCTCCCCTCTCCCCCTCCCCTCCTCTCCCCTTCCCCTCTCCCATCCTCTCTCCTCTCCTTACCGTCTCCCGTCCTCTATCCTCTCCTTCCCGTCTCCCGTCCTCTATCCTCTCCTTCCCGTCTCCCGTCCTCTACCCTCCCCCTCCCCTATCCCGTCCTCTCTCCTCCCCCTCCCCTCTCCCGTCCTCTCTCCTCTCCTGTCCTCTCTCCTCCCCCTCCCCTCTCCCGTCCTCTCTCCTCCCCCTCCCCCCTCCCGTCCTCTCTCCTCCCTCTCCCCTCTCCCGTCCTCTCTCCTCCTCCTTCTCTCTCCCGTCCTCTCTCCTCCCCTTCCCCTCTCCCGTCCTATTATCTCCCCCTCCCCTCTCCCGTCCTCTCTCCTCCCCCTCCCCTCCTCCCCCATCCTCTCTCCTCTCCTTCCCGTCCTCTCTCCTCCCCCTCCCTCTCCCGTCCTCTCTCCTCCCCCTCCCCTCTCCCGTCCTCTCTCCTCCCTCTCCCCTCTCCCGTCCTTTCTCCTCCCCCTCCCCTCCTATCTCTTCCCCTCCCCTCTCCCGTCCTCTCTCCTCCCCCTCCCCTCTCCCGTCCTTTCTCCTCCCCCTCTCCTCCTATCTCTTCCCCTCCCCTGTCTCGTCCTCTCTCCTCCCCCTCCCCTCTCTCGTCCTCTCTCCTCCCCCTCCCCTCTCTCGTCCTCCACCTCCCGCCTCTCTCCTCCCCCTCCCCTCTCCCGTCCTCTCTCCTCCCCCTCCCCTCTCCAGTCCTCTCTCCTACCCTCTCCCTTCTCCTGTCCTCTCCCCTACCCTCTCCCCTCTCCTGTACTCTCTCCTCCCCTATCCTGTCCTTTCTCCTCCCCCTCCCCTATCCTGTCCTTTCTCCTCCCCCTCCCCTATCCTGTCCTTTCTCCTCCCCCTCCCCTCTCCTCCCCCTCCCCCGTCCTCTCTCCTCCCCCTTCCCCTCTCCCGTCCTCTCTCCTCCCCTTCCCCTCTCCCGTCCTCTCTCCTCCACCTTCCCTCTCCCGTCCTCTCTCCTCCCCCTTCCCTCTCCCGTCCTCTCTCCTCCCCCTCCCCTTTCCCGTCCTCTCTCCTCCCTCTCCCGTCCTCTCTCCTCCCCCTCCCCTCTCCCGTTCTCTTTCCTCCCCCTCCCCTCCTATCTCTTCCCCTCCCCTCTCTCGTCCTCTCTTCTCCCCCTCCCCTCTCTCGTCCTCTCTCCTCCCCCTCCCCTCTCTCGTCCTCCACCTCCCGCCTCTAGTCCTCTCTCCTCCTCCTCCCCTCTCCCGTTCTCTCTTCTCCCCTCCCCTCTCCCGTCCTCTCTCCTCCCCCTCCCCTTCTCCTCCATCCTCTCTCCTCTCCTTCCCGTCTCCCGTCCTCTCTCCTCCCCTCCCTCTCCCGTCCTCTCTCGTCCCCCTCCCCTTTCCCGTCCTCTCTCCTCCCTCTCCCGTCCTCTCTCCTCCCCCTCCCCTCTCCCGTCCTTTCTCCTCCCCCTCCCCTCCTATCTCTTCCCCTCCCCTCTCCCGTCCTCTCTCCTCCCCCTCCCCTCTCCCGTCCTTTCTCCTCCCCCTCCCCTCCTATCTCTTCCCCTCCCCTCTCTCGTCCTCTCTCCTCCCCCTCCCCATCCCCTCTCCCGTCCTCTCTCCTCTTCTTCCCCTTCCCCTCTCCCGTCCTCTCTCCTCCCCCTCCCCATCCCCTCTCCCGTCCTCTCTCCTCCCCTCTTCCGTCCACTCTCCTCCCCCTCCCCTCTCCCGTCCTCTCTCCTCCACCTCCCCTCCTCTCCCGTCCTCTCTCCTCCCCCTCCCCTCTCCCGTCTTCTCTCCTCCCCCTCCCCTCTTCCAGCCTCTCTCCTCCCCCTCCCCTCTCCCGTCCTCTCTCCTCCCCTTCCCCTCTCCCGTCCTCTCTCTCCTCCCCCTCCCCTTCCCCTCTCCCATCCTCTCTTATCCCAGTCCCTCTCCCGTCCTCCCTCCTCCCCCTCCCTCTCCCGTCCTCTCTCCTCCCCTCTCCCGTCCTCTCTCCTCCCCCTCCCCTTCCCATCTCCCGTCCTCTCTCCTCCCCCTCCCCTCTCCTCCCCTCTCCCATCCTCTGTTCTCCATCTCCCCTCTCCCGTCCTCTCTTCTTCCCCTCCCCTCCCCTCTCCCGTCCTCTCTCCTCCCCTTCCCCTCTCCCGTCCTCTCTCCTCCACCTCCCCATCCCCTCTCCCGTCCTCTCTCCTCCCCTCTCCCGTTCTCTGTTCTCCATCTCCCCTCTCCCGTCCTCTCTTCTCCCCCTCCCCTCTCCCGTCCTCTCCTCCCCTCCCCTCTCCCGTCCTCTCTCCTCCCCCTCCTCCCTCCCGTCCTCTCTCCTCCCCCTCCCCCTCCCGTCCTCTCTACTCCCCCCTCCCGTCCTCTCTACTCCCCCCTCCCTTCCTCTCCCCTCCCCTCTCCCGTCCTCTCTTCTCCCCCTCCCCTTCCACTCTCCCGTCCTCTCTCCTCCCCTCTCCCGTCCTCTCTTCTCCCCCTCCCCTCTCCCGTCCTCTCCTCCCCCTCCCCTTCCCCTCTCCCGTCCTCTCTCCTCCCCATCCCCATCCCCTCTCCCGTCCTCTCTCCTCCCCCTCCCCTTCCCCTCTCCCATCCTCTCTCCTCCCCCTCCCCATCCCCTCTCCCGTCCTCTCTCTTCCCCCTCCCCTCTCCCGTCCTCTCCTGGGAACCATCAGTGGAGCTCATCTCAGACACTCAGGGGACCTACTAGACAGAATCCGAGATATCTCCGCCAGAAACAAGAAGTTGGCCAGCCTGGACTTAAAAAGTCTCTTCACATGTGTCCCCTCGGATAAGGTAATACAGCTCCTTAGGGATAGAATCGAGAAGGAGAAAATCGACTTCCCCCTGCCCCCCAACCATTTTGTCGATTTGATCAAACTTTGTGTTGAATTTAATTATTTTAAATTCCAGGATAGTTTCTTCCACCAGAAATTTGGCATGGCCATGGGCTCTCCATTAAATGCAGTCCTGGCTAATTTATTCATGGAATTTCTAGAAACAGGACCCTTTGCCAACATCGTTCCCGAGCATGTGACCTGGCTGCGATATGTGGACGATATCTTACTCGTCACACCCAGGCGTTTCAATCTTCAGCGCTTGCAGACGGCCTTAAACGAAGTGGAGCCCACCATTCAGTTTTCCCTAGAGGAAGAAATCCACGATTCTCTTCCTTTCCTGGACACACACATCTTTAAGTACGGTAACCAACTTGAATTCAAAGTGTATAGAAAGCCCACCAACAAAAATGATTTAATTCATTTCTACTCCCACCATGATATAAGGACCAAGAGAGGAGTAGTAATAGTTTTTTTCCTTAGGGCATTTAGGATATGTAGTGCAAAATACTTAGAAGAAGAGTGCAGGTTTATTGAAGAGACCTTTTAAACACTAAAATGTCCAGAATTTCTTTTAGATAATTGCAGACACCAGGCCGCTAAGATTCGGGAAAGCCGTAGGCAGCAGGACAGCACAACAAGACGTCTCGTGTTGCCAACCGGCGACGTTGCCACCAACCTGACACATCTTGTAAGAACCACCAACTTGGAAATAGTGTGCCAGACAAGCAGAACAATAAAAGACATCACGAAGACGGAAACACACAACAACCAGACACCAGGCACCAAAGCCGGTGTTTATCGTATTCCGTGTTCAGGATGTGATAAAGTTTACATCGGAGAAACGTCACGCGACCTGAATACACGAATACGTGAACACCGTTACGACGTCAGGCATGATGTCACCACCAATGCATGTGTGACACATAGAAACAAGGAAAACCATCTTATGGACTGGAAGAATGCGGAGCTGCTGATACGGGAACCAGATAAAATCCGCAGGAAGTGTTTAGAAGCAGCAATCATTCAAGGAACGAACACTATTGAACAAAACAGGGGCATGTTTAACATATCTCCTCACATTATTCCCCTAATACCCATGGCCAGCAAAATATTAAATATTTAAACCACCCTTTGTGGACATTTCGCCCACGGACGTTTGGGCCAGCATTCTCATCCTTTCCCAGTGTCCAATCCCCCCCCCTTCTCCTCCTCCTCCTCTTCCTTCCCCCCCCCCTTGTTCTCTCCCCGTTCCCTCCTTTCCCCTTATTTAATCTCAAGCATTTGTATCTCAACTTGTACTTGAAAAAACTGTAATAAGCGAAACGTCGTACAAATAAAGGCTCCGTCCTCATATGGTGTTTATCTCGTCAAAAGGGTGGAGTGAAGGTGGAGGTAGAATGTAGATTGAGAGAAGCGAGTAAATGCCTTGGTGGTGTAAAAAGTGTAATGAGGAATAGGAATCTGGGAATGGATGCTAAGAGGAGACTGTATGAAGGAGTGATTGTGCCAACAGCACTGTATGGAGCAGAAACATGGAACATGAGAGATGAAGAGAGAAGGAACTTGAATGTGTTTGAGATGAAGTGTCTGAGAAGTATGATGGGGGTTACTAGGCTAGATAGAGTGAGAAATGAGGAAGTGAGGAGGAGAACAGGGGTGGAAAGGGAGCTGGGAGATAGGGTGGATGAAAGAGTATTAGGATGGTTTGGACACATGGAAAGAATGAGTGAAGAAAGACTAGTAAAGGAGGTATGGAAGGCAGATGTGGGGGGAGTGAACATGAGGGGACGTCCTAGGATGAGATGGATGGATAGGGTGAAGGGGGCTTTGGGGAAGAGGGGAATGTCTGTTGAGGAAGGACGGGAGAGGACAGAAGATAGGGGTGAATGGAGAATGGTTGTATATGGAAAATGTTGTGATGCATGAGGTGGATTGGACGGGGGAATGGGGGTGAGGTAGTGTGTGTGAGCAAAAATTTTGACGCAGCCCGAAGGGATTTCTCCCCGTCCTCTCCTTTATATGGGGGGACGGAGAGGGGGGGTCGCCGATTTAATGAAGCGGCCTTGCTGTGGATGTGCTGTGTCCTGCGACACTGCTTCTGACCCAGGGCAGTGGACAGGGTGCAGGGATGACCCGTCATCTAGGAGGTGCTAAGATGGGAAGGAGGGTGGAGGGGTGTGGAGTGTTTTCGGGGATGAAATGGGTGGGAATGTTTTTGTGCCTTGTCCTTTTTGGCTGCCCCCCTGGTAAGGGGGAAAAAAGCCTTGGTATATGTATGTATTGTTGTGAGCTTAAAGCCGACAATACAGAGAAGAGAAGCAGCATGTGTGTGTTCTTTTACCCCACAGTACCTCCTATATTAGGTTACCATAATGAGTGCAAACAGTTAAACATGATTGCTGGGATACCAGTGACAAATGCTCAAATTCTATACAATAAATACTGCTCAGCAAAACAAGTACGTCTGAGAACCTTCTTACTAAAAAATCATTCCTGGGGGAAATAAGAAAACCAGGGAAGAGGACCTCTGATATATCGGGTGCAAGAAAAGATCATACCTTACAGGAAGCACATGGTCCAAAGAAAAACACAAGGAAGCGATGCAGAGGATGCTATGAAAAAATCTCACTTTGTGAGGGATACAAGGTGGCCACAAACAAGGCTAGGAGAGTAACCACCTATTGCAACGAGTGTGAGGGTCAACCACACCTTTGCATTTCATATTTCAATGAAAAATATGACTAGTGTTATAAATAAATGATCAATATTTTGCTAAAAAACATTACTTGTATTTCAGATTAAAACATTTTCCTTTCAACGAATAAACTTACTGTCTTATTTTCATTTTATTTTCCAGTACCATAGCAATGCATCTGCAGCCTTTTAGATAAAAAAAAATATGCACAAATTGTTTACATACTCACGTTTGTGATACTTTTTAGAAGGTAATATTCGGGCCAAAGATGTACCGATACGCAACAAGTGAAACATCTGCTCAGTACACGGGTGGCCCAATATGCGGTTAATATGTCAAGGGACCTAATTGCATCTTGCAACGCAGCAAGACGGCAGGGCCTGACAACTGAAGCTGGTTTCCCCCACGGCTTCGTCCATACGGCAACCATCTCTCTCCTCATGTACGGCAACACTATCTCCTCATCCACTTGTTAAATAATTTTCAGACAAGGTAGAAATTTACACATGCCAGAAAGAGACCATTAGCTCCCCACCACCTCCCACCATCACAACTTGACCTGTCCCCTCCCTTCCACTCTTCCCCATATGGGGGGGGGGGGGGACTAGACTCATACATATATCAAGGGATTTCTAAAATTGCCAGGTTTCACTTCCGATATCACTCTCAAATCCTCTCCTCAGAATGTCAACCGTGGCAAGCCTCAACCCCTACAACTGTGGTCCCCAGCAACGGTAGTAACCTCCCCAGTAAATGGCTCAAACTCACAGGCCCAGACGGGGCTCAATCTGCAGACCCTGTGATTCACTTCACCATAGTCTTGGATCATGTGTTTCAACTCGTGATCAACAGTTATTAACCTCCTGGATGAGAGCTCAGTGCTTGTATGCACACACATACACACCCAGCTCCCTGCCCACGAGAGTTGGAGTAACGACTCATAGCACAGCGATACTGAAATTATTTCAGCCCTGGACATGAGTCGAACCCAGACTGCTATAGTGGCAGGCAAGAACTCTAACCACAGTGCCACGAGGTGTGTGACAAGAGACCAGTGCACTACCACTGCAGTGGCCAGGAAGGGAGGGAGGTAGCCAGAGTCAAATTAAGACGTAATTCAGCTCTCACCCATAGTTCATCCCCACCACCCCTCCCTCCCTCACTTATTGGCTCCTCCTGGATGACAGGTCATCCCTGCATCTCGCCCGCTGCCCTAGGTCAGAAACAACACAACAAGGCCGCTTCACCCAATTGGCGACCTCCCCCTCTCCATAATTAATATCTTAACCCATTCAACTCCGATGACAAGATGTCTTGTCATTTGGTCAAATAAAACAAAAAATCATAAAACACCAAAATGTTTGATCAAACACCAGAAAAATATGACGTCAATCCTCGCTTCGCTCGCAGCGAAGCGAGGATTGACGTCATATTTTTCTGGTGTTTGATCAAACATTTTGGTGTTTTATGATTTTTTGTTTTATTTGACCAAATGACAAGACATCTTGTCATCGGAGTTGAATGGGTTAAGAGACTTTAGCGATCTCCCCACCGGCATGAATCGTGCATTATTTTACGATGGGAGACTAAGGATCAGTCTCCGCTCAAAGACGAACAGTGACCACCTTTAATATTGACTGTCCGTCATTACTGCCCTAGTCTCCTTCACTTTTTTTTTTTTTTCTTGGTTTGCAGGTCTGATATCCACTCAAACCTCATCCTTGATATTAGCCTGGAACTGTTTGTACATGAACACAGGAAATAGCAACCACAGGACGCTACTGCAGTGATAATACCTGGAAGCTAATGTACCACACAGTGGTGGATGTCTGTAACAAAGAAAAGAATGTGGGAAGCTACTGACCATCTACAGAATCATGAAAGGAAAAACCGTCTTGATAGAGAGGACTTATTAAAGTGGGACAGAGGAAAAACAAGAGGACATGCAATGAAACTGAAAAAGGATAACTACAGAAGAGACCTGAAAAAGAACAGCTTTCCACACAGAGTGATGGATGTATGGAACAAATTGGATGAAGAAATAGTGTGTGCAAACACAATACAAGAATTTAAGAACTTGATCTTGCGAGATACAAAAACAGGTTACCACGAGCATAGCTCCCCTTCCTGTATAATACAACTAGGTAAATACATATACCAAGGCTTTTTCCCCCTTACAAGGGAGGTTCAGAGGGATTAGCTTGTTAAGTGTAGTTGGGAAGGCTTATGGGAGGATCTTGAGTGAGAGGATTAGGAGAGGAACAGAAGGAGTAATTGGTGAGGAACAGTGTGGATTTAGGACAGGTAGAGGTTGTGTAGATCAGATCTTTGTGGTAAGACAGATATGTGAGAAAGCTATAGGAAAGGGGAAGGATGTTTTTTGGGCTTTTATGGATCTCGAAAAGGCTTATGATTGGGTAGACAGGAAGGCACTGTGGGAGGTTATGCAGATATACAGGATAGGAGGAAAGCTTCTGGGAGCGGTCAAGAGTTTTTAGAGTAGTAGAGCTTGTGTCAGGATTGGAAATGGAGAGAGTGAGTGGTTCGAGGTAAAGGTGGGACTTCGTCAAGGATGTGTTATGTCGCCCTGGCTGTTCAACTTATACATGGATGGGGTGGTGCGAGAGATAAATGCAAGGGTAGTGGAAAAGGGATTGGAGATGGTTAAAGAAAATGGAGAAAAGTGGGAGGTGAGCCAGCTGTTGTTTGCGGACGACACTGCGCTTGTGGCAGGATCGGAGGAGGGATTGAGGAAGTTGGTAACAGAGTTTGGGAAAGTATGTGATTGAAGAAAGCTAAAGATAAATGTGGGTAAAAGTAAGGTGATGAGATGTACAAGGGGTGAAAGTGTCAGTAGACTGAAACTGAGCATTAAGGGAGAGCGACTGGAGGAAGTGGATAGTTTTAGATACTTGGGTGCAAATGTGGTAGGAAAAGGTGGAGTGAAAGTGGAGGTACAATGTAGGTTGAGAGAAGCGAGTAAATGTCTTGGTGGATTAAAGAGTGTAATGAGGAATAGACATTTGGGAATGGATGCTAAGAGGAGACTGTATGAAGGAGTGATTGTGCCAACAGCACTGTATGGGGCAGAAACATGGAACATAAGAGAAGAAGAGAGAAGGAGTTTGAATGTGTTTGAGATGAGGTGTCTGAGAAGTATGATGGGGGTTACTAGGCTAGATAGTGTGAGAAATGAGGAGGTGAGGAGGAGAACAGGGGTAGAAAAGGAGTTGGGAGATAGGGTTGATGAAAGAATATTAGGATGGTTTGGACACATGGAAAGAATGAGTGAAGAAGGACTAGTAAAAGAGGTGTGGAAGGCAGATGTGGAGGGAGTGAACATGAGGGGACGTCCTAGGATGAGATGGATGGATAGGGTGAAGGGGGCTTTGGGGAAGAGGGGAATGTCTGTTGAGGAAGGATGGGAGATGACGGAAGACAGGGGTGAATGGAGAATGGTTGTATATGGATGATGTGTGATTGCATGAGGTGGAATGGGCGGGGGGATGGGGGGTGAGGTAGTATGTGTGAGCAAAATTTGACGCAGCCCGAAGGGATTTCTCCCCGTCCTCTCATTTTATGCAATGGGGGGACGGAGAGGGGGGGGGTCGCCGATTTAATGAAGCGGCCTTGCTGTGGATGTGCTGTGTCTTGCGACACTGCTTCTGACCCAGGAGAGTGGACAAGGTGCAGGGATGACCCGTCATCTAGGAGGTGCTAAAATGAGAGGGAGGATGGAGGGGTGTGGAGTGTATTCAGGGATGGAATGGGTGGGAATGATTTTATGCCTTGTCCCTTTTGGCTACCCCCTTTGTAAGGGGGAAAAAGCCTTGGTATATATATGTATGTATGTATGTACAAGGGAGGTAGCCAAAAAAACAAAGATACAAAAACCACTCCCACCCATTCCATTCCTACCACACTCCACTCCCCTCCACCCTCTTCCCTCCCTCTTATCTTGGCACCTCCTGGATGAGGGGTCATCCCTGCATCTTGTCCATTGCCCTGGATCAGAAGCAGTGTCAAAAGACACAGCACATCCATGGCAAGCCCGCTTCATTAAAACAATATAGAATGGGCAATGAATTTAAGAGCAACTTAGACATTGCTAGATACAGAGACTGGACACCACAAGCGTAGTTCCACTTCCCATAAGATACAACTAGGTAAATACAGTGATGTCAAAGTCACTTCATGTCCGAGGTGAGCGGCACTCAGGAGCCATTACTCAGAGCAGATGCCCTTTCTAACTTCTGTGTTGCAGCTCTGATGTAATACGGTCCCCAAAGATAGAAATATTCTCCATTTCCAAGAACACCTGCTTACCCCATCGAGAGCAACTTGCTGAGGAACCTGCCTCTTCTTGTCCATGAACTTCTGAAGGTGTGCGAGGTTCGCCTAATCCAGTCGTTGTGTGGCAGTCCAACCAAAGATCTTAATTGTGCGATATGGCATGAGCAAACCAGCCCATGGCCACGTAACAGCAACTCTGTGATGCCGTCCATTGATGCCACCCTATGGGAGAAGGTGGTCAGTAGACAATTGGGCTCGTAACGTGGCATTACACTCAGAAAGGTCGTCCCTACCCCCTACCCACTACCTGAATCAATAGCAATGAAGCAACTATTGATGGGTCATCTAACTAAAAACGCACGTACAAGCGACAGGAGCATATAAATGTAGCTGCATGCTACAACAATCAAGCCATTATGCATGTATGTGTCTATCTTTATATCAAGAGCTTTTTCCCCCTTATTAGGGAGGTAGCCAACCCAAAGGCCACTCCGATCCACCACCCTCATTTCCCTCTCATCTTAGCTCCCCGTGGACGAAGGGTCTTACGTATGCACACCCTAATTCCCCACCTTTAGCAGTGGCAAAACCCATAGTACTGGACTCGTTCATTCTCTTGGGGAACTTGCACTTGGCACAATACAGGAGGTCAGCGGCATTCTTGGCACCGCAGTGAGGATCTGGACACTTCCAATCCATTCCCGATGAGGCAGCAGACGCACCTGCTGGCACAAATGAACATGCATAAAAATCGGAGACGTCCGAATTCCTACTCAGCCAAAATGGGGAGTCATTATTAGAAAACATTTTTTTCTTTTCTAATCCGTCTACAAGGAGGCTATAAACTGACAAAGATTAATCGAAGTTACACAATTCAGCTTACCCAACAAAGTAATGTAATAACCTTCCAATATACAGTTACAATTTAAACTACGAACTTAAAAACTATATATGATAAGGAATCTTTCCAATTGTAGAAAGTTTAAGATTGTACCGATATACTAAAAAAATAAGTAATAAATATATATATATATATATATAAATAATAAAGTAATAGAAAATATATATACATAAATTACAAAATAATACATAGATATACCAAGAGCTTTTTCCTCCTTACAAGGGAGGTAGTCAAAGACATAAATCCACTCCCACATAATAACAATATATATATAACCCTAAAAATGCGACAATGCCCAAAGCGTGTCCCAGGAATCACACTAATTGGGCTAATGTATGGCCCGTATACATATACCAAAGGCTTTCTTTCCCCGTTACAAGGGAGGTAGCCAAAAAACAAAGGCACAAAAACCACTCCCACCCATTCCATCCCTATCACATTCCACTCCCCTCCACCCTCTTCCCTCTCTCTTATCTTGGCACCTCCTGGATATGCACACAAACAAAATTCTTCGCTGAACTTACCAGACGAGGCATTACTGCCGCCTTTCTTGGTATCCAAACCCTTCTTATGGTTCTTCTTTATGACTTTTCCTACATCTACGTTCTCCGCCCCAGAACTGGAGGCTGTCATCTGCTGGGGTGGTGACTCTTGTGGGTTATTGGAGGAACGGGGGATACTTTGTGGATTTACTGTCAACGTGAAGGGGTTAGGAGAGGTGGCAGAGGACGAAACGGCTGTGGAAGAGGAAGAAGAAACAGGAGGAGGAGCGGGAGAAGCATCAAGATGATGATGAGAGGAACATTTTGCATCAGAATCGCTTTTACTCAACTTGTCTTCTGCCTGACATTCGATCATGTTTGGCAGAGGGCACGGGTTATGTCGACAAGAAACGTCTGGGTCTTCTGTGCTCTCCCAACACTTCAAAGCAGTATTGTTCTAGCTAAACAAATCCACAAAGGACTCTTCATGGTCGTAGAATGTCGGTCTGCACTTAGCCTTCACTGCCTCTACACAGACAACACCTGCACCTTCTCGCACAGCAACCTCGGCTCTGACGTAACTATCGGCGGTTTCTTTGGCTGAATTAGATACCTCATCGTTAGCTTCACACATGACCTCTTTGTGGTCCAAGCCCACTTCTGCTCCGTTTCAGAGGGAAGAATCAAGAACTTTGGCTTCATCTAAACAAGGAACCTCCTGAACCTGAAGATCACGTTCCTCTTGGTGTCTCTTGGTTCCAATTCACACCTGGATGCTCATCCTTCCAAAATTATTCTTCAGATGTCAGTTCCTCAGGCAAGATATTCCTTGGTATGGGATTCGTAAACTCAGGCTCCTGCGGAAAGTCCTCTACAGCCGTGGACATCCCGGCACTAACCTCCGCAGGCTCAGAATCTGTTAATACATCTTCCTTGGTCATCAAACTCCTGTGTATTGGACTCATGAATATATCACCTCTGGGAACAGGGTGTACGTATCAATCTGCCTGACCTTCCGACATGTACCTGTTCGGGAAGGTCTCCCAAGGAACAGGTTCCCGAGGTCTATCGCTTCTGGGTTCCTGAAGTCCTTAGTGTTCTGGTAATAAGTCTCCCCGTACTTTGATTAAGAGACCTTCCCCAGTCTGGGCTGCATCGTGCAGGACATTGGTGGCCCCGAGTGACTCGTCAACACCCTGGCTGAGTTCCTTGACGCCTGTGTTCTCCAGGTTCCGGTCACTGTTTCCGTTAGATGATATGTCTATGACAGGCTCCCCTATGAATACGAATGCCTCAGGATTCAGTTCTCCTCCTGCTGCCCCTTCAACGGGTTCCGCAACGCAACCGATTCCTTTTCTGCCTCTTCCTTCCCTCACCCATTCGTCACATCCCGCGCCACCTCGGCCAGCCTTGACTATGGCTGAAGACTTTTTTGCCTTTCACACTACCTTTGGGGTATGGAGTACTCCCTTTCCTCGGCAAGGACTCCCTCGAGGTGTCGTGCCCTTTCTGGTACTCCGTAGCAGCCACAAACAGAATGCCTCAGAAGCCCTTGATGTGTAGCCAGTAGTTACACAAACTGACACCGATTAAACAGCTCTCGCACATCTGCTGTGTGTGTGTGGGGGGGGGGGAATACGAAAGAAAAGAACTGTATGCCTAAAATATACCCTGTCTGGGGTATTGGCTGCATGTTATTGTGGCAAAGTAGCATGCAGTTGATACTTTAGGGTCTATATGTGGCATCCCTACGGATCAGAGCCACACATAATTTTGTCTGTGATAGAGGAAAACTCTGCATAGTGAAATGATGACACTTTTATTCTACAACTGTCTCTCTGTTATGTTGTCCCCCAACCCCTTGTTACTGTCCTGTACTATTTCTCTGAATATTCATTTCCTTTTTTTTTTTTTTGCCTACCTACCCTGTAGTGGGGGCAAAAGAATACTGCCACCAAGTATTTCCACTTGAGTCATAAAAGGCGACAAAAAAGGGACGGGGGATGAGATAAGGCGTCCTACTACCTGTAGCCCAAAAGGGGACATTCCTAAAAAAGAAAGTAAAGGCATAAGAGGGTCTGGGAGCTTTCCAACCAGTACCCTAAGGTTTGGGTTTTTTAATGTGTGTGGATGTGGTACAGATGAGAGTAAAAGGGAAGAGATAGGCAGTATGTTTGTGAGAAGATGGATGTACTGGCTTTGAGTGAAACTAAAATGAAAGGAAAGGGCCACTCTGAGTTTGGGAGTGTAGCTGGGAGGTACTCTGGAGTGAAGAGAGGATGAGGGAGAGAAGGGGTGGCTATACTAGTAAGTGAAGAGATAAGTATGCGGGTAGTGGAGTGGAAGGTGTCATCAAGGTTGATGTCAATGAAGGTGAAGCTGGGAAAGGAGATGTGGGTTTTTGTGTGTATGGCCTGGTAGTGAGAAGAACGTAGAGGAAAGGGAGGCTTTTTGAGTAGATATAAATGAGTACATAGAAGGATTAGGGAGAAATGTCAATGTAATTGTGTTGGGAGACCTAAATACTGGGGTAGGAAATTAGCCAATTGACGGAGTGATTGGGAAGTATGGAGTTCCAGGTAAAAATCATAGTGGAGAATTGATGGTGGAGATGTGTCTTGAAAAAGAGTTGATGATACCAAATACAGTGTTTTGGATGAAAGTCAAGCATAAGTACACATGGGAGAGGGTGGTGGATGGAAGGGTGGCAGATAGTGTTAATGGACTATATAGTGGTGACCAGGAGTATGGTAGGAAGAGTTAAGGATGTACATGTTCTAAGGAGAGAGAATTAGGGAATATCAGATCATTTCCTGGCGGAAGGTAAATTGAGAGTGGAGAATAGGTGGAGAAAGAGGAAAAGGGCAGAAGGTAGGGAGGTACTTAGAGTGAACTGCTTAAATGAGGAAAAAAAGGAGAATGAGTATAAGAAGAAGTTGAGAGAGAGTAAAGGGGGGTTTACACGGTCTAACGGTTCGTCGAACGCGGTTCGACAGACAGACACGTGTTTAAAGTGATGTGTGAACGGGGTATTTGGTTGTCAAACACGTTGTTCGACAACCAAATACCCCGTTCACACATTCACACATCACTTTAAATACGTATCTGTCAAACCGCGTTCGACGAACCGTTAGACTGTGTAAACCCCCCTTAAAGGATAGAGTAGAACTAGGAGTGGAGGAGGAATGGGGATGGTTCAAGGAGGGAGTCATAAGGTGTGCAAAGATGGTGTGTGGAACAAGGAGGGCGGGTGGAAATAGAAGGAAGGGTAGTGAATGGTGGGATGAGGAAGCAAAGAAGGGTGTAGAAGAGAAGAAGCAGGCATTCATAGATTGGCTACAAATTAGGACGAGGGAATTGTATGAGAGGTACAAAGAAAAAGGAAGTTATGCATAAGATAAAGGAAGCAAAGAGGAGAGCAGATGTGAAATGGGGAAAGAGTATGACAGAAAATTTTGAAAGTAATAAAAAGATGTTTTGGATGGAAATTAAAAGAGGAAGAGGAGGCGAATCAAGTAAAGAAGAAAAGGTAAAAGGTGCAGATGGAGAGATGATAATGAAAGAGAAGGCAGTGAGAGGAAGGTGGGCAGAGTATTTTAGGGACTTGCTAAATATGAAGGATAGGGAGGGAAAGGTAGTTGCAGTGGGAAGCGCTAAGAAAATGAGAGTGATGAGTGAGGAAAATGGAGTAGAAATAGGGAAGGATGAAGTGGATGCAGCTGTTAAGATAATGAGAGCAGGTAAGGCACCTGGTCTGGATGGATGCCATGCAGAATGTCTGAAGAAAGGAGGTACAGTTATGGTGGACTGGCTGGTGAGGTTATCTAATGTTTGTTTAAGAGAGGGTAGAGTGCCGGAGGACTGGAGGAGTGCCTGTATAGTTCTGCTTTACAAAGGAAAGGAGGACAAGTGTGAGTGTAGTAGTTTTAGAGGGATCAGCTTGTTGAGTGTAGATGGGAAAGCTTATGGGAGGGTCTTGACTGAGAGGATTAGGAGAGGAACAGTGTGTTTTTAGGACAGGTAGGGGATGTGTAGATCAGATTTTGATGGTAAGACAGATATGTGAAAAAGCTATAGAGGTAAGGATGTTTTTTTGGCTTTTATGGATCTGGAAAAGGCTTACGACAGGGTAGACAGGAAGGCACTGTGGGAGTTACTGCAGATATATGGGATAGGAAGAAAGCTGTTAAGAGCACTCAAGAGTTTTTATGAGAGTAGTACAGCTTGCATTAGGATTAGAAATTGAGAGGGTGAATGGTTTGAGGTAAAGGTGGGACTTCATCAGGGGTGTGTTATGTCACCCTGGCTGTTCAATCTTTACATGGATGGGGTGGTGCGAGAGGCGAAATCAAGGGTAGTGGGTCAGGGGTTGGAGATGATTAAAGAAAATGGAGAAAAGTGGGAGGTGAGCCAGCTGTTGTTTGCTGACGACACTGCGCTTGTAGCAGGATCAGAGGAGGGATTGAGGAAGTTAGTGACAGAGTTTGAGAAGGTGTGCAAATGTGACAGGAAAGGGAGGAGTGGGGGTGGAGGTAGAATGTAGTTTGAGAGAAGTGAGTAAATGCCTTGGTGGTTTAAAAAGTGTAATGAGATATAGACATCTGGGAATGGATGCTAAAAGGAGGTTATATGAAGGAGTGATTGTGCCAACAGCAATGTACGGGGCAGAAACATGGAACATGAGAGAAGAAGAGAAAAGGAGTTTGTATGTGTTTGAGATGAAATGTCTGAGAAGTATGATAGGGGTTACTAGGCTAGATAGAGTGAGAAATGAGGAGGTGAGGATAACAGGGGTGGAAAGGGAGCTGGGAGATAGGGTTGATGAAAGAGTATTAGGATGGTTTGGACACATGGGAAGAATGAGTGAAGAAAAATTAGTAAAAGAAGTGTGGAAGGCAGAGGTGGAAGGCGTGAATATGAGGGGGCGTCCTCGGATGAGATGGATGGATGGGGTGAAAAGGGGCTTTACAAAAGAGAGGAATGTTTGTAGAGGAAGGACGGGAGAGGACAGAGAATAGTGGTGAATGGAGAAGGGTTGTGTATAGATGATGCTGTGATGCATGAGGGGGAGTGGGTGGGGGATGGGGGGGTGAGGAAGTCTGTATGAGAAAAAATTTGACGCAGCCCGAAGGAATTTCTCCCCGTCTTCTCCTTTCCTGCATGAGGGGATGGAGAGGGGGGGTCGCCGAATTTATGAAGCGGCCTTGCTGTGGATGTGCTGTGTCTTGCGACACTGCTTCTGACCCAGGGCAGTGGACAGGATGTAGGGATGACCCGTCATCCAGGAGGTGCCAAGATAGGAGGGAGGTAGGAGGGGAGTGATTTCTATGCCTTCTTTTTGGCTACCCCACCCCATGTAAGGGGGAAAAAGCCTTTGGTATATGTATGTATAAAATCACTTCGCCCTTTTAGCACATGATGCGTAACTTTGTTATTTTATATGTATTTTGTCTCAAGATCACTTACACTGACCCCCATTGCTTCTTTTAATTCTGGATGAAGGTGGGAGAGAGATGGGAGGAGAGAAGGAGAGAGAGAGATGGGGAGGGGGAGAGGGGGAGAGAGAGAGAGGGGGGGATGGGAAGAGAGAAAGAGGGGGAGAGAGAGGGAGGGGGTAGAGAGAGGGAGAGGGAGGGGGAGGGAGGGAGGGAGGGAGGGAGAGAGAGAAAGAAAGAGGGGGAGAAAGAGGGGGAAAGATAGGGGGAGAAAGAGGGAGAAAGAGAGGGGGAGAAAAAGAGGGGGAGAAAGAGAAAGAGGGAGAAGGGGAGAGAGAGAGGGAGAGGAAGAGAGAGAGAGGGGGGAGAGAGATGGGAAGCAACACCAAAGACCTGCACCTTCTGGAGGATGACCTCGCGCTGCACATCTGGGCCACCTCACTCTGAAAGTCGCCACATGTATGATTTGAAAGATTAAGACAAAGAAAAGGGGAAGGGATTATATACATATACATATATGTGTATATATATATATATATATATATGTATATATATATATATATATATATATATATATATATATATATATATATATACTGTATATATATATATATATATAAATATATACATATATATATATATATATATATATATATATATATATATATATATATACGGTATATAAATATATACATATATATATATATACAAATATATATATACTGTATATATATATATATATATATATATATGCACAAATTCTACAAATCACACGTGAATCACTAATATGCAGAGTCCACTAGGAAAAGGAAATACACATGGAGTCCGAGAGCTTTCGTGATATATTCACATTATCAAGGAGTACAGAAAAGTGAGAACAAAAAAATGGGGATACAGAGTATAAATAGGACAAGAGAGACATTTACCCTCCTCTCCGAAGCCTGAAAGCTCAGGTTGGGTCACTCAGCGAGGTCATGGAAACAGATCATTATTACATTAACTTTTAAAATATGTACTATTTATATTACTGGCGAACCAAAACAAAAGTTTGAAAAAAAAGAAAGAAAAAATTTATTTGTACTTCCTTTTAATGAAAATTTTATAGAGATTCTCAATATACTTAAAAATTTCAATGTAAATGTAGCTTTCAAGAACAATACAACTCTAAAAAATCTTCTCAAAGAATTCCCCTGATAATTCTACAGGCTGTGTATATAAAATACCTTAGTAAATGTGACATATATTATGTAGGTCAAACAGGAAAAGAATTAGAGGATAGGATTAAACAGTGCAAAAACAGCATAAAAAAGGGCCAGGAATCTAGTGCACTTTCTAAACATGTTTGTGAATTTGAACATCCTATTGACTGGAAAAATGCTTCAAAAATTATACAATGTAAGAGTATAACAGAAAGAAATATCATAAAGTCAGGAATTATCAAATCCAATTATGACCAACTCATTAATAATAGTTTAGGATTATATAAATTAGATCCATATATTGTCAGTAATATAAATAGTACATCACATTAAAAAAAAATTAATGGGCCCTTACGCCGTTTCACGGTAAAAAGGATTACACCCGAAGGAGCGCTGTACTCGATCATAGGCTGTGAGGGTTTTTTGTGAACATGCCTGAAACAAATCTGAAATTATGCCACCAACAAAACCGACTTTCTACGGCGTTCCGGTTGATTCGAGGGAAGAGGAATGGCCAGAGCTACTTCAAAATTGGCAGTCCAAAGGTATCGCCATTTCTGGAAATGGGTAACGGAGAAGAAGAAGCTCGACAAGAAGGAGTTAAACAACGAGAAGACTAAAGCTCTAAAAAGTGAACATAAGGAGAAGTTTCCTAGCCTCTATGACGACAGCCAAACAAAGAAGTTTCAAGTAAAAGAGGAGATAAAGTTATTCCAGAGAAAGGCGATAGCCTTTAACGAGCTCCTGAAAGAACAGAAAAATTACGTCTACGACGAAGGTTTGCTTGATTCCTTGGAGCCCTATAGTGGAGAGATTTCCGAAGAAAGGGTAGAAAGTTTCATCAAACACTACTTCGCTGGCTATAAGAACTTCACCAAAAACGGAGGTAGGTCTGATCACACAGACTACCAGAAACACTATCTCTGTACGAGTTTAGGGACACAAAAACGCATTCAAAAGGCGAAAGCCTACGCCATAAAAACAGCTCGAAAACGAGCCCCCGAGCCAAAAAAGGAAGAAGAAAGCGTTCCCATGATTGTCGAAGAAGGAGAAGAAGAGCAAGAACAAACTGCGGGACCTGCCAGAGCGAAGCTCGAGGAGTTTGAGAGTAGTCCCTCTCCTCAAACCATAATAGAAGAGCAACATCCTGTCACGTCTGCAGACATGGAAACGGAGAAAATTGTCTCCGCCGCCGCACCTGCTGGTGACACACTAGCAGAGCAAAGGCAAAGCCTCAAAGAGCTCAAGGCTCAAAACCGTGAAGTTAGACAAAGGCGCCCCAAGCGGACAAAAGCTGAAATAACTAAAGAAGTCAAGATGTCTAGAGATATTAAGAATGAAATCAAGCTCATGAGATTGCGTGCAAAGATTCCCGCTGGCGGTTTTCTCTCCTGTGCCATCATTCCCAAACCGTCCGAGGACGAAGAAGTTCGTGCTGGAGTCCTAGAAAGAATAGCCAGTGTGCGCGAAGCGCGTGAAGAACGCAGTAAGAAACCCGTGTTCCTAGAGATGAAAGAGCGAATGCTCAGCACGTTTTGCGGTTACATCTCTGAAACCAGCGAAGCCAAGGTGCCTCAGCACTCGGTAGGCGAGATGGGCGCCTATAGATGCAAGCACTGCCAAGCGTTACTCTTCAAGAGAGAACGAAAGACGTTATGTTGTAACGGAGGAAAAACACCCAAGGCAATATACGAGTTGTCACCCCTGGGCGATAACATCAAAGGCTTCTACGACGGTTCCTCCAAACTGTCGATCCACTTTCTTGATAACATCGTAGGGTTTAACAGTATCTTCTCTTTTACGTCCTTTGCGTCCTCGGGGACCTTGGAGGACAAAAGAGAGTCTGCAATCTTCTACAAAATCCAGGGTAAAATTTACCACCGTCTGGGTGGCATGAAGCCTAACTTGATGATTACGGAAGACGACAGCAGTCGTTTGGGTCTCAAAGATCCAACGTCAAGGAAAACGTTTTGGAAATCTGCAGTAAATTTCCTGGATTTGTACTTCTACCACGACAAGGAACAGCAATTAAAACTACGCTGCAACAGGTTTACCTACAGAAATAAAGACGGCGAGAGTCCCGAGACGTCTAAGCGTAGGAAACGCGAGGACGAACAATACCGAAGGAATGAGGGAATTATAGAGCTGTTATACACGTATTTGGTTAACAACAACGCTGCGCTGAGGGAAATCCTCAAAGAGGCGGAGACGTCAGCGAAGCTGGTCCAGGCTTACGTTACTCGAAGGGTATTTTGAACGTAAATTTAACACCAGCACAAATCCCATATATAGATGACTTGCGATAACAGCTAGATGTTGACAATAAATAAAAAGCAATATGATTTTTATATTTTATTTTCCAAAAACGGGGCGTAGCCCAGGGCGCGCCGCGCCGCAGGCCAAGGCCCCCGGCGTAGCCGGGCCGGCGCAGCCGGTGGGCTTGTATTTTAAAAGTTAATGTAATAATGATCTGTTTCCATGACCTTACCGAGTGACCCAGCCTGAGCTTTCAGGCTTCAGAGAGGAGGGTAAATGTCTCTCTTGTCCTATTTATACTCTGTATCTCCATTTTTTTCTCACTTTTCTGTACTCCTTCATAATGTGAATATATCACAAAAGCGCTCGGACTCCGTGTGTTTTTCCTTTTCCTAGTGGACTCTGCATATATATATATATATATATATATATATATATATATATATATATATATGTGTGTGTGTGTGTGTGTGTGTGTGTGTGTGTGTGTGTGTGTGTGTGTGTGTGTGTGTGTGTGTGTGTGTGTTTTACCTAGTTGTATTTACCTAGTTGTATTTTGCGGGAAGGGGAGCTATGCTCGTGATGTCCCGCCTTTGTATCTCGCAGTGTCTAGTTTGTTTTTAAACTCATGAATGGTTTTTGCACATACTATTTCATTGTCCAGTTTGTTCCAAGTGTCCAAAACTCTATGAGGAAAACTGTTTTTCTTCAGTTCTCTTCTATAGCTATGTTTTTTGATTTTCTTTCCATGTCCTCTTGTGTTTCTTTTGTCCCAGTTTAGTAAGTTCTCTCTATCGAGTACCTCTGTGCCTCTCATGATTCTGTAGATGGTCAATAGGTCACCTCTCTCTCTTCTTTGCTCCAGTGTCGGTAACTCCAGTTTAGCCAATCTCTCCTCGTATGATAGGTTTGCAAGTGCAGGTGCCATTTTTGTAGCTGCTCTTTGGATTCTTTCTATTTTCTTTATATTCTTTTTGGTACTGGGGGACCACAATGTCACCGCATACTCTAATCTAGGCCTTATCAATGTAACCAATATTTTTTTCATCATGTCTTCGTCCAAGTATGTAAACGCCACTTTTATTGATCTTAGCAAGTTGTAAGTCTCCCCGACAATTTTGTTAATCTGTATATCATAGGACAAGTCGTTCGTGATAATTACTCCCAAATCTTTTTCGGATCCTACTTTCTTTACTTCTTTGGTTCCAATTGTATATTTTCCTGATATTCTGTTTTTGCTTTTTCCAAACTCCATTATGCTACACTTCTTAGTATTAAAGTCCATTTCCCATTTCTGACTCCAGTTCCATACCCTATTTAGGTCTTCTTGCAGTGCTTCACAGTCCTCATCAGTTTCTATTTTCCTTAGCAGTTTGGCGTCATCGGCAAAGAAGCTCATGTAGCAGTTCACGTCCTCGTCCATGTCATTCATATAGATAGCAAACATTATTGGTGCCAGCACAGATCCTTGCGGTACTCCACTGATCACCTCTTTCCAATCTGAATATTTTTCTCTGAGCACTACTCTCATCTTTCTACCAGTCAGAAAGTCCTTTATCCATTTTAGTAGGTTTCCTTGTATTCCTCCTATGTGTTCCAGTTTTTTTAGTAGTTTTCTGTGTGGTACTTTGTCAAAGGCTTTTTGCAAGTCTAGGAATGCACAATCAGCCCATCCATTTCTTCCTTGCACTATGTCTATTAGTCTTGAGTAAAAGCATATTAAGTTTGTGGAGCATGATCTTCCTTGTCTGAATCCGAATTGTCTTGGGTTTAATATGTCATTGTCTTCCAGATGTTTTACCCATCTATTCTTGATTATTTTCATGTATGTGTGTGTATTTACCTAGTTGTATTTACCTAGTTGTATTTTACGGGAAGGGGAGCTATGCTCGTGGGGTCCCGTCTTCATATCTCAATTTATCTAAACTATTTTTAAATTCATGTATTGTTTTTGCACACACCACTTTCTCATCTAACTTGTTCCAACTGTTTATTACTCTGTGAGGAAAGCTGTTCTTTTTCAAGTCTCTTCTATAGCTGTCTTTTTTTATTTTCTTTCCGTGTCCTCTTGTATTTCTGTCATCCCATTTTATCAGATTCTCTCTGTCAGTAATTTCTATGCCTTTCATGATTCTGTAAATAGCTATCAAATCTCCTCTCTCTCTTCTTTGCTCTAGTGTCTGTAGTTCAAGTTTTTCTAGTCTCTCTTCATATGATAGTTTTGAGAGTGTTGGTGCCAGTTTTGTAATTGCTCTTTGTATTCTTTCAAGTTTTTTTATACATTTTTTTGTACTTGGTGACCATATCGTTGCTGCATATTCCAATCTTGGTCTTATCAGGGTGATTAGGATTTTCTTCACCATTTCTTCATCCAGGTATGTAAATGCAACTTTGATTGTTCTTATTAAATTATAAGTTTCTCCAAAAATCTTATTTATATGTTTCTCAGGTGACATATTATTCATAACAATGACTCCCAGGTCCTTCTCATTTTCTACTTTGTTTATTCCTTCTTCTCCCAATTTATATGCTCCTGTTATTCTGTTTTTGCTTTTTCCAAATTCCATTATACTACACTTTTTTGTATTGAACTCCATCTCCCACTTCCTACTCCATTCCTGTACTATATTTAGATCTCTCTGTAGTGATTCACAATCTTCTTCAGTTTTCACTCTTTTCAGTAGTTTTGCATCATCTGCAAAGAAGCTCATATAGCTTTCTATTCCTTCATCCATATCATTAATATATATAGCAAACATTATTGGGGCCAGAACTGTTCCCTGCGGAACACCGCTTATTACTTCATCCCATTTTGAGTGCTGGTTTCTTATCACTACTCTCATTTTTCTTTCTTGCAAAAAGTCTTCCATCCAATTTAGTAGTTTTCCCTGTATTCCTCCTTCAGTTTCTAATTTCTTAAGCAACTTCTTATGTGGAACTTTGTCAAAAGCTTTCTTTAGGTCTAGAAATGCACAGTCCGCCCATCCATCTCTTTCTTGTATTATATCTTAGCCTTGAATAGAAACATATTAAATTGGTGACACATGATCGTCCTTGTCTGAATCCAAATTGCCTTGGATTTAACACTTTGTTTTTTTTTCTAAATATTTTACCCATCTACTTTTGATAATTCTTTCACAAATTTTTGCTAATGTACTTGTTAGAGAGACTGGTCTATAGTTTGTAGGTTCTTCTTTATTTCCTCCTTTATATATAGGTACTATATTTGCTTTTTTCCAATCTTCTGGAACTTTTCCTTCTTTCAAGGAACTGTTTAGTATGCTATGTATTTTCTCTACCAGTTCATTCCTGCATTCTTTCAGAATCCAGTTTGCTATTTCATCTGGTCCATGCGATTTTCTGACATCAAGATTACTCAAGTGTGTCAATATTTCATTCTTTGTTACTTCTATTTCTTCCATAGGGGGGACTTTCTCTTTCCATTCAATCTCTTCAGGTTGTATGTTCTCCCTTGTAAACACTGATTTAAAATGTTTGTTCATAATTTCCGCCATTTCTATTTCCTCAGTGTATTCAACTCCCTCTTGTCTTAATTTCTCCAAGTCTTGTTTGTTTTTCAGTTTATTGTTTACATATCTGTAGAATAGTTTTGGTTGCTCTTTACACTTTTCTATGACATCTTTTTCATATTTTCTCTTTTCCTCTCTGCACGTTTGTACATATTCATTTCTATAACCGGTATATATTTTCCATTTTTCAGGTCTTCTGTCTTTTTTCCATCTGGTCCAGGCTTTGTCTCTTTTGTCTTTTAACTCCCTACAACTTTTGTTGTACCAGCATTTTACATATTCTTTTTCTTGTTTTTGTCTTGGGACATAATTTTCCACTCCTTTTTTGTAAATTTTTGTCAAAATATTCCATTTCTCTTCCACTGTTGTTTCTTCTTTGTATATTTCTTCCCAGTTTTCTTGTTGAAAGAATTCTCTTATTTTATCAAAGTTTGTTTTTTCATACATCATTCTTCCTTTTCTATATTGCTCATTTCTTTTCATATATTTTTCTTCATTAAGTTCCAGTTCAATCAATATGTGGTCACTTTTACTTATTGGTGTTTTATATTCAATCTTGTCCACTATTCTAGGTTCAGATGTAATTATTAAGTCTAGTCTCGAAAGTTCTTCTTCATTTCTATACCTGGTGTTCTCCTGTATCCATTGTGTCATAGTATGGTCAGTAATCATCTCAAGTAGAGCGTTTCCCCATGAGCTGTCTCCACCCTTTACTGTCATTTCTTCCCAGCAGATTTCTTTGCAATTAAAGTCGCCCATTATAACTATTCTTCCTCCATCTTCCATTATTTCCTTTAATGTTATCTTTGTGTCCTCTAACATACTTTTATGTTCACTCTCCTCCCATGAGGCTGTTTTCGGAGGCACATAATTGATCACAAATTTTCTGCTCTTCTTATCTCTGTCTTCCACTTCTATCATAATCATCTCTACTCTATTCTTTCCATATATGACACCCTTCACGTTTATATCCTTCTTAGTCAGGAACATAACTCCACCCCCTTGCTTTTTCTCTCTGTTTTTAATCCAATGATTATATGCATCATGTCCTACACTGTTGGGTGGTAGTGGGCCTTTTAATTTTGTTTCTACAATTCCCATTATGTCCGGTTCTTTTTCTTTCAAATAATCATTCAGCTCATTCAATCCTGTTATTAATCCATCTATATTTGTGTAAGACACTCTTAGTTTTCTGTCACTTCCATTGTGTTCTCTGTTTCCCTTTTGTTTTTCTCTTGTATGTCGAACTGCCTTAGTTTCATATTCACTACTCTCCAATAGAATCTCTCTTTCTCTGACTCCGTTCTGCTCTCGTTTTTTTTTTTTCTTAGCTTCAAGTCTTTTCTGCTTTTCTTCCTCTCTTTCGTCTTTATTCATTTCCCTTTTTATCCATACCTTTTTATATTGTTCACTTGTTGCTAGTTTCCCTGTTTTGGATAAGATATTCTCTGCCGTCGTTTGTGACCTGAATTTAATCTTAATTGGTCTAGTCTTGTCTGTACTATATTTCCCGAGTCTGAATTTCTCTTCGATTTGTTTCATTATTTCTGGCTCATCTTCCTGAACTAATTCTAGTAAATTTCTTACTTTTTCATTTTCCTCTTTGATTCTTGTGGTTCTAGCTGGGTTATGTTTCTCTTCCATTCCTAATATAATTATACATTTCTTTTTGTCTGCTAAGTCTCTTACAATATTCTCCTTCTGTCTCATCACTTTGATAATTGAGTCTTCAGTTTGTTCTTTCATTTGCTGTTTAATTATATCAGAAAATGCAACTTCACTATTTTCTTGTATCTTCCTCCACCCCTCTGCCTCTTTTGCTATTGTTTCTCTATTGTCTCTATTGTTCCTTTTTAATTCTTCATTCTCCACTTTTACTTCTCTTAACTGTCTTTTCATTTCTTCTATTTCATCAGTTAAGTTTTTGTTCGCCTTCTCTAGTTCTTCCAATTTTTCAAACCTCTCGGCAATTTTTTACATTTTACCAAACCTAATCTCCCAATACTCAGTCATTTGTTCAAGTTTTTCCTCCAGTTTTGCCAGTCGAGGGAGGTTGGTATCCTCCGCCCCTTCACTAAATCCTTGGAAATTATTATCCTCACCTTCCATTGAACTGCTCTTATCTATGTTTCTAATCTTTACAATTTTGTTAGTCCCATCATCGAGATCCAAGTCATCCGTTCGGCGTTTGTTTACAAGCCGTCTGACCTCCTGGACCAAGTCCTCCCCTTCCTCATTTCCTTCCATTTCCCTCAATATCCCTTCCCTTCTCCTTCCCTATCACTTCCCCACTATTCCACGAGCACTCCCCTTCCCTATAAATACAAAAAGGCACTTCCTGGATGTTGGGATCCACGTAGTTTTTCCTTTTTCTTTGGAACACCAGTTCTCGCCGTCCATTCGGTGAAAGTGTGTGTGTGTGTGTGTGTGTGTGTGTGTGTGTGTGTGTGTGTGTGTGCGTTTATATACTTGTATTTTACGGGAAGGGGAGATATCGTCGTGTGTGCTTATATGTGTACACGTTCACGTGTGTATGTATATTTGCAGGAAAACGATGAAAATTATCATTTAGCTTACTTCCTCTTTGGTTTGAGCCACAACCCTTAATGTCACAATAAGTCATATTGTCAAGATCTATATATACCGGTATATATAGATCTTCATCGTCAGAATATAACTAATTGCGTGGAGCGGTGCGAGCGGAGGCAGCGACATACCCGTGCGACGAACCAGCTACAACCAACAGCGATGGGACGCGCGAACCCCACTTTGAGCAGCCAGGTGACGTCACGGGCCCGCTGCGCCAACACCCTCGAAATTCGGTCGGAAGTGGTTAGACCTAGTATATATAGCTCTTGGATAAAACGAGATATGAAGACGAGACAGCACGAGTATAGCTCCCCTTCCCGTAAAATACAACTAAGTAAATACACACATACAACCAATGTTTTTTTCTCCCATACAAGGGAGGTAGCCAAAAAACAATGGTATAGAAGTCATTCCCACCCATTCCATTCCCTACATACTCCACTCCCCTCCACTCTCTTCTCTCCCTCTTATCTTGGCATTGTATGTATATGTATCTCAAATACACTTGAGCTCTTCCTATAGCATTAGCCAGAATAAATATATAAGACAAGTCATGGATGGATGAATGTAGGCATCATATGCTAACTTTGCCATCAGAAGGAGAGGAGTTTGTACTAGGAAGCACTTTGCTTCAACTGAGGCAGTCACCCAATGTGTCCAGGTTGGGAGAGTAGATAGCACCCCCATAGAATCTGTTGGACTGGAAACTGGATTTGCACCATACAAAGCTTGAGTGAAACCGTTGTGCCATAACAAGCACGTTCACTATGATTCTGGTGACCCTGAATACTTGTTGATAGCGACATTGTATGAGTGGTTGTATAAATGGCTTCCTCTCCTATTGTCAGTATATGTGAAAATAGAACTTAAATTTTCTTCATAGATGCTGGATCTTAAACCTGATACTTCCTTGTTTTCTGAAACTGTATCATATCTGAGCCAAGAAAGCTTCAAGAATTTGCTGATGGATCGTAGCCTAAATTTTTCTTCTGAGATTGTCCCCTTCAAAGCCCTGATTGCATGGTAAGTACAGTAGTCATATTCATGGTTTTGATTAATGATGGATCCTCCCATGTAGGGGAAGGTGAGGTAAGACGGACCCCTTAAGAAAGAAATGGGTCTAGAAGCCACATTTTGATATTTTTTTAATGTTTTAGGGATTGTGGTGGTATTGTGGGGTCTTATGATTCCAATACGCAACCTAGGTACGGTTATTTGAGGGAAAAATTTAAACTATGATTAAAATAACAAAGGTAACTTTTATTGTTTCCGAAAAAAAATGACGGGGTAAGACGGACCCCAGGGTCCGTCTTACCCCGTCATTTTTTCGGGTACCTCCTAAGGGTTCATCATAATCCTCGACCAAAAAATAAGAAAAGAAATCCTTCCTGGAATAAATGACAAAGAAAACCCTTCTTTCAGCATCCTTTATCATCGTACATTTGCTTCTGTGCCCATTTTACATCTACAGGGATACTTTATAGTGCTATATTATGCCAAATTGCCTGATCATTCCTTGCATAGATCACAAATAAAACACTCAATATCATCCTCATCATCCAGTATCCCTGCACATTGCTCGTGTGCCCATCGTTTACAATTGGCACAGCAAACCCACCCTTCACCTCTTTTAGAATTTCCAAACTTGTCACTGCAGTACAGGCAGACAGTTCCATCTCCCTCTTTACTCTCGCTACTGCTTTCATGAAGCCAGGATGGTCCAGCTTTTGCTTGTTGAGTTTTTGGTTTTATTTTCTTTTTTTCACGTTGTAGTTGCTTTGATATGATTGCTGTTTTATTTTTGGCTTCTATTCTTTTTATTTATTTATTCATTTATTTATTTTTTGCTTCTTTGCTAGACTGACCTCTTTTTCTTTTTTCTTCTGAACTTCTGTCTCGAGCTCATTCTTGTATGGGGATCCTGTCATTCTTGTATGGGGATCCTGTCATGTTGAGGGGTCCCTCTTGAGTCCTAGGTCTTTTCTTTCGTGTCGTTATGGTCACCTTTGGCAAGGGAACAATTTCCTTGGGTGAACTACCTGGCCTGAACAGACTTGGTTTTTCAGGAACAGGAACAGCACATGGGTTTTCCGATATGTCAGCTACTTCCAGTTCAGGTTCATCCTCAGTGACCATGATAGGAGGGGCGACATGGTCGTTCAGATCTTCCTCTTCCTGATCAGCATCTAATGGAGAGTCTGTTGGGTGTGCAGGTAAAAATGCAGCTTCTCCGAAAACATGCTTATTCAATGGGCAGATACCGGTTTTCTTAAACCCATTAATGGCTGTGTTTGGAACAGCAGCATGGAGATAGGCCTCACCAAACAAAGCACTTATTTTGTAGATTGTCACAAGTCTGCCAGGATTGTTTCTGAGGAATATTTCAACAGCCCTCACATAGTAGGCATTCAGTGGTTTCATAAATGAAACATCCAGTGGCTGCATTCGGTGACTGCAATGTGGTGGTAAAACAACAATCGTGAAATAATTATCCCTGGCAAGATTGATAACATCAAGATTCTTGATATGGGTCATGTGTCCATCCATAATCAGCAATACTGGATCATTCACTGATGGCTTGGTGTGGGCAAGAAAGTGCTGAAACCATTCTGTAAAAATAGGGAGCTGCATCCACCCAGATGGATGACAGGCAAATCCGGTTCCTGGTGGAGCACCATCCTTTAGTTCTTGCTTCATACGAACCCGTGGAAAGATGAGGAAATTCCTTGGAGGCTGCTTTCACACCATTCTTTTTTTCTTTAACTGCAGATATTGCATTCTGCATTGCTTCTGTATTCCATCCCCCTCTATTACTTATCCTCACGTATTTCTGGGGCATCTACAAGAAAAAAAAAAGAAAATGCTAAGTGTTTGTAAAATATTTAGAGTATGGGGTGAGATGGACCCCTCGGGGTCCATCTCACCCCATACGTAAATATTCGCATTATGCATTTTTTAATAAAACATCTATGTTTGATATATCATTTTATGGCACATACCTATAATGTACACACGATTGGCTATATGCAGCATGATTACTAAATCATTACAGCCAGTATATCAATGCAAAAAAAATAATTATCTTACCTTCTCCAAATAACATCAGCACTGTCCAAAAACACAAACCTCCACATCGAGCGCAAATGCGGTGCTGAACCTGGCTTCCGGTTGCACCCGCGTGAGTTACAGTTGATGTTGAGGACATCTAGCGGCAACAATCTTAATCATGCCCTTTCTAATTCAAATTAGAGGGGGGGGTCCATCTCACCCCAGGGGTCCGTATTACCCCACCTTCCCCTATTTGTATTGTCAATTATAGTATGTAGTGGTGTTTTAATATTAGTCCATCAAGCTCACACATTAAGATACTTTGAATGCTCCCATGTATTTGCATTTTCAATTGTAGTATGTAGTGGTGTTTTAGTATTTGTCCATCAAGCTCATACATTAAGATACTTTGAATGCCAACTGTAACTCATCACATGGCAGGGGAAAAGCTCAGCTAGCCCAGCAGGAGGAACCATCAGGGAGTGCAGTTTGGGAGAAGATAGGGGACCTACTGAAGGAGGTCCAATTCCTTGACATGTCCTGCAATGAGTTTGTTGACAATGTGATCAATACTGACGTGCTGACCCACACAGAGTGTATTCACATTCTGAGGGCCATCAGGGGAGCTGACCCCTCATCCATCCCAGAGACTGTGCCTTTGAATCCAGCCTTGGATATGAGGCTCAGTAGGAAAGAGGTGCTTTCTTGCATGAACTTCTCAGGTGGCTATGACCGTGGATATCATTATAGAAATACTTACCCTCCTTCTTCAGATGTGGGCTTGATGGAAAATCTTGTGAGTAACAGGAATATATATATTCATTACATGCAAGCACCCAATAGTGGAACCATTCAAATAGTGGATGATAAGAGTGAAGTTCTTGGCTCAGCAACCTCTGAAGATTGTCAATTTACTTTTACAAAGCCAATTGCCCTAGAAAAGGACAAACAATACAAGGTTATATTTTGTCCAAAAACATCAGTTTGTTTAGTGCCTGCATCCGGAACACGTCACACGGTGGGGAATGTGAGCATTTCAAGTTCACGTAATCATTCGTGTGCCCTGTATTTCTGTGAATCAAAACGAAGGTAGGCTTCTGCAAAGGGAAATAAAACCCCTGTTCTCTGTCACAGCCACAGTTCAGTGAATATAAATGATTAAGTTTTGCTAGGGTTTTGCTCCCTGTCACTGGTACTGGCTGCATGTTATTGTATGGTAAAATATACTCGGTAGCATGCAGCTGATACTTTAGGGTCTATATGGGGTGCCCCTATGGACATGATTTTGTCAGGGATAGAGGAACTATTTACTCATAGAAATGATGCTACCTTATTGTACTGCAACTGTCCCTCCATTATGCCATCCCCCCCATCACCACTCTTAATGCTCTCCTGTACAATTTCTCTGAATGTATATGTCTATATGTCCATTTTCACCTACTCCCCAATGGAAGAAAAAAAATTGCCAGAGTTTTCACACTGTGGTTGTAAAAGGCAGCTATAAGAAAAAAAAAAAAAAAAAAAAAAAAAAAAAAAAAAAAAAAAAAAAAAAAAAAAAAAAAAAAAGAGATGGGGGTGATGGGACTAGTCATCCTGCCCTCTGTAACCCTGAGTGGTACATTCCTACAAAAAGTTGAGGCATAATGGAATCTGGAAGTTTTCCCACCTGAACCCTAAGGTTTTGGTGTTTTAATGTGTGTGGGTGTGGTACACTATGCAAGACGATGGATGTGTTGGCATTAAATGAAACAAAGTTGAAATGGTGATTTTGAGTTTGGGAGTGCAGTGGTGAGGGTGTCAGGAGTGAGGAGAGGATAAGGGAGGGAAGGGGTGGCTACACTAGTAAGTGAAGAGATAGGTAAATCTGTGGTGGAGTGGAAGGATTTTTCATCAAGATTAACGTAGATGAAGGTGAAACTGGGATCAGAGATGTGGGTCTTTGTTAAGGAGGGTGGCAATTTGGATAGATTGAAATGAGTATTTACAGAGTTTGGGGGGAAATGCCAATGTAGTGGTATTGAGAGATCTCTGTGCTGGAGTAGGAGTGTCATTTAAAAATCATAATGGGGAGTTAATGGTGGATATATGTTTAGAGAGTTTATGGTAGGTAACACAGTGTATAGGAATAAATTCATGTACAAGTACACATGGGAGAGGGTGGTTGATAAGGCTTTGATGGACTATGTAGTGGTATCCAGGAAAAGAATAGGAAAAGTTTTGGATGTCCATGTTCAGAGAGTGGGATAATATCAGATAATTTTTCGGTGGAAGGCTAGTAGAGAGTGGAGGATAGGTGGAAAATGGGAAAAGCACAGAAAGTAAGGTGTTTAGAGTAAACTGTTAAATAAGGAAAAGGAGCAGGAGAACAAGAAATGTGGGAGGTGGTGAAGGATAGGGTAGAGGTAGAAGTGACAAGGTGTGCAAAGATGGTATATAGAAGAAGGAGGATGGGAGGGAATAGAAGGGTAATAAGTGTGGGATGATAAAGTGAAGAAGGTTGTAGAAGAAAAGTGAGCATTCACAGACTGGTTGCAAAGTAGGATGAGAAAAAAGTGTGGGAGCTACAAAGAAAAAAGAAGAAAAGCATAAGATAAAGGAGACAAAAAAGGAGAGCAGATGTAAAATGGGGAGGGGTATGACAGAAAATTTTGAAAGTAATAAAAAGATGTTTTAGAAGGAAGTTAAGGGAGGAAAGGGAGGCAAGTCAAGTAGAAAAGGTAAAAAGCACATATGAAGAGATGATAATGGAAGAGGAGATAGTAAGGGGAAGATGGGCAGGGTATTTTAGAAAGCTGTTGAATGTGAGGAGGATAGGGAGGGATTGGTGGTAGCAGTGAGAGGTGCTAAGAAAATGATGGCGATAGGAGAGGAAAATGGAGGAAAAATGAGAAAAGATGTGCAAGTAGCTCTGAAAATTATGAGAATAGGTAAGGCTCCTGGATTGGATGGGTGTCATGTGGAGTGTCTGAATAAGGGAGGTACTGTTCAGTAATAGTGGATTAGCTAGTGATTTTGTTTAATGTGTGTCTTAGGGAGGGTAGTGCCTGTATATTTTTGTTTTACAAAGAAAAAGGGGAATATGAGTAGTAGTTTTAGAGGGATCAGTTTGTAAGTAGTTGGGAAGGTTTATGGGCGGGTTTTAATTGAAAGGATTAGGAGAGGAACCGAGGGGGTAATTGTGAGGAACAGTGTGGCTTTAGGGAAGATAGGGATTGCATAGATCAGACTTTGAAAAGGCTTATGACGGTTGTTGTTGTTGTTGTTGTTGTCGTTCCCTAGACTGTCTGTCCGAGCAGTCCCGTCTCCCCAAGGAAGGCCACAGCCGAAACTGGGTTTTCCCACAAATCCTTTATAGAGTGTATGTCGTGTTGTTTGCGTGCATGATTGTGTATAATGCAGTCTTCCATTATGTGTTGTATGGTATGGGGTGAAGTGTTACATCCTGGGCAGCTGTTCACAACACGGTCGTCCAGCCTCTTCTGGTAGCTTAGAAGTGCTGGGTGGTGACCGCATCGCAGTCTGGCCAAATGGACTCTGTCCTTTCGTGGGAGAGAGGATTCAGAAGGGTGGATATCAGGGGGTCTGGCATGCAGCAGTGTGTTGTCTTTCAGTGTGTTAATGGAGTGGTGAGTGATATGATTATGAATATGTTTCCGGAGGCTGGTATTTGGTGGTTGTGGAGGAAGAGAAGAGAGTATTTGTGCGTAATAAAGGTCTTTGGGTGTAGTTTTAACGCAGATGGCACCGATCCCCAAGGAGGAGCTTATGACGGTAGACAGGAAGGCAATGTGGGGGGTGTTGCAGATATATGGGATAGAGTGAAAGTTGTTAAGGGCAGTTAGGACTTTTTACAAGAGTAGTAGAATCTGTGTTTGAATTAGAAATGGAGATAATGAGTGGTCTGAAGTAAAGGGGTACCTGCATCCGGAATGTGTCATGTTTCAATGTCTGTTGAATGTGTACATGGATGGGGTGGTGCAGGAGGTAAAGGTAAAGGTAATGGGCAGGGGATAGGAGATTGTTAAAGGAAATGGAGAAAAGTGAGAGGTGAGCCAGTTGTTGTTTGCTGATGATACCTCTCTTGTGCAAAGGTCAGAGGGGGATTAAGGGAATTAGTGATGGAGTTTGGAAAGGTATGCAGTAGGAGTAAGTTGAAGGTAAATGTGGGTAAAGGTAAGGTGATGAGATGTACAAGGGGAAAGGATGGCAGCAAGTTGGACATAATTCTGAAAGGAGAGAGGCTGGAAGAAGTGGATAGCTTTAGGTATTTGGGGTCACATGTGGCAGGAAAGGGAGGAATGGAGGTAAATTGTAGATTGAGAGAAGCAAGTAAATACATTGGGGGATTAAAAAGCATCATGATATAAGATAGGCATTGGGGAATGGGTGCAAAGAGGAGATTATATGAAGGGATGATTGTGTCAAAACCACTGTATGGAGTGAAGACTTGGAATTCAAGAAAGGCAGAATGGAAAAGTTTGAATGTGTTTGAGATGAAATGTGAGAAGTATGGTAGGAGTTGCAAGGTTGGACAAAGGGGGAGCTGGGTTGGAAAAGGAGATGGCAGATAGGGCCGACGAAAGAGTACTGGGATGGTTTGGACACATGGAAAGAATGTGTGAAGAAAGATTAGTAAAAGAGGTGTGGAAGGCAGAGGTAGATGAAGTGAACTTGCAGTGATGACAGAGGATGAGATAGATGGAGGGGTGAAAGGGTTATTGAGCAAAAGGAGAACATCTGTTGAGCAAGGGAGGGAGAAGGCAAGACATAGGGGTGAGTGGAGAGTGGCTGTGTATAGATGATACTGTGATGCCAGGAAGGGAGGGGATGGAGGTTAGGAAGTAGTTATGTGTGAATGATATTTTGATGGAGCATGAAGGGGTTTCTCCCCATCTCTTTTTCTGTGAGAGGGGGCGTTGCGGATTAAGTGAAGTGGCCTTACTGTGGATGTACTGTCTTGCTGCACTGCTTCTATCAGGGTAGTTGGCAGGATACACGGACAACCCGTCATCCATGAGGAGCTACAATGAGAGGGAGGAGAAGGTGGTGGGTGGGGAGTGGGTATATGGCTTTTGAATAGGCTACCTCTCTTATAGGGGGGAAACCCATTGTATACAAGTAAGTTTTGCTTGTTCACAAAAAGTAAGGGAGAGACCTCCATGTGGTAGGTCGGTGGATCATTAGTTCCATTCTTGCCAGTGATCTGAAGTTGAACGGATATATGTAAAGGGATTAAGTATAATAGCCTTTGCTGAGGTAACATAATTGAGCTGAATGAAAGTGGCAGGTATCAGTCAGAATAGAGCATGGAGAGAGGGGCAATGAGGTGAAAAGGCCAGTCAGTGTCAGTGGGGTTCATGGTTTGCTCCTTACACCAGTCCCAGTCCAAGATCATCACCATTAACTCAATGCCGCATTGACATTATGTATTTTTGCCCTGATTTATGTCATTTCCTAAGGAGAAGAAAATCATTGTAACTGATCTATTTGATACCTGTGGTTAATATATGAATAGAGAAAAGTATTAGTTTTGTACAACCAGATTCACTTGCAGCGTGCAGAGATCATGATATTGTTGCAATGTTAACTTAATTCATAATGGCGTTTTATCCTGTATATTTCATTCACATGTATCAGTCCACCTTTAATGCAACATTAGCTGCTTGTCATCTAGTGGCCTCACACCAGATACATTAGAATTCTTTCCCAACAGATCCTTTCCATACAGGGTTGATTTTTTTTTTCTTTCTGGAAATGAATTTTTTCCATGTGTGTGGAAGAAAATAGGAAATAATGGAAGAAATGTCCATAATGTGGAAATAATAAATGTTCATAGGCAGTGGTGGGCATTGCGATAAGTTAAGCAATAATATTGCTTTAACCGAATTTATCGCTTATCGTTTATCGCAAGACCGGAAAAATTAATCACTTTCAAATTTCCCACGATAAATCCAGCGATAAAGTAGAAGACAAAAAACCGTTACAGCGGGAGGTTACAGTAATAAGATGTTATCATTTTATCTTTATCACTTTATCGCAAAATTTATTGCTGCCCACCACTGTTCATTGGTAACCATAT
Organism: Oratosquilla oratoria; assembly: GCF_046742065.1. Lineage (NCBI taxonomy): Eukaryota > Metazoa > Arthropoda > Malacostraca > Stomatopoda > Squillidae > Oratosquilla > Oratosquilla oratoria. The sequence continues at coordinate 8,028,610 of NC_134788.1, read as the reverse complement.
GAATACTTTATTTTACCTACTAACAAGGTTTATGGATCAGTATTCTTTGTGCATATTGCAGAGGTAAGTACTAAATGCTTCACATTCTATAAATATTACTTAGACAAATGTCTAAAACTGAAAAGTTGCAAGTTGTAATTGGAGTCCATAATCTGTCCATAATGTGGAAATAATAAATGTGCATCAGTAACCATATGAATGCTTTATTTGACCTACAAGCAAGGTTTATGGATAAGCATTCTTTATACTTATAGCAGGCAGGTAAGTACATGGCTTCAAGTTCCAAAGTTGCTCAGACAAATGTCTAAAACTGAAAAGTTGCAAGTTGTACGTGGAGTCTGTAATCTACCTAATATTCACCTTCTTTCTTCCCTTTAAGCATACAATAACAAAGAAACAAGCTTTGTCCACACCCAAATGGTTCCATAGTTTGGAATGTATCATCCCACAAGTTGAAAATATTCTCTCAACTGATGCAGATGATGCACCATCAGTGTGCAGAGATATGTCTCAACAAGATGAAGGGCAAGGTGCTGATTTAGTGTCAAATGGCAGCTTCAACATAGTCTACATATATATTTTTTTTTTTCTCACTGATCTGGGATGAGACAGCTGCCCTGGTACTTGGGATGCAGTAAGTGTGCCACAAGATAGCATGGTCGTATAACCTACTCGAATCATTTCTTCACAGCTTTCCAATATTGAATCAGAATAGGATCCTCCAGGAAACTGAGTCAAGCATCACATACCACTGCAAGACCTGAGTTGTCCTACTGACACACATAAAGTGCTTTTACAGTGGGAGAGAGTTACTCTTTCAGATGCCAGGCCTGGCAAGACAAATTGGAGTCCATGATCTGTCTCACAATGGCCAAGACCATCTCAGATTCCTGTTGTTGTACTATATATATGTAGTGGACACAGTTGTTGATGAATATATCAATACTGGTTAACTGGGACTTCCAGCAAGTATCACCAGGCAGCTGAGATTTCCGGCTGCCAGGGAATGCCTTCAATCATCCAGAAGGAGCATGATGATTACATAAAAACTTAGAAATTTCACTAATGCATTTCATAATTGATTCTGTAGTGATGTCCCCATCATGGGGATTGAGCCAGTGGGCTGAAAAACCATACACATTGAGGTGTGGGTCCTCAGTCTGCAGATCTTCCTGCATGTTTTACATATTCTTCTTGTCAGTGACAGCATTAGAACTCAATCTAAACTATTGTTTCACCATTGCAGATTGATGACTGACACATCTTGCAGTTTCATGCTGTCTTGTTGAAGGGTTCCTGTATTCTTTGCATCCAGGAAGCAGGTAGCACTCTCAGTCTAGTAGTATGGACTAGATCATTATGGATATTTAACCAGCCATCCTCAATAGTGTGACTGTCTTTCCGTTAAGGTGGTTCTCCATCTGGATCTGAAGATCTTGTGTGACCTCATTTAGAAGAGGTCGAATGAGTTGACTATGACTGGGTGGGTGATAGTTAGGACCAAGAGCCTGGATGAGTTCAAAGAAGGAGGGATGATCCATAGCCATGAATGACAAGTTGCATGAGAAGAAAAACTTGGCAACAAGTTCATCTAGCTTGTCCTTCACAGCTACACTGGTCTTGACAAAGTGAGAGGGCATGTCATTCTTGATGGGGACTTTGGCAGGTGGCTAAGTAACAGGATCTTCAGAGTCCAAAGAAGTAAATGGATGGTTGACATCACATCTAGTTGACTGGGGTCATTTCAAACATTTGGGCCATTTACTGAAAAACTGTATTTCAGCGATAATTTTTAGGGGCAAGGCCATATGGTTTTTCATTAAGGTGTGCAGGAGTTTTCTTGTGCATATTTCACGGAGTATGTTCTTTTATTCTTGTTTTGAGGTCTCTTTCCGTTTGGCCCTAATAAACTCGTTCACAATCTCTACAAGGTATTTTGTAAACTCCTTGGCTGTCATCCATCTTAACTCTATGATGGACATTTACCACTTTACTGAATAGGCTGTTGGGATAGTTGAACACAATTTATTTTATCCTTACATACTTTTGAAATGTATTATTAAATGTAGAATGATACATTTCTTATCCCAAACAAACTTACTACTAGGGTTAGGAGTAATTTTGTAGAAACTCATTTTAGCTTTGGTGAATGCTTTTGATAGGAACCAATTTGGATAACCTATTTTTGTAAGCTGGGAATGTATTGTGGCTAATTCAGTTTCAAAAAAAGGTGGACTGCAAATTCTGAGGGCTCTAAAAAAATAGGCCCAAAGCTACACAGTATTCTATTTTGTTTGGGTGATGGCTGAAAAAAATGTAGATAGCTTCCTGTATATGTGGGTTTTCTGTAACTCTCCTTCACAGTGTACAGAAAACCCACAGCTAGTTTGAGGGGTTTTGCCTCTCCTTAAAAGGGCTACCTAGGACTGTACTCCCAGTGTCGATTGAGGAGCTTCCAGCAGTCACCAAAGCACCATTAACAGGAAAAGTTACTGCATACTTAGAATAATGCTAAACACATTATCCAAACCTTTGAGTGGCTGAATGAATTGGTTTCAGTTGTGCCTTGATTTCCCATATTAGCTTCAAGTGCAAAGGTGGGCTGGTCCGCATTTTTGAATCTGATAACCAAATTCAACCATTAAAATGTTGGACTGACAAAAATTATGATTTGCAATTAACCCAGATCAATTTTTTTTTGCAACCTTTTGATAAAAATGTCCATTTTTCAAGTAATATTTTACTTTCATTCTTTTCATTTATGGTTTAAAGTCACAAACTTCCCCTACCGGAAGGTTTTGTAGCATGGAATTTAATGAACCATGCCCTTGGTTCAACTTTGCTGGTGGCAGGATTTGAACCGCCATAACCCACTCAGCCTGCGAGCTTCTTTGCCTTTGTAGTATTTTAATCAAAAATGTATTTTTGACCTTAAATGCTTGGTTTCCTTGTATTAGAAGTGGCTTAAAGGGAAAAAACATTAAATTACCTTTGGAAACATTCTAAACTACAAAAAACTGAATTGCTTAAAAATCTAATCCAATCCGACTTGACATGCTGGTGAATCTGTAATCAGACTTCAATCTCTTTGAGTTGTGCCTATGTCTGTGACTGGAAACTGTTGCAGTGTCTGGATGAGTGGAAGGTGTAAAGGGGTGCCAATTGTAAGCTACAGGAATGAAAAGGTATAAAAGCTTCAAGTCTCCGTCTGGAGTGATTACCAACATCTTCATGGATCATCAATTGCGGGTACATGCCATTGGTCTCGAAACATTTTCATATAAAACAGGAAAGGGGAGGAAATCGATCTTATTTACTACAGCTGTAGGAATATAAGCAAGAATTTAACTGTCTGTGATTTTACTATCATTCCCACCACAGTTTCAGGTTCATTTAGAAGCATAGAAACTCTTCAGATTTAATTAAAATAGCCTTACACAATTCTATTGCACAAGTGGAATACTAAATACTAACTTACCATGCTCAACACCACCCTAGGTCTATCAAATGCAAAACTGGTTTATTATGAAAGAGCATAGGAGTTGTTCATAGCTAAACAAGTGCAAGAAAAGTAGGACACATGCAAACTTCATAGGTCTTCCTTGAGCAATTTGTGGGCTGATCCAGTAGTGGTTACCTTAGTGCTGTGGGTCTCCTGTAGAGATCAGGACTGCAGACAGATTAATTGATGAATTATATCAACCTGTGGTTAAAAGTACTTTAAAACAAAACTATTCACTAGCTTCCTATACCTCAGGAGGCTAGAGGGTCCCTTCATAAATCAGGGAATACGTCTGTACACCCTTATACTGCTGGCCAGATTTGAACTGACCAACTCTACCTTCACCATAAGTAGTACTATCTAACATAACATGTTCAGGTATGTTAAAAAATCATGCAAGGTGTAATGTCTTAATTTCAAACATGCCACTATTTGTGGCTAAAGGCACAACACTAAAGCTGCAGCCACAAGAGGTGACTTTACTCACTGCTAGAGGTAGTGGCAACTACTTGCCACATGACAGTCGTCACTCCTACAGAGTCGATCACACAAGACTACTCCCCACTGCACCTTGTCCACTGCCCTGGGTCAGAGGCAGTGTCGCAAGTCACAGCACATCCACAGCAAGGCCGCTTCATTAAACTGGCAACCTCCCCCATGCATAAAAGGAGAAGACGGGGAGAAATCCCTTTGGGCTGTGTCAAATTTTGCTCACACATACTACCTCACCGCCCATTCCACCTCGTGCATCACAACATCATCCATATACAACCATTCTCCATTCACCCCTGTCTTCTGTCCTCTCCCATCCTTCCTCAACAGACATACCCCTCTTCCCCAAAGCTCCCCCAAAGCTCCCATCACCCCATCCATCCATCTCATCCTAGGACGTCCCCTCATGTTCACTCCCTCCACATCTGCCTTCCATACCTCTTTTACTAGTCTTTCTTCACTCATTCTTTCCATGTGTCCAAACCATCCTAATACTCTTTCATCAACCCTATCTCCCAACTCCCTTTCCACCCCTGTTCTCCTCCTCACCTCCTCATTTCTCACTCTATCTAGCCTAGTAACCCCCATCATACTTCTCAGACACCTCATCTCAAACACATTCAAAGTCCTTCTCTCTTCCTCTCTTATGTTCCATGTTTCTGCCCCATACAGTGCTATTGGCACAATAACTCCTTCATATATGACCATGGAGTACACAATGACCCAATGGGTCCGTGAAAACACAAGGTACAGAAATAATGAAGAGCCATCGAAACTAGATCTAATATTTACAACAGAGCCTGAAATAGTGCATAAAGTCCAGTATGAGACACCAATTGGAAAGAGTGACCATGTACTCATCGAAACTATACTAAAGGAAGAAATAGACATAGAGAGGAACGAAAAGCATAGGAAAGGAAGACTGAGGTACAACAAAACAGACTTTACAAAACTAAAGACATTCTTCCGGAATGCAAACTGGGAAATATTTTACAGGGAAGAAACAGCAGTGGAAGAGAAATGGAATATATTGATGGAAAACTACAATGAAGGGGTAAACAGGCATGTACCAAGACAAAAGCGAGAGAGAGAGTACATTAAATGTTGGTTCAACAAAAGATGCAGTGAGGCAAAAGACAGAAGGGACAAAGCTTGGAAAAAGTGGAGAAAAGACAAAAAACAAAGCAAATGGCAAATTTATGTTAACTATAGAAATGAGTATGTTAATGTGAGAAGAGAGGAGAAAAGGAACCATGAGAAGGATATTATAGACAAATGCAAAGAGCAACCCAAACTATTCTATCGGTATGTGAATGGTAAACTTAAAAACAAACAGGAATTGGTGAAACTATGCCAAGGAAACATAGAATACACAGAAGATTTAGAGATGGCCGAAGTCATGAACAATCACTTTAAATCTGTTTTCACCAGAGAGAAAATACCGAATTGTGACATAGACAAAAACAAGAAATCTCCCCTCATGAATGAGTTTACAGCATCACTAAAGGAAATATCAGAACATTTATCAAGGCTGGATGTCAGAAAATCACATGGCCCGGACGGTATTGCAAATTGGATTCTAAAGGAGTGCAAAGAAGAACTAACAGACAAAATACACATCTTAATAAACAGCTCACTCAAAGAAGGAAAGATACCCGAGGACTGGAAAAACGCTAACATTGTACCAATACACAAAGGAGGAAACAAAGAAGAACCCACCAACTATAGGCCAGTATCACTAACAAGCACCATTGCCAAAATTTGTGAGAAAATAATCAAGAATAGATGGGTAAAACATCTGGAAGACAATGACATATTAAACCCAAGACAATTCGGATTCAGACAAGGAAGATCATGCTCCACAAACTTAATATGCTTTTACTCAAGACTAATAGACATAGTGCAAGAAAGAAATGGATGGGCTGATTGTGCATTCCTAGACTTGCAAAAAGCCTTTGACAAAGTACCACACAGAAAACTACTAAAAAAACTGGAACACATAGGAGGAATACAGGGAAACCTACTAAAATGGATAGAGGACTTTCTGACTGGTAGAAAGATGAGAGTAGTGCTCAGAGAAAAATATTCAGACTGGAAAGAGGTGATCAGTGGAGTACCGCAAGGATCTGTGCTGGCACCAATAATGTTTGCTATCTATATGAATGACATGGATGAGGACGTGAACTGCTACATGAGCTTCTTTGCCGATGACGCCAAACTGCTACGGAAAATAGAAACTGATGAGGACTGTGAAGCACTGCAAGAAGACCTAAATAGGGTATGGAACTGGAGTCAGAAATGGGAAGTGGACTTTAATACTAAGAAGTGTAGCATAATGGAGTTTGGAAAAAGCAAAAACAGAATATCAGGAAAATATACAATTGGAACCAAAGAAGTAAAGAAAGTAGGATCCGAAAAAGATTAGCGACTAATTATCACGAACGACTTGTCCTATGATATACAGATTAACAAAATTGTTGGGGAGACTTACAACTTGCTAAGATCAATAAAAGTGGCGTTTACATACTTGGACGAAGACATGATGAAAAAAATATTGGTTACATTGATAAGGCCTAGATTAGAGTATGCAGCGACATTGTGGTCCCCCAGTACCAAAAAGAATATAAAGAAAATAGAAAGAATCCAAAGAGCAGCTACAAAAATGGCACCTGCACTTGCAAACCTATCATACGAAGAGAGATTGGCTAAACTGGAGTTACCGACACTGGAGCAAAGAAGAGAGAGAGGTGACCTATTGACCATCTACAGAATCATGAAAGGCACAGAGGTACTCGATAGTGAGAACTTACTTAACTGGGACAAAAGAAACACAAGAGGACATGGAAAGAAAATAAAAAAACATAGCTATAGAAGAGAACTGAAGAAAAACAGTTTTCCTCATAGAGTTTTGGACACTTGGAACAAACTGGACAATGAAATAGTATGCGCAAAAACCATTCATGAGTTTAAAAACAAACTAGACACTGCAAGATACAAAGGCGGGACAACACGAGCCTTCCCGCAAAATACAACTAGGTAAATACAACTAGGTAAATATAGTCTCCTCTTAGCATCCATTCCCAAATGTCTTTCTCATTACACTTTTTAATCCACCAAGGCATTTACTCGCTTCTCTCAATCTACATTCTACCTCCACCTCCACTCCACCTTTTCCTGCCACATTTGCACCCAAGTATCTAAAACTATCCACTTCCTCCAGCCGCTCTCCCTTAATGCTCACTTCCAGTCTGCTGCCACTTTCACCCTTTGAACATCTCATCACCTTACTTTTACCCACATTTATCTTCAGCTTTCTTCTATCACACACTCTCCCAAACTCTGTCATCAACTTCCTCAATCCCTCCTCCGATCCTGCCACAAGCGCAGTGTCATCCGCAAACAACAGCTGGCTCACCTCCCACTTTTCTCCATTTTCTTTAACCATCTCCAATCCCTGACCCACCACCCCTGCATTTACCTCTCGCACCACCCCATCCATGTATAAGTTGAACAAAGTCCCACTTTTACCTCGAACCACCACTCTCTCCATTTCTAATCCTGACACAAGCTCTACTACTTTCATAAAAACTCTTGACAGCTCCTAGAAGCTTTCCTCCTATCCTGTATATCTGCAAAACCTCCCACAGTGCCTTTCTGTCTACCCTGTCATAAGGCTTTTCCACATCCATAAAGGCCCAAAAAACATCCTTCCCCTTTCCTATAGCTTTCTCACATATGTCTTAACACAAAAATCTGATCTACACAACCTCTACTCATCCTAAATCCACACTGTTCCTCACCAATTACTCCCTCTGTTCCTCTCCTAATCCTCTCAATCAAGATCCTCCCTTAAGCCTTCCCAACTGCACTTAACAAGCTAATCCCTCTGAAACTACTACATTCACACTTGTCCCCTTTTCCCTTGTAAACAAGGAACAATACAGGCACTCCTCCAGTCCTCCGGCACTCTACCCTCTCTCCACCTCTTATGGGAAGCTACCAGGTAAAATTCTTAACTAATCTAATATCAACATTAAACAATAATTAGGACAGACCCAAGCTGTTGAATAGGGAGAAATAAAAGAGGGGGTTAGGAAGAAATAATGGGACAACTACAAACTGGGGTGCAACTAGAAGTAAACTGGCCAAACTTTACTAAGAGTCAAACCCAACTGGCTACAACTAAATTCAAATGGCAACTAGACAAGTGAACGGTTTTAAAGGTCTACTGAGTAGGTTCTCATAGAGTTGGTGAATTTTTGCTAGATGTATGGCTTAGTCACTTTTTGATAAAATAATGCAAAAATAAATCCAATGTAATGTAATAAAAAAAAAGGCCTATCAAAATATCAGTAGCATATGAATTTTCAAAGACGTAGGTCCTTTGCCTTGACGTTTCTAGTCAAGGCACTAGGTACTAGAGCTCTGGATAGTCTGTGGCGACAGTTAGTGCGGACAGTGTATTTGGCACGTCTCTTCTGAGTTCGTAAAGCTCGAAAAGGCCATGGGTTAATATTGACTTTTTAAGTAAATTCTCAAAAGTTCAATCCCCGATTTATTAAATACCTATTATATAAAAAGAGATTTAACAAGCAATAATAGAGGAAGGGAGTTAAATCGTATCTTATTTAAAGTTACAATAGGCGTGGTTCAAAGCTTCAGGAAATGCTCCCGATTCGAAAGATGTAGACAACAACACCTTGAGGGAAAGTTTCCAGAACGAAATGGTAGGCACTAATAAAGATTCCCAATGATAAGGAAGATGCCTATTCAAATAGGTAACAATTACCACAGAAGTAATGAAAGGAAGACAAGTACATATTTAACTTCAAACATCTCAATGTAATTTCAGTATGGTAATTCAGGCACAAGGGGGCTGAATTCATATTGAGAATGTATACATGTTGATTGAAAATTATCATTATTAATTTTCCATTTCCAGACTACTACTTGCTGCACTTCTTCTCAATGAAATTTCACATAAAAAAAAAAAAAAAAAAAAAAAAAAAAAAAAAAAAAAAAAAAAAAAAAAAAAAAAAAAAAAAAAAAAAAAAAAAAAAAAAAAATAATTAGAGAGGTGCATTGGGCTATCTTATCCCAAAGTCAAAACGGTATAGGACGTCCTACTAGAGCAATGTGATAACTTCAAAATACCTACAAATTTGGTATTGTCCTGATATGACAAGCTAAATAAAATGTACAAAATATAAACCTCAATTTTTTATTTACAGAATACATACAAATTTTACTTGGTGAATTACTGAGGTTATGTTCTGAATATCCATCATACAAACTTGCAAGAGATGCCAAACTTCAGTCCACTATAAAAGTTCCTGAACCAGTCTGTTCCAAGTATGAAAAACAAGAGAAGTCTGACATCATCCTGAAACGAAGGTCCAGGTTTAATTGTCCAACAAAGTGAATTTTTCCATATACCAAAAACAAATAGTACATACATATACCAAAGGCTTTTTCCCCCTTACACAGAAGGTAGCCTCCTGGGTGACAGGTCCACTGCCCTGGGTTAGAGGCAGTGTCACAAGACACAGCACATCCACAGCAAGGCTGCTACATTCAACCCTCCCTCTCCGTCTCTTCATGTAGAAAAGGAGAAGACGGGGAGAAATCCCTTCAGGCTGAGTCCATTTTTTTCTCATACATACTCCCTCACCCCCCATTCCCCACCCACTTCCCCTCATGCATCACAGCATCATCCATACACAACCATTCTCCATTCACCCCTACCTTCTGTCCTCTCCTGTCCTTCCTCAACAGACATTCCCTTCTTTCCCAATGCCCCTTTTACCCCATCCATCCATCTCATCCTAGGTCACCTCCTCATGTTCACTCCTTCCACCTCTGCCTTCCACACCTGTTTTAATAATCTTTCATCACTCATTCTCTCCATGTGTCCAAACCATCCCAATACTCTTTCATCAACCCTATCTCCCAAATCCCTTTCCACGCCTGTTCTCCTCACCTCATTTCTCACTCTATCTAGCCTAGTAACCCTTATCATACTTCTCAGTCATTTCATCTCAAACACATTCAAACTCCTCTCTTATGTTCCATGTTTCTGCCCCGTATTGTGCTGTTGGCACAATCAATCCTTCATACAATCTCCTCATAGCATCCATTCCCAAATGTCTATTTCTCATTACACATCTTAATCCACCAAGGTATTTACTCACTTCTCTTAATCTACATTCTACCTCCATCCCCACTCCTCCCTTTCCTGCCACATTCGCACCCAAGTACAGTATCTAAAACTATCCACTTCCTCCAGTTTCTTTCCCTTAATACTCACTTCCAGTCTGCTGCCACTTTCTCCACTTGTACATCTCATCACCTTACTTTTACCCACATTTATTTTCAACTTCCTTATTTTGCACATCTTCCCAAACTATCACTAACTTCCTCAACCCCTCCTCTGATCCTGCCACAAGTGCAGTGTCATCAGCAAACAACAACTGGCTTATCTCCCCCTTTTCTCCATTTTCTTTAACCATCTCCAATCCCTGACCCATTACCCTTGCATTCACCACTTGCACCACCCCATCCATGTATAAATTGAACAGTCAGGATGACATAACACATCCTTGATAAAATCCCACCTTTACCTCAAACCACTCACTCTCTCCATTTCTAATCCTAACACAAGCTGTACTACTCTTGCAAAAACTCTTGACTGCTCTTAACAGCTTTCCTCCTATCCCATATATATGCAAAACCTCCCACAGTGCCTTACTGTCTACCATGTCATACGCCTTTTCCAAATCCATAAAAGCCCAAAATACATCCTTACCTTTTCCTACAGCTTTCTTACACATCTGTCTCAACACAAAATTCTGATCTACACAACCCCTACCTGTCCTAAAACCACACTGTTCCTCACCAATTACTCCCTCTGTTCCTCTCCTAATCTGCTCAATCAAGACCCTCTCTTAAGCCTTTCCAGCTACACTTAACAAGCTGATCCCTCTGAAACTACTACACTCACACTTGTCCCCCCCTTTTTTTTGTAGAGTGGAGCTATACAGGCACTCCTCCAGTCCTCTGGCACTCTACCCTCTCTTAAACGGGTGCACGACTTTTCGTCGCCGTCTTTTCGTCGCCGGACTTTTCGTCGCCGGACGTTTCGTCGCCGCGACTTTTCGTCGCCGGACGTTTCGTCGCCGCGACATTTCGTCCCCGCGACTTTTCGTCGCCGGTCTTTTCGTCGCCGGACTTTTCGTCGCCCCAAGCATAAATTGTATGCAAAGATTGACAATTGGAAATATATGATTTAATGTCATACTTGTACTTATATTCCTACTCCCAATGCAATAATATGAGTGTGGCAAATAGCTATACATCTCAGACGAATTACAAATTACAAATTTAACAACTAGTTAATCATTGATAGTCTTATAATTCCGTAAGAATTTTCACTATCAATAATATTAGGTGACCAATGTAATAATAATAGATAATACGATTATGTGATTATTACTAGAAAAAAAGTGACTGGACAGACGCTACTACCAATAATCACATCAAGATCAATCAGAAGAAGTATATTGAATTTGGCATTAAATCATATATTTCCAATTTTATATTTCAATTATTTTATATTTCAAATATTGTCAATCTTTGCATACAATTTATGCTTGGGGCGACGAAAAGTCCGGCGACGAAAAGACCGGCGACGAAAAGTCGCGGGGACGAAATGTCGCGGCGACGAAACGTCCGGCGACGAAAAGTCGCGGCGACGAAATGTCCGGCGACGAAACGTCGGCGACGAAAAGTCCGGCGACGAAAAGACGGCGACGAAAAGTCATGGACCCCTCTTAAACAACCACTAAAAAACCTCACCAGCCAGTCCACCATCACCGGACCTCCTTTTTTCAGACATTTTGTATGGTATCCATCCAACCCAGGTGCCTTACCAGCTCTCATCATCTTAACAGCTGCCTTCACTTCATCTTTCCTTATTTCTCCTCCATTTTCCTCACTCATCATGGTCATTTTCTTAGCGTTTCCCACTGCAACTGCCTTTCCCTCCCTATCCTCCTTCAAATGTAGCAACTCCCTAAAATACTCTAACCACCTTTCCCTCACTGCCTTCTCTTCCATTATCATCTCTCCATCTGTATCACCTTTTCTTCTCTACTTGATTCGTCTCCTATTCCTATTTTAATTTCTTTCCAAAACATTTTTCATTACTTTCAAAACTTTCTGTCATACAGTACTCTTACCCCATTTCATATCTGCTCTCCTCTTTTATGCTTTACTTGTCTTCTCTTTTATTTGTACCTCTCATATGATTCTCTCATCCTATTTTGTAACAAATCTGTGAAAGCCTGCTTCTTCTCTTCTGCACCCTTCTTTCCTTCCTCATCCCACCACTCACTACTTTTCCTTCTATTTTCTCCCATCCTCCTTGTTCCACGCACCACCTTTGCACACCTTATGACTCCCTCCTTGAACCATCCCCATTCCTCCTCCACTTCTGGTTTTACTCCATCCTTCACTCCCTCCCACTCCTCTCTCAGCTTCTTGTAATCCTCCTTTTCTTTCTAATTTAAGCAGTTCACTCAAAGTACCTCCCAATCTTCTGCCCTTTTCCTCTTTCTCCACCTATTCTCCACTCTCAACTTACCTTCCACCAAAAAGTGATCTGATATTTCCCCACTCTCTCCCCTTTGAACATGTACATCCTACTATACTCTTGGTTATCACTATAAAGTCCATTAATGCTCTATCTGCCACACAACCATCCACCACCCTCTCCCATGTGCACTTATGCTTGACTTTCTTCCTAAACACTATATTTGCTATCAACTCCCTAGACACATCTCCACCATCAACTCTCCACTACGATTTTTTCCTGGAACTTCATATTTCCCAATCACTCCATCTAATGGTTCATTTCCTACCCTAGCATTAGGGTCTCCCAATACAACTATATTGACATTTCTCCCTAATACCTCTATACAGGTAAAACAAAGGGAACACCATGCTGGACTCTAAGTGTGTAGGCATCACTTGCGTAACTGCCTTTCTGCTGGTTTGATCCAAGCCGTCGGAAGAGTGTGATCTTTTCATCATACAAATCATACAGGAATGGCTTCTCTCCAATGTCTATCATATACCTTGTGAGAGAAGTCTTATGTGAAAAACCAGAATCAAAGAGGTCACACTGGAAAGGCTGTTTTCCTGTGGGAGTCTTCATCTGCTGTGTGGGATAACCCTTTTGTGAAAAAGCAAAGTTACACAGGTCACACTAGAAGACCTCTCCTGTGTGGCTCTTCATATGCTCTGTGAGAGAATCCTTTTTTGAGAAAGCTGCATTGCAAAGGTCACATTGGAAAGGCATCTCTCCTGCGTGGGTCTTCATATGCTGTGTGAGAGAACCCTTTCTTGAAAAAGCAGAATTGGACAGGTTGCACTGGAAAGGCTTCTCTCCTGTGTGGGTCCTCATATGGTTTGTCAGATCACCCTTTCTTGAAAAAGCAGAATTGCACAGGTCACACTGGAAAGGGTTCTCTCCTGTGTGGGTCCTCGTATGACTTGTAAGATGACCCTTTGTGAGAAAGCAGAATCACACAGGTCACACTGGAAAGGCTTCTCTCCTGTGTGGGTCCTCATATGCCTTACGAGATTACTCTTTAGTGAGAAAGGAGAATCACACAGGTCACACTGGAAAGACTTCTCTCCTGTGTGGGTCCTCATATGGATATTAAGATGACCCTTTTGTGAGAAAGCAGAATCACACAGACCACACTGGAAAGGCTTCTCTCCTGTGTGGGTCCTCATATGACTTGAGAGAACGCTTTTATGAGAAAGCAGAATCACAGAGATCACACTGGAAAGGCTTCTCTCCTGTGTGGGTCCTCATATGACTTGTGACATGACCTTTTACTGAGAAAGCAGAATCGCACAGGTCACACTGGAAAGGCTTCTTTCCTGTGTGGGTCCTCATATGCTTTGTAAGATTACTCTTTAGCCCTAGATTGGTGGAGCGGGGCCAATTGGATACACACTTTTCGCGCTTAAATTTTCGCGGGCTTTTTTGTCCACAATAATGCCTATGTGGTAACTTTTATTGTTTGAGTTATCAGTAATTATTATATTTTTTCTTTTAAGGGTGTTTTTACCCCATCTGGATACATAATATAGCCCCTATAAGGTAGTGTGTATCCGATTGGTCCAGTTCCTACCGGATATGCTACGCTTGTGGACGTCAGATGGGAAAAGTCAAATCATTATATATCTTCACATGGTAGCTTAGAAACAAAAATTTTGTATTGTATAGGTAGAAAAAAATACTATAATTGTATACACAACTCTATAATAGAGAAGGAATTGTCATTATATAGTTTTTTCAATTTCATTTTAGGTTGTCGAAACCAAAAATGAAACGTACTATATACTACACTGAAGATGAGTTAGCACAGCATGTAAACTCTCATGAGTTTCAACATGGTTGTGATAATACGTCGGTGACAATAAATGAAAGTAATAATATAACCATCGTGACTAAATGAGGGTTCTAGGACAGAGGGCCAAGGTGGCACAGTGCTCGCAATATCACCTATTTATATTTTTTTGCGTCGCCAGAGACATTTATTGAATGCTTAGAAGGTCCTCATAGGGATTTGAGTGCTGTCATTACATCCTGTCTTCCCCTCCCCCTCTAAATTCCACATCCGGTTACCTCCTCTCCCTCAGTGCATAGGCCTACGCACCAATCCCCCCCCTCCCCCTCTCACACTCCACTTCCGTCTCTATGTAAGTGCAATTTCATACAAAGAATATATGTTTCACATAGAAACACAATTTCATAAAAGAAAAATAAGTACATGCATTATTTTTACACATTACACATAAAAATTCATTTCCAAAATCACCCATATTCATTTAGTCATGACGAAGTTTTTTTTGTACAATTGAGGTTTTAAAGGTTTTGTATGAGATGAATGGACATATGTAGGTCATTGTTATAATGTTTTTTTTACCAAGTTCCTCTTATATTAGGCTCAGGAACACGTAATCTCAATCCTTTGATTTTCTGTCAAAGTTTTTTTCAATTGTTCATAGTTGTCATTTTTTATTTTGGAATTACGTTAATTTTGTATTAGCAGGACTCTACGAACCCTATATTTATATTATAGTAACTTTAAATGGACAAAAAACACACGCATATATTTTATTTTAATTTTTTATTCTGTGTATCTTTTTGGATACAGTGGTCACGGGAATCGCCAGCGCGCGCCACCTCCACCAATCTAGGGTTAGTGAGAAAGCAGAATCACACAGATCACACTAGAAAGGCTTCTCTCCTGTGTGGGTCCTCATATGACTTGTAAGATTACTCTTATGTGAGAAAGCAGAATCACACAGGTCACATTGGAAAGGCTTCTCTCCTGTGTGGGTCCTCATATGACTTGTAAGATTACCCTTTTGTGAGAAAGCAGAATCACACAGGTCACATTGGAAAGGCTTCTCTCCTGTGTGGGTCCTCATATGACTTGTAAAACTACTCTTTACTGAGAAAGCAGAATCACACAGATCACACTGGAAAGGCTTCTCTCCTGTGTGGGTCCTCATATGACTTTTGAGAGAATGCTTTTGTGAGACAGCAGAATCACACAGGTCACATTGGAAAGGCTTCTCTCCTGTGTGGGTCCTCATATGCCTTATGAGAGTAATCTTTACTGAGAAAGCAGAATTGCACAGGTCACACTGGAAAGGCTTCTCTCCTGTGTGGGTCCTCATATGCTTTGTAAGATCACCCTTTCTTGAAAAAGCAGAATCACACAGGTCACACTGGAAAGGCTTCTCTCCTGTGTGAGTCCTCATATGACTTGTAAGATGACCCTTTCGTGAGAAAGCAGAATCACAGAGATCACACTGGAAAGGCTTCTCTCCTGTGTGGGTCTTCATATGACTTGTGAGAGAAGCCTTTAGTGAGAAAGCAGAATCACACAGATCACACTGGAAAGGCTTCTCTCCTGTGTGGGTCCTCATATGATTTATAAGATCACCCTTTTGTGAGAAAGCAGAATCACACAGGTCACATTGGAAAGGTTTCTCTCCTGTATGAGTCCTCATATGACTTGTGAGATGACCCTTTCTTGAAAAAGCAGAATCACACAGGTCACACTGGTAAGGCTTCTCTCCTGTGTGGGTCCTCATATGACTTGTAAGATTACCCTTTTGTGAGAAAGCAGAATCACACAGGTCACATTGGAAAGGCTTCTCGCCTGTGTGGGTCCTCATATGAATTGTAAGATCACGCTTTTGTGAGAAAGCAGAATCACACAGATTACATTGGAAATACTTCTCTCTTGTGTGGGTCATCATGTGATATCTAAAACAAATGATATAGCTGTGCTATAGATGTCACACCAGATCCTCTTCATTACATGACACCTATGGATTCTATGGATAGCTCTTCCAAAGGAATGGTGATAATTACCCTCCTCCTGGAAAATATGTAATCATAATATTGTCATCTAACTCTTTGAAATTGTGTAATATACTGTTATAGGATTGTGAGTGTTGTGCACATAAACCATTTAATATTCAAGTCCCTTTGTACCTAAACAGACCCCTTGTACTTGTCATAATGCAACATGAAATATAAATACTAACAGAAATAGTGCTATTATATATTGTATTCTACCTTTACATTAGAAATATGCTGAAAACCATCCAATAGCTACATGCATACTCATCCCACCTCAACTGGAATGACTAAAATTTTGCTCTGGCTTTTTCATCATGTCATGAGATTTGGAAGTGGGAAACAGCCCAGATGGCAAAAGCAGTTATATTTTAACATAATTCCACAACATTCCATGTTTGGGCTCACAAGACCAGAGTCTAAATATGACAAACCCTAGGAGGGCTTATTCAGTTCATCTCATCTGACCCAAATAAGTGATGCAAGTCATCACATCCTTTCAGATAAACTGGTAAGTGATGTACCTGTGTTATTATTTCTAAATAACATAATAAATGAAATTGTAGAGGAAATTTCCATATTTTTTCTTGTCACATTAAGTAAAATACCTGTTTGTCTAATAAAAAAAGATATATATTGGATATACCTACTAAAACAATCTCAACAATCATGATGTAATCAGGAAGGAACTGGTATTAAAGGTTCAATCCCAGTAAATGTGGAAATAGCAAGAGGACAATGTATAATATCAGAATTAGTGCTTTCACATATTCAACCTACAGGTCCTTTAACACAGGCATTACATACACAATCTCAGTCATCTTCCAGGAAGCCTTTGACTCCCTTACCAGTTGTGACACTTGTGTGATAATATATATATACATATACCAAAGTTTTTTTCCCCTTTACAAGGAAGGTAGCCAAAAAAACAAAGACCTAGAATCCACTCCCACCCATTCCATCCCCACATACTCCACTCCCATCCACCATCCTCCTCCCCTCTTATCTTGGCTCCTCAGTAACCCCTGCATCTCGCCCACTGCCCTTGGTCAGAAGCAGTGTCACAAGATATAGCACTTCCTCATTAAAATGGTGATCCCCCCTCTTCATCCCCTCATTTAGAAATGGAAAAGATGGCTCAGAAATCCCTTCAGGATATATAAATCTATTTTTCACACCCACTCCCTCACCCCCCATCCCCCACCCACTCCCTTTCATGTATTACAGCATCATTCATACACAACCATTCTCCATTCACCCAAATCCTGTCTTCTCCTGTCCTTCCTCAACAGACATTCCCCTCTTTCCTAATGCCCCTTTTACCCCATCCATCCATCTCATCCTTGATCATCCCCACATATCAACTCCTACCTCTGCCTTCCACAGGTGTTTTAATAATCTTTCTTCACTCATTTTCTCCTTTTGTCCAAACCATCCCAATACTCTTTCATCAACCCTATCTCCCAAATCCCTTTCCATCCCCGTTCACCTCCTCACCTCCTCATTTCTCACTCTATCCTGCCTAGTAACCCCTATCATACTTCTCAGGCACCTCATCTCAAACAGGGTTGCAGAGTCGGAGTCGGAGTCGGAGGTTTTAGCTGGAGTCGGAGTCGGAGTCGGATTTCTATGGGTACTATGAGTCGGAGTCGGAGTCGGAATTTTTTATCCAACTCCGACTCCTCAAGTCCAATAAAATAATTTTTTTAACATGGTTTCCCTGTTTGGTTTTACCAGTTGCACAATTTAACAGTTTTTGTATGGTTTTGCTTTTATTTTTGGAGGCAATAGTGAGTGTGCGCAGTGTATATGTACACTAAGTGGTCTCTCCAGATGGAAACAAAAAACAATTCATCAATAATAAAAAATAAAAAAATACACAATACTGACAAGCTATCATTGTCAGTCTGGGTAAAAGTGTTTGTGGTCATGTATTTGTAGATGTTTCCTGTAAGGAGAGTGAAACTATATATATAATGTATATGTATATATATGTATATATATATATATATATATATATATATATATATATATATATATATATATGTATATACATATGTATATATACATATATATATATATACATATATATACACATATATATACTTATATATATATATATACATATAAATACATATACATGTATATATATATATATTGGTGTAGCCAGGTAGTATATTCTCTTGTAAACATACGAGGTTGAAGGCTAAAGAGGATTCACTGTTAATTATTTTATTGCGTGTAGCTTTGATACAATGCACAATCTTTTTATCTTCAGATTTGACGTATCTTAGTAGTTGTCCTATTGTGGCCGACGTTTCGGAACTTCCTGGTTCCATCTTCTGGGCAATCTGATGTGCAGTGTCTATGGATGTCGTATTTATTCATGGAGTTAGGATCATAAGGTTTTTTGCAGGAAGAGGTCTCCTCTGATTGGTTGCCTAGGACCAATAGGGGATCCGGGTTACTGGAGGTCTGGGAGACCTTTCCCAGTGTGTATAGTGGTTCTGTCTGTGTTCAGTCTCTTCATGGATGGTAAGACGCGCAGGTCATCGGTCTGGATGTTGATGTTAGGATGGCTATCTTGTATGTATATGGCTTCCAGGAACAGTAGCCGTCAGGGATCCGATTCCTTGTCAATGATTGTCGTGTTATTGTCTAGGTCTTTTCTTGTTAGTGCTTTGTTGTGGGAAGAGGTATAGTGTGACTTGATTGATCCGTTGGACAGGTGGCATGTTAGGCGTCATGTTAATTGTGTTGTTGTCATACCAATGTAAGTGTGAGATCCACATGCCTCACTATTATTGCATTTATATTGGTATACAACGTGGTCTTGTTGTAATGTTGATTTTGTGGTGGTGGGTTGGTTACGGATAATCAATTGGGCTGTTTTCTTAGTATTGTAATAGATGATGAGTTGGATTTGTTTTTCGGGGTCTGTTGTCTGTATGTTCTTGTTTATGATTTCTTTTAATATCTTTTCATCTGTTTTGTATTCTGTTGACATGTGATTCTTGTAATATAACTTGATGGAATTTTTGTTGCTAGATGTCGGGTTATCTTCTTTTGTGTACCATTTGTCTAAGATCTTTTCTGTGATGTGTGTTACGTCTGAATTTGTGTATCCATTGTTAACCAGGACCTGAGTAACCAACCCACCAACCACAAAATCAACATTACAACAAGACCACGTTGTATACCAATATAAATGCAATAATAGTGAGGCGTGTGGATCTCACACTTACATTGGTATGACAACAACACAATTAACATGACGCCTAACATGCCACCTGTCCAACGGATCAATCAAGTCACACAACAAAGCACTAACAAGAAAAGACCTAGACAATAACACGACAATCATTGACAAGGAATCGGATCCCCGACGGCTACTGTTCCTGGAAGCCATATACATACAAGATAGCCATCCTAACATCAACATCCAGACCGAAGACCTGCGCGTCTTACCATCCATGAAGAGACTGAACACAGACAGAACCACTATACGCACTGGGAAAGGTCTCCCTGACCTCCAGTAACCCGGATCCCCTATTGGTCCTAGGCAACCAATCAGAGGAGACCTCTTCCTGCAAAAAGCCTTATGATCCTAACTCCATGAATAAATACGACATCCACAGACACTGCACATCAGATCGCCCAGAAGATGGAACCAGGAAGTTCCGAAACGTCGGCCACAATAGGACAACTACTAAGATACGTCAAATCTGAAGATAAAAAGATTGTGCGTTGTATCGAAGCTACACGCAATAAAATAATTAACAGTGAATCCTCTTTAGCCTTCAACCTCGTATGTTTACAAGAGAAAATATATATATATATATATATATATATATATATATGTATATATAATATATATATATATATATATATATATATATATATATATATATGTATATATAATATTATTTAGTACTATACTGCAATACTTCTACTTCAACATAAATAAACATCAATTCGTGCTGTCACCATGTGACGCATTGTGTGCTACTATAGTCAGCGCAACGAGAAGTGACCGTTAAGGCGGGGTTAGGAGATTTCCCGGTGTTGCCACATCTCCACAGATAACACGGCCCGCACAGCTCACATTGAATGCAGTGTGAGGGGGGCAGGGCTAGAGAATAGATGTAGCGGCACCGTTGCTCTCTAGTGCTCATATGTCATGTCTGACTCGAGGAAACGAAAACTTTGTATAGAAAACATTGCTTTGATTTTTACCTCAGTGATGGTGTGTGACAAAAAATTATAATATAATTATATGTGTCAACATTATGAAAATATAAAATAAAATTATAAAATAAAATATAATTATAGAATAATTATATGTGGCAACACAGGGGGACTCCCAGTGCTCCGCCCTAACGGCCATTTCTCAATGCAATGAGTATAGTACTAACTAATGTAAACAAACAACAGATTCTGCCTGAAGCAGTATCTCCCAATGAATTTTCTTTTCCCTCATTTTTGGTAGTTTTATCACATTTTCCTTTAATAGAAATATGCTAGATTATGATAAAGCTACTTCAGAAAATGAAAATCACACGTTTATCAAAGAAATTTAGTGGTTTGAAATATATGAAATAGAAACAGGCTACTGATTATGGTTACTAGTGAATACCATAGGCCTACAAGTGAAGCAATGAAAAATAGAAATCAGAGTAAAGAAAATCACGAACCATTTCTATCTAATTTAGAACTGATTATGTCATAAAGACAACTGAAAATTAGGCCTAAGTGTACCAGATATTTATGCTTTAACCCATAACCATAATTCTATCTATCTTTATACAAAAAGCTTTTTCCCCCTTATCAGGGAGGCAGCCAAGTCAAAAGGCATAAACCCACTCCCACCCATCATCCCTTCCACACTCACATCTTAGCTCCTCGTGGACGATGGGTCATCCCTGCATCCCGCCCACCACCCTGGGTCAGAAGCAATGCAGGACACAGCACATCCACAGCAAGGCTGCTTCACTTGATTGGCGACCCCCCCTCTACGTCCCCTCACATAGAAAATGGAGGACGGGGAGAAATCCCTTCGGGCTGCGCCAAAGTATCATTCACACTTTCCCACACCCCAAACCCCCCCCATCCTCCCATCCCTTCCCTTTCTTTTCATCATAGTATCATCTATACACAGCCCCTCTCCACTCATCCGTATCTTCTGCCACCTCCCTTCCCTGCTCTACAGACATTCCCCTCTTGCTCAACGTCCCTATCACCCCATCCATCCATCTCATCCTCGGTCGTCCTCTCAAATTCACTCCCTCCATCTCTGCCTTCCATACCCCTTTCACCAGTCTTCCTTCATCCATTCTTTCCATGTGTCCAAACTATCCTAATAGTCTTTCATCAGCCCTCACAGCCAACTCCTTTTCCACCCCAGCTCTCCTTCTCACTTCCTCGTTTCTCACTCTATCCAGCCTTGTAACCCTCACCATACTTCTCAGACATTTCATCTCAAACACATTTAAACTCTTCCTCTCTGCCCCTCTCAGATTCCATGGCTCTGCCCCACACAGCACTGTCAGCACAATCACCCCTTCATACAATCTCCTCTTTGCATTAATTCCCAAATGTCTATTTCTCATTACTTTTTTAAATCCCCCAAGGAATCTGTTTGCTTCTCTCAATCTACAGCTTACCTCTACCTCTACTCCTCCCTTTGCAGCCACATATGACCCCAAGTACGTAAAACTATCCAGTTCCTCCAGCCTCTCCCCTTTAAGACTTACTTCCAACTCTCCAACATCCTCTCCTCTTGTACACCTCATCACCTTACTTTTACCCACATTCACCTTCAACTTTCTCCTATCACACACCCTCTCAAACTCAGTCACTAACTCTCCCAATACCTCCTCTAACTCTGCCACAAGTGCAGTGTCATCAGCAAACAACAACTGACCTCACACTTTTCTTCATTTTCTGCAACCAACTCCAGTCCCCTGCCCATTACTCTTGCATTTACCTCTCGTACCACCCCATCCATATACACATTGAACAGCCATGGCGACATGACACATCCCTGCCATAGTTCCACCTTTACCTCAAACCATTCATTCTCTCCATTTCTGATTCTAACACAGGCTCTACTACTCTCATAAAAACTCTTGACTGCTCTTAACAGCTTTCCCCCAATACCTGTCTACCCTATCATAAGCCTTTTCCAAATCCATAAAGGCCCAAAAGACATCCTTACCCTTTCCTAAAGCTTTCTCACAAATCTGTCTTATCACAAAAATCTGATCCACACAGCCCCTACCTCTCCTAAACCCACATTGCTCCTCAGCTCCTCACCAATTACTTCCTCTGTTCCTCTCCTAATTCTCTCAATTATAAGCCTTCCATACGCCTTCCCAACTGCACTCAACAAACTGATCCCTCTGAAACTACTACATTCACACTTGTTCCCTTTTCCTTTGAAAAGCGGAACTATACATGCACTCCTCCAGTCCTCTGGTAATCTACCCTCCCTTAGACACACATTATAGCTAGTTACAGGATATGTACCATTTATAGAAGTTTCCAGAATGTAGTTTGTATTAATGTTTCATTCATTCTATACTATGGGAGTTATAGCCAAATGGAATGTATTTCTACTTTTAATAAATACTCAATAAATATAATTATTAATTCAAATTCCTGAATAATTTATCAACTGTCAAGTGACAGAGATGATTTTTATCTTTAAATAATCTAACTAGCTACTTTACCTTTGTTGACAGTCTAATTAATTCAAATTATGTTAACATCTAGAGCTCCATCATGTACACATGTACATGATAGTGTAGACAATAGTATATATCCACTATGTTTGCACTATGCACGTACGTCTTCATGTATGTAAAAGTCAATGGAAGTGTTTTTGTGTGGTTTACTGTTTTGTAGGAGCTATGTCATGCTGGGATAATGCCCTGAGATAAACTTTGACCAGTCTCAGAGGCCAGACAGGAATGACATTAGAGCATATGTCACAGCATTTGGTGATGACTGAAAAGGGGAGGAACAACAGCAGCTATGAACAGTGTGCATAGGGGAAGGTTGTCTCTCTCTCTTTCCTGAACTGATCCCTGGTTTTTATGATAACATGGTGAAATTAATTCTGCAGTAAGTACTAGGTAGGGCACCTCCATTAACCTTTCCTCATCATGATTTGTCACATATTTTCCTAATATTGTGATAGAAGGTTTATGAGATTGGACAAATGAAATAACAGAGGATTTTGTTTATTTGGGGGGAGGGGAGGGGCACAAAGGAAAAAGAAAATATATAGCTTGAAGTGGCAACTCTGCCATGACAGACTTGAAAGTGCTCATAAGCTGGTAGATGATCATAAGCATAGATAATACCATTATATACTTGATATGTATATGTTTATATGAATATATGTGCTTGTGTGCATATATTGAAAAAGGAGTATCCATATGAACATAACTGAAACATTTATCTTTATAACACCACAATTATAGATTCAATCTATCAGGTGGTTTCACAACTCTGCTAGATCTTCTAACTGGTTGTGGACTTGGTACTTTCATAGCATTATCATCATTATCAACATTTACAGAGGAATTTTCATCAGCCTTATCGATTACTTCTGAACTATTAGGACAGTGTCCTTGACCTGAAGAATACATAGGCACAAAAGGTTTACTGCTATCCGAGTTGTCTTTACGTACAGTGTCATTACTGGGAACAGTTGGTGTATATCTAGGCATAAGTTGATCAGAATGTCTTTTCCAAACAATGTTTCCAAAATCTTTTAACATCACTTTGTAGTTTCACACACCTAGAACTTCAATTACTTTCCCTTCCAACCATGAATGACCTTTGCCATAATTCTTTACAAAAACAGCATCATCAATCTTATATTCAGACTTCTCAAACGTACACTTTTTTCCAAAACCTTTTCCTTCTTATTTTGTGGTTTAATTTTCTCAATTATACCTCTGAAGTTTCTGTTAAACATTAGCTCAGCTGGAGCTTTTCCTGTGGAACAATGAATTGAACGTCTGTAGTTATACAAAAATCTACAAATTCTGGTTCTGATATCACCTTCCTTAAATTTACTTTATCCTTCCTTGAAAGTTTTTACAGCTCTCTCAGCTAAACCATTAGATGATGGGTTATATGGGGCTGGTGTCATATGTTTTATTCCATTCTTTTCAAAGAAAGTCTCCATTTCCTCAGATACAAATGATGAGGCATTATCTGAAACTACAATGTCAGGTAACCCAAAATTACAAAAAGTTTTTCTCAGCATAGAAATTGTTACTGTAGATGTTGTTGACTTTGTTACATGAACATCCATAAATTTTGAGTGTGAATCCACAATCACTAAGAAATAACTTTCATTGATTGGACCTGCATAGTCCATATGGAGTCTACACCAAGACTTACCCGTCTCAGGCCATGATAAGGTAACTTCCTGAGAACCTTGAAAATTTTTAAAACAAATTGAACAAGCTTTAGTAACCTCAGATATATCTTGATCTAACTTAGGCCACCATATCCAATTCCTGGCTTCAGCCTTCATAGCACTGATACCATTATGACCTACATGCAGTTGTGAAAGTACACTACTTCTTAATTCAGCTGGTATAACTACTCTATTCCTAAATAGCAACACATCTTCATATATACTTAAATCTGCTTTAACTGCTGCATATTCAGAAATAACAGGATTATCAATCCACCCAAATTTAACACATTGGAAAACCTTCCTCAAAACAGGATCACTCTTTGTCATAACCTTAACCCTTTCATAGGAAATATTTTGATCTTCCAAATTTTCAACTAAATTCACATATTCAGCAGGTGTATGTGAGTCTAAAACAGAATCTGATACAGGCAAATGGCTCAGGGTATCTGCTACAATGTTTTGTTTGCCTGATTTAAAACACAATTGGTAATCATACTGGGATAACAATAATGCCCAACGCTGTACTCTTGCGTTTGCATTGACAGGAATCTGTTTCTCACTACCAAATAAACCAAGTAGAGGTTTGTGATCTGTACGGAGCACAAACTTACGTCCAAGCAAAAAATATTTAAACTTAGTTACCGCATACACTAACGCTAGAGCTTCTTTGTCCAACTGAGAATAATTTAGCTCAGCAGCAGACAGCTTTTTACTTGCAAAGTAAACTGGTCTTGGACTACCATTCATTTCTTGAATTAACACACATCCTACTCCTACTGGTGAAGCATCTACTTCAACAATAACATCATGTTCACCATCAAAATTGGCTAGTAAATCAGAGTTGACTAACTCTTCCTTAACAGTCATAAATGCTTTTGCTTCAACAGAAGACCACTTAAATTTTGCATTTTTCTTCAGTAAATCATACAGAGGTGCTAATACACTTGAAAATTTTCTTACAAACCTACAATAATAAGTGACTAGACCCAAAAATGATTGAACTTCACCTACAGACTTTGGTATAGGTGCTTCTAAAATAGCAGCAAGTTTCCTTGGTGAAGGTTTTATGCCATCACCTGAAATTACATATCCTAAGTACAGGTAAACGTCGACTTACGATGGCCGCGACTTACGATTGTTCGACTTTACGATGACGACGACGACGACGACGATATGATAATTTAACCCCTTCCATACGGTGCCGCACACGTAGGCGTCATGAGGAGCAAGTGGATTCGCGACGCTGCCATATCGGCGTCTTGATTATATTTATTGTAGTCGCCCCTGTGTTTTTACATTCTCTCAAATGATTCATTCTCTGTGGTTTTCAAAATTCGCGGGTGAAAGAGAACGATCGATATAAGCGGTGACTATATTTTATGATGCGAGTATTATTACGTCACGTCGTACGGCTGGCATTGGCTGCTGCCCGCGAGATTTAAGTTCCGTACTGAAAATACATATTATAGTGTTTGAATATGGTAAAAAGGATAAAAATAATTAAATAAACTACTGTACATGTTTAATAGGCTATATTCAGTATCTCTGGTGGTTAATATACAGGTAGGCTAGGTACAGTGACCACGGAACAGAGTGGGGATCGACTTACGATGAGATCGTCTTACGATGGCTCTATCGAAACCTAATGCCATCGTAAGTCGACGTTTACCTGTATTCTAAGGAATTGGTATTCAGAACAGTTTTCTTTTTGTTAATAGCAACATTATGTTTCTGAAATACCTTCAACACTTTATCTAATCTCATATCATGTTCCTCTTTAGTCTCTCCTCCGACTAATATGTCATCTAAGAAGGCAACTACTCCATCTATATTCATCAATAGTTGGGATATCAATCTTTGGAAGATGGCAGGAGATGATGCAAGTCCAAAGGGTAATCTTTTATATTTAAAAAGACCTTTATGAGTATTAATTACTAGCAATTCTTGACTCTCATCATCTACTGGCACCTGTAAGTAAGCATCTTTTAAATCAATCTTTGAGAATATCTTGCTTTTCCCAACAACAGCAAGGATTTCATCAACTTTAGGCAAAGGGTACTGGTCACATGAAATACTTTTGTTTAACTCCTTGAAATCTACACAGATACGCATTGACTTTTTGTCAGCTTTTAACACTGGTACAATTGGAGCTGCCCAAGTACTAGAATGTACTGGTTCAATGATATTGTTATCAACTAACTCTTCTAAAGCATCTTCTACCAATTTTCTGTAGTGGTAGGGCACAGGCCTTGCTTTTTTCCAACTAGGCACAGCACCGCTCTTTAGGTGTACCTTTGCTACAACACATGAAATTGGCAATCTAGAATCAGCTGAAAAATTATCTAATTGTACCTTGGAATCCAAAACATTAACTCCTTCCTCTATACCTGTGAGTGCAATACCAATTTTAGGCATTAAATCTCTTCCACATAAGTTAGAGTTATTAGATTCAACTACAAACTTTGAATTACATTGTGACCATTATAAAATATATTTGCATAAACCTTACCCAAAACATGCAAATCATTATTACCATAAGCCTTCAAAATTTTATCACTAGGCTCTAGAGATAAATTTAATTTCTTAACCCAATGTAAGGTTAGAGTCGACACACTGGCACCACAATCAATTTCATACGGCACATTATGACCTTCAATATTTATATCAACCTTGTTTCTCACTGGCAAAACCTTACCTACAACACTGTGTATAGGTTCATGAGAAATATCAACACTAACCACTTCTGGAAGGCTAGGTCGATCCACTAAATGTAACAATTGGTTATCATCACTACCAGTATCTCTCTCTTCCTGAGAAATTCCCTCGAAAACCATATTAGTTTTCTTTTTTCCAAACGTCTTCTTGTTGGTAAATTTTCCAAAAGATCCTTTCTGGGCACTGTGTGGCTTACCAGACACAGTCTTATCAAAACGGCACACTCGTTTTAGGTGTCCTCTCGTGTTACAAACTGAACAAGTTAGGTGCTTAAACCTACAGTTCTCATTTTTATGTGGATACCCGCAATGCCTACAACTTTCTTTTTTCTGACTATTAACATATTCAGAACTAATCCCCACTTTCCTCACTTCAGTGGTCGGGAGCTTTTCTCCAACGAAAGCTTTTTCCATATTTAAAATTTTCTCTAAGGTATTCGTTGAAGACATAGTTTGTAAATCCAAATTCTCTGCAACTAAGTTCGGGAAATACACTTCAGTTTCAATAGCCATAAACAGTTGGTCTCTCACTCGGGCGTCGAATAAGGTCCCAAAGTTGCAATCTTTGGCTAGACTTTTCAAGTCTGCATACAAGTCTCTTAAACTTTCAACAGATTTTTTCTTTCTGTTTTGAAATTTAATCAAACTCCGATGATAGCTCGGTTTAACTTTGTAATGTGCTTCTAAAAGCTTCACTAAATCATTATAGTCTTTCTCATGTGGCAAATTAGGTGAAGTGAGCGAAGCTAGCGTGCTGTATGTTTCACTTCCTAATGATACTAATAAAGAATTTTTCTTCTTGTTATCATCAGTGACTCCATTGTATGCAAAATGAGCTTGCAGCATACTAAGCCATATCTCCCACTTAATCTTATTGGGGTCAAAACAGTCAATCTTACCTGAGTTATTTGCCATTGTAATTCTACTTGTATTAAATCCAGTTTCCTATTGAAACAATTGATTCGTAGCCTGCTACACAAAGGCTATTTACGAATCCAGAGTGGCCAGGACGGTTCCGATGGGGTGAATGGGTGAGTATATCTTCATCCTTCGATTTCTCCACCATCAGGGGGAAAGGCAGCTATTTCTGTCTTCTAAAACTGAAATCGGTCCTTTAGCATACAAATCCACAAATCCTCGTTGCCATTGTAGCAGTGTGTCGGTGAGGAAAGTTGAAAAACGGGGTTTCGCTTACGAAGTTTAATTGCAAGCGGATGTCAACAATCAAGCGACGTCTAGAACGTCTTCGTATCAATACTTTGACAAACAAAAGATGTCTACATAGGATTCAATTAGATACACACGACTAAAAGTGCTGTATAGGATCTAAACCTATTACAAAGTATAAAACATATGAGAATCACATATATAAGGAATCTACAGCACCAGTATACAATTCTTTAACACCATTTTCATGTATATAAAAATAATAATAAGACAATTAATCTCAATTTACCACATATATATATAAAGCTGGTTGAGTGTATATGTGAGTATAATTATCATACAAGTGAATGTTTCACGTAAAAAATACATACATACATATACCAAGGGTTTTTTACCCCTTACAAGGGAGGTAGCCAAAAAGAGGAAAAGGCTTAAAATCATTCCCACCCATTCCATCCCTGAAAACACCTCACACCCCTCCACCCTCCCTCTTATCTTAGCACCTCCTAGATGACAGGTCATCCCTGCACCTTGTCCACTGCCCTGGGTCAGAGGCAGTGTCGCAAGACACAGCACATCCACAGCAAGGCCGCTTCATTAAATCAGCGACCCCCCCTCTCCGTCCCCTCATGCATAAAGGAGAAGACGGGGAGAAATCCCTTCGGGCTGCGTCAAAATTTTGCTCACACACACTACCTCATCCCCCGTCCATTCCACCTCATGCAACACAACATCTTCCATATACAACCATTCTCCATTCACCCCTGTCTTCTGTCCTCTCCCGTCCTTCCTCAATAGACATTCCCCTCTTCCCCAAAGCCCCCTTCACCCCATCCATCCATCTCATCCTAGGACGTCCCCTCATGTTCACTCCCTCCACATCTGCCTTCCATACCTCCTTTACTAGTCTTTCTTCACTCATTCTTTCCATGTGTCCAAACCATCCTAATACTCTTTCATCAACCCTATCTCCCAGCTCCCTTTCCACCCCTGTTCTCCTCCTCATCTCCTCATTTCTCACTCTATCTATCCTAGTAACCCCCATCATACTTCTCAGACACTTCATCTCAAATACATTCAAGCTCCTTCTCTCTTCCTCTCTTATGTTCCATGTTTCTGCTCCATACAGTGCTGTTGGCACAATCACTCCTTCATACAGTCTCCTCTTAGCATCCATTCCCAAATGTCTATTCCTCATTACACTTTTTAATCCACCAAGGCATTTACTCGCTTCTCTCAATCTACATTCTACCTCCACCTTTACTCCACCTTTTCCTGCCACATTTGCACTCATGTATCTAAAACTATCCACTTCCTCCAGTTGCTCTCCCTTAATGCTCACTTCCAGATTACTGCCACTTTCACCCCTTGTACATCTCATCACCTTACTTTTACCCACATTTATCTTCAGCTTTCTTCTATCACACACTCTCCCAAACTCTGTCACCAACTTCCTCAATTCCTCCTCTGATCCTGCCACAAGCGCAGTGTCGTCCACAAACAACAACTGGCTCACCTCCCACTTTTCTCCATTTTCTTTAACCATCTCCAATCCCTGACCCACTACCCTTGCATTTACCTCTTGCACTACCCCATCCATGTATAAGTTGAACATCCAGGGCGACATAACGCATCCTTGACGAAGTCCCACCTTTACCTCGAACCACTGACTCTCTCCATTTCTAATCCTGACACAAGCTCTACTACTCTCATAAAAACTCTTGAAAGCTCCGAGAAGCTTTCCTCCTATCCCGTATATCTGCATAACCTCCCACAGTGCCTTTCTGTCTACCCTGTCATAAGCCTTTTCCACATCCATAAAGGCCCAAAAAACATCCTTCCCCTTTCCTATAGCTTTCTCACATATCTGACCTACACAACCTCTACCTGTCCTAAATCCACACTGTTCCTCACCAATTACTTCCTCTGTTCCTCTCCTAATCCTCTCAATCAAGATCCTCCCATAAGCCTTCCCAACTACACTTAACAAGCTAATCCCTCAAAAACTACTACATTCACACTGGTCCCCCTTTCCCTTGTAAAGTGGAACTATACAAGCACTCCTCCAGTCCTCTGGCGCTCTACCTTCTCTCCAGCAAACATTAAATAACCTCACCAACCAGTCCACCATCACTGTACCTCCTTTTTTACGACATTCTGCATGGCATCCATCCAGACCAGGTGTCTTACCTGCTTTCATCATCTTAACAGCTGCCTTCACTTCATCCTTCCTTATTTCTCCTCCATTTTCCTCACTCATCACTCTCATTTTCTTAGCATTTCCCACTGCAGCTATCTTTCCCTCCCCATCCTCCTTCACATTTAGCAACTCCCTAAAATATTCTGCCCATCTTCCCCTTACTGCCTTCTCCTCCATTATCATCTCTCCATCTGCACCTTTTACCTTTTCTTCTCTACTTGATTTGCCTTCTCTTCCTCTCTTAATTTCTTTCCAAAACATCTTTTTATTACTTTCAAATTTTTCTGTCATACTCTTACCCCATTTTACATCTGCTCTCCTCTTTGCCTCCTTTACCTTTTTCTTTACTTCTCTTTTCTTTTCTTTGTACATCTCATATGACTCCCTTGTCCTATTTTGTAACCAATCTGTGTAAGCTCCCTTCTTCTCTTCTACAACCTTCTTCATTTCCTCATCCCACCATTCACTACCCTTCCTTCTATTCCCTCCTGTCCTTCTTGTTCCACACACCATCTCTGCACACTTTGTGACCCCCTCCTTGAACCATCCCCATTCCTCCTCTACACCTATCTCTACTCTATCCTTCACTCCCTCCCACTCCTCCTTCAGCTTTTTATTGTACTCCTTCTCCTTTTCCTTTTCATCTAAAGAGTTCACTCTAAGCACCTCCCTACCTTTTGTCCCTTTCCTCTTTCTCCATCTGTCCTCCACTCTCAACTTACCTTCCACCAGAAAATGATCTGATATTCCTCCACCCTCTCCCCTTAGCACATGTACTCTTCCTATCATAATTCTATTTACCACTACATAGTCTATTAAAGCTCTATCTACCACCCTTCCCTCCACCACCCTCTCCCATGTGTACTTATGCTTGACTTTCTTCCGAAACACTGTATTTGCTATCATCAACTCTCTTTCTAGACACATTTCCACTATCAACTCTCCACTACGATTTTTTCCTGGAACTCCACATTTCCCAACCACTCCATCAATTGGATCATTTCCTAACCTAGCATTAAGGTCTCCCAGTACTATTACATTTACACTTCTCCCTAAACCCTTTATGCACTCATTTAAATCTATCCAAAAAGCCTCCCTTTCTTCTACACTCTTCTCACTGCCAAGCCCATATGCACTTACAAAAACCCACATCTCCTTTCCCAGTTTCACCTTCATCCACATTATCCTTGAGGAAACCTCCTTCCACTCCACTATACGTTTACCTATCTCTTCACTTACTAGTATAGCCACCCCTTCCCTCCCTCGCCCTCTCTTCACTCCTGATAAACTCCCACTTACACTCCCAAACTTACAATCGCCCTTCCCTTTCAGTTTAGTTTCACTCAAAGCCAACACATCCATCTTCTCACAAACATACTACCTATCTCTTCCCTTTTACTCTCATCTGTACCACATCCACGCACATTAAATCCTTAGGGTGCTAGTCTGAGAACTTCCAGACCCTCTTATGCCTCTGATTTTACTTTTAGGAATGTGCCCTTTGGGGCTACAAGGAGAAAGATGCCTAGTCCCAATCCCCGTACCTTTCTTCTCGCCTCTTACGATCCAAGTGGGAATACTTGGTGCCAGTATTCTTTTCCCCCACCACAGAGAATTCCCCCACCACAGAAAAAGAATACTCAGGGAAATGGTACAGGACAGCAACAAGGGGTTGGGGGACAGCATAGTGGAGGGACAGTCGTAATATAAAAGTGTCATCATTTCTCTATGAACAGAGTTTTCCTCTATCATAGACAAAATGATGTGTGGCTCTGGTCCGTAGGGGTGTCCCATATAGACCCTAAAGTATCGACTGCATGCTACTTTGCCATAATAACAAGCAGCCAATACCCCAGACATATAAAATATCAATAAAATGCTTGCTGAACAGGTGTGGGAGGCTGGTATATGGATCTGCAGAATAGATTTCCACATAGGGGTAAAGGAGTTAAGGAGTCTGGAGTTCGGAGTAATCAAAGGAGTCGGAGTCGGAGTCAGAGTCAGAGGAATCAAAGGAGTCGGAGTCAGAGTTGGACCTTATTCCATCCGACTCCGCAGCCCTGATCTCAAACACATTCAATCTCCTCCTCTCCTATGTTTCATGTTTCTGCCCCATAAAGTGCTGTTGGCACAATCACTCTTTCATACAATCTTCTTGTAGCATTCATTCCCAAATGCCTATTTCTCAGTATGCTTTTTAATCCCCCTAGGTATTTAAATGCTCTCAATCTACATTCTACGTCCATCACTCCTTCCTTTCCTGCCACATTTGCACCCAAGTATCTAAAACTATTCACTTCCTCCAGTCTCTCTCCCTTAATACTCAGTTCCAGTCTGTTGCCACTTTCTCCTCTTATACCTCATCACCTTACTTTTACCCACATTCATCTTCGAACAACAACTGGCTTATCTCCCACTTTTCACCATTTTCTTTAACCATCTCTAATCCCCGACCCATTATCCTTGCATCTACCTCTCACACCACCCCATTCATATATTAATTGAACAACCAAGGTGACATAACACATCCCTGGTGAAGTCCCACCTTTACCTCAAACTACTCACTCCATTTCTGAATTTAACACAAGCTCTACTACTCTCATAAAAACTCTTGACTGCTCTTATCCCATATATCTGCAATACCTCCCACAGTGCCTTCCTGTCTACCCTGTCATAAGCCTTTTCCAAATCTATAAAGGCCCAAAAAGCATCTTTACCTTTTCTTATAACTTCCTCACATATCTGTCTTACCACAAAAATCTGATCCACACAACTCCTACCTGTCCTAAATCAACACTATTCCTCACCAATTACTGTGTTCCTTTCTTAATCCGCTCAATCAAGTTTCTCCCATAAGCCTTCCTAACTACACTTAACAAACTGATCCCTCTGAAACTACTAAACTCACACTTGTCCCCTTTTCCCTTGTAGAGTGGAACTATACAGGCATTCCTCCAGTCCTCTGGCACTCTACCCTCTCTTAAGTTAACATTGAATAACCTCACCAGCCACTGCACCATCACCGTACTTTTTTTTTTTTTTTTTTTGACATTCTACATGACACCCATCTAACCCAGGTCTTTTTCCTGCTCTCATCATCTTAACAACTGCCTTCACCTCATCTTTTCCTTAATTCTCTTCAATTTCCCTCAGTTACTATCATTTTCTTAGCATTTTCCACTGCAATTACCTTTCCCTCCCTATCCTCCTTCACATTTAGCAACTCCCTAAAATACTCTGCCCATCTTCCTCTCACTGCTGTCTCTTCCATTATCATCTCTCCATCTGCACCTTTTACCTTTTCTTTCCTACTTAATTTGCCTCCTCTTCCTCCCTTAATTTCTTTCCAAAACATCTTTTAATTTCAAAACTTTCTGTCATACTCTTACCCCATTTCATATCTGCTCTCCTCTGCCTCTTTTACGCTTTACTTGTCTTCTCTTTTCTTTGTACCTCTCATATGACTCTCATCCTATTTTGTAGCCAATCTGTGAATGCTTGCTTCTTCTCTTCTACAACCTTCTTTGCTTCCTCATCCCACCACTCACTACTTTTCCTTCTATTTCCTCATGTCGTCCTTGTTCCACACACCATCTTTGCACATTTTGTGCATCCCTCCTTGAATTATACCCATTCCTTCTCCACTCCAAATTCTACTCTATCCTTCACTCCTTCCCACTCCTCTCTCAGCTTCTTCTTGTACTCCTCCTTTTCTTTCTCATTTAAGCACTTCGCTTTACGCACCTCCCTACCTTCTGTCCTTTTCCTCTTTCTCCATCTATTCTCCACTTTCAACTTACCTTCCACCAAAAAATGATCTGATATTCCCCCACTCTCTCCCCTTAGAACATGTACATCTTAACTATTCCTACTATTCTCCTGGTTACCGTTATACAGTATACAGTAGACCATTAATGCTCTATCTACCACCCTCTCCCATGTGCTGTCATGCTCGACTTTCTTCCTCACTGTTTTTGGTATTATCAACTCTCTTTCAAGACACATCTCCACCATCAATTCTGCACTACAATTTTTCCTGGAACTCCACACTTTCCAACCACTCCATCTGTTGGTTCATTTCCTACCCTAGCATTAAGGTCTGCCAATACCACTACATTGACATTTCTCCCTAAACCCTCTATGCACTCATTTAAATCAATCCAAAAGGCCTCCTTTTCCTCTACAGTCTTCTCACTACCAGGCCCATATGTACTTACAAAAACCCACATGTCCCTTCCCAGTTTCACTCAATACCAACACATCCATCTTTCTTCTCATAAACATACAACCTATCTCTTCCCTTTTACTCTCATCTGTACCACATCCATTCACATTAAAAGACCCAAACCTTAGGTTACTGGTCAGAAAACTATCAGACCCTCTTATGCCTTTACTTTTTTTAGGAATGTCTTCTTTGTGGAACTTTTATTTGATATTAGTATTATCTCAGTTTAGAATGTGTCCCTGCCTATTAACATTAATCAATGTAAAGTTGGATATTTTATGAGTTTTGGTCCCATTTGAGCATTTCCCACCTTGAAGATGACAGCATATTTGCCGAGATCATTTGATCAAATAATGTAGTTGACAGCAAGAATGATTCCTGTCCCAACCTCTTCAATGATGCTGAAGAACATGCTACCAAAGAACATACCCCTACATCTTACTGGTTTGTAACATACTATAAGGATAACAGAGGTAACTTTATCCATGCTACTAAGTATCTAGAGAGACTGGAGTGTTCCCTACAAATAACCTAAACAAATATGGTAAAGATGATCTGAGATAAGGACTTAACACCGGCCATGATGCTCCTCCATCTACCTTGTCCTTCAGATGGAATTTTCAAATCCATCAAACAACACTGAACATTCAATTACTACAAAGCACATTTCCACAATCAAGACCTACATAAATTCTCAGAAATATCAATTGTGCCCTGACAATGCTTACAGAGTGACAAAAACAAGAGAAAATAGTAGCATGCTCACATTTCATGGTCCATATCTCCCTGAGTGAGTAAATATTGGTCCTCTTTCTCTCCCAATAAAAGCTTTCATCAATTGTCTTTTACAGTGTTACCAGTGTTATGAGTTTCACCATGGAAGAAAGAATTGTACAAATGGTCCTCGATGTGGTCATTGCTCTGTCCTTGATTCACTTCCTACTATTGATTGTGAATCAGAACTTCATTGTTTCCATAGCAGAGAAGCTCACTTAATACATTCTCAACAATGCAAAGAGTACTGTCTTGAACAAGACATTCTTCAACTGGTTAGTCTTGGTAGTGCCAAGCAAGTACTTCATTTTAGACAGATGGATGGCGGAGCAAAGACATATGCCTTCTCCTTCCACTCCATCCCTGTCCTCCACTCCTATAAGAATCCTGCTTCCTCTGTTCAGTCCAGAGCAAGTTATCTATTTTGTAAAGTTACAATGTATCATCAACAGATCCCTCCACCTCGTCTTTAGCAATGCATCCCATTGCATCTTCAACAAAACCCTCTTCTACATCATTAGCAAAACCCTCAGTAACATCACAGACTCCCAAAACACAAGCCCATGCTCACACAGATTTCCAATCAAGAACCCATACTAAGGATAGTGAATCAATACAGACACATTTTCAACAACAAAATCTGGTATGCAGCAATGTGTTACCAGAATTTGTTCTTAGATCCTCTGATATCCATCCCTCAAAATCCTTTCTCCCTACAAAAGGACATAGTCCACCACGCCAGACTACAGCGCTGCTACCATCCAACCCTTTTAATTTAACACAAGAGGTTGGACGACAGCATTGCAAATAATCATCCAGGATGCAACACTTCACCCCATACTAGACAACACATTATGAAAGACTACACTGTACACAATCATGAACACCAACAACACAAAATACACTCTATAAAGGATTTGTGGGAAAACCCTGTTCCAGCTGTAGTGTTCCTCAGGGAGATGGGACTGCTTGGTTTGACAGTCTAAGGAACAACTATTGCCTATCATGATGTAAATAAGCTTCTCAGCAAAGATAGGCTTCCTGAAAAAGCACCTGCTGGATAGGTGCATTAAAAAAAACTGTAATTGTTTTGCTTTGCTGTGTAATACATTACATCATCACCTGATTCATTGTACAGCACAAATAATTAACCTTCAACAGCATTAATCAAGTTACATATCTTTCCGAGTCCATTATGTGTTATGTAAGTAGACTTTTTACAATATATCTCCATTCTATTATCTGTATACAGTATTTACCTAGTTGTATTTTACGGGACTGGAGCTATGCTCGTTGTGACCTGTTCTTGTATCTCTCCACGTCCAGTTTAATTTTGAACCTGTGTATGGTTTTGGCATTCACTGTTTCACACACATGCACACACACACACAGACAGTTACAGAAGAGATCTGAAAAAGAACAGCTTTCCACACAGAGTAATAGATATATGGAACAAACTGAAAGAGGAAACAGTGAGTGCTAAAACTATAAATGACTTTAAGAAAAAACAGGATGCGGAAAGATACAACTGCAGGTCACTACGAGCATAGCTCTCCTCCTGCAAAATACAATTAGGTAAATACACACACACATATATATGACTAAGTGGAGTACGAAACACAGGAGTCTTACATACATATACCAAAGGCTTTTTCCCCCTTACACGGGGAGTAGCCAAAAAGAAAAAGGCATAGAAATCACTCCCACCCATTTCATTTCCCATATATTCCACTCCCCTCCACCCTCCTCCCTCCCTCCTATCTTGGCACCTCCTGGATGACAGGTCATCCCTGCATCCTGTCCACTGCCCTGGGTCAGAAGCAGTGTCGCAAGACACAGTACATCCACAGCAAGGCCGCTTCATAAATTCGGCGACCCCCCTCTCCGTCCCCTCATGCAGAAAAGGAGAAGACGGGGAAAAACCCCTTCGAGCTGCGTCAATTCTTTTTCATACATACTTCCTCACCCCCATCCCCTCACCCATTCCCGCTCATGCATCACAGACTCATCTATACACAACCCTTCTCCATTCACCCCATCTTCTGTCCTCTCCCATCCTTCCTCCACAGACATTTCTCTCTTTTGTAAAGCCCCTTTCACCCCATCCATCCACCTCATCCTAGGACGCCCCCTCATATTCACTCCTTCCACCTCTGCCTTCCACACTTCTTTTATTAATCTTTCTTCACTCATTCTTTCCATGTGTCCAAACCATCCTAATACTCTTTCATCAACCCCATCTCCCAGTTCCCTTTCCACCCTTGTTCTCCTCCTCACCTCCTCATTTCTCACTCTATCTAGCCTAGTAACCCCTATCATACTTCTCAGACATTTCATCTCAAACACATTCATACTCCTTCTCTCTTCCTGTCTCATACTCCATGTTTCTGCCCTGTACATTACTGTTGGCACAATCACTCCTTCATATTACCTCCTCTTAGCATCCATTCCCAGATGTCTATTTCTCATTACACTTTTTAATCCACCAAGGCATTTACTCGCTTCTCTCAATCTACATTCTACCTCCACCCCCACTCCTCCCTTTCCTGTCACATTCGCACCCAAGTATCTAAAACTATCCACTTCCTCCAGTTTCTCACCCTTAATGCTCACTTCCAGCCTACTGTCACTCTCTCCCCTTGTACATCTCATCACCTTACTTTTGCCCACATGAATCTTCAGCTTCCTTCTTTCACACACCTTCTCAAACTCTGTCACTAACTTCCTCAACCCCTTCTCTGATCCTGCTACAAGTGCAGTGTCGTCAGCAAACAACAGCTGGCTCATCTCCCACTTTACTCCATTTTCTTTAATCATCTCCAACACCTGACCCACTACCCTTGTATTCACCTCTTGCACCACCCCATCCATGTAAAGATTGAACAGCTAGGGCGACAAAACACATCCATGACGAAGTCCCACCTTTACCTCAAACCATTCACTCTCTCCATTTCTAATCCTAACGCAAGCTCTACTACTCTCATAAAAACTCTTGACTGCTCTTAACAGCTTTCCTCCTATCCCATACATCTGCAATACCTCCCACAGTGCCTTCCTGTCTACACTGTCGTAAGCCTTTTCCAGATCCATAAAAGCCAAAAAAACATCCTTACCTTTTCCTATAGCTTTCTCATATATCTGCCTTACCACAAAAATCTGATCTACACATCCCCTACCTGTCCTAAAACCACACTGTTCCTCACCAATTACTCCCTCTGTTCCTCTCCTAATCTGCTCAATCAAGATCCTCCCATAAGCCTTCCCAACTACACTCAACAAGCTGATTCCTCTGTAAATACTACACTTACACTTGTCCCCCTTTCCTTTGTAAAGCGGAACTATACAGGCACTCCTCCAGTCCTCTGGCACTCTACCCTCTCTTAAACAAACATTAAATAACCTCACCAGCCAGTCCACCATAACTGTACCTCCTTTCTTCAGACATTCTGCATGGCATCCATCCAACCCAGGTGCCTTACCTGCTGTCATCATCTTAACAGCTGCTTTCACTTCATCCTTCCCTATTTCTCCTCCATTTTCCTCACTCATCACTCTCATATTCCCACTGCAACTACCTTTCCTTCCCTATCCTCCTTCACATTTAGCAACTCCCTAAAATACTCTGCCCACCTTCCTCTCACTGCCTTCCATTATCATCTCTCCATCTGCACCTTTTACCTTTTCTTCTCTATTTGATTCACCTCCTCTTCCTCTTTTAATTTCCTTCCAAAACATCTTTTTATTACTTTCAAAATTTTCTGTCATACACTTTCCCCATCTCACATCTGCTCTCCTCTTTGCTTCCTTTATCTTATGCTTAACTTCCTTTCTCTTTACTTTGTACCTCTCATACGATTCCCTCGTCCTAATTTGTGGCCACTCTATGAATGCCTGCTTCTCTTTTACACCCTTCTTTGCTTCCTCATCCCACCACTCACTACCCTTCCTTCTATTTCCTCCCACCCTCCTTGTTCCACACACCATCTTTGCACACCTTATGACTCCCTCCTTGAACCATCCCCATTCCTCCTCCACTCCTAGTTCTACTTTATCCTTTACTCTCTCCCACTCATTTAAGCAGTTCACTCTAAGTACCTCCCTACCTTCTGCCATTTTCTTTCTCCATCTATTCTCCACTCTCAATTTACCTTCCACCAAGAAATGATCTGATATTCCCCCACTCTCTCCCCTTAGAACATGTACATCCTTAACTCTTCCTACCATACTCCTGGTCACCACTATAGAGTCCATTAACTCTCTATCTGCCACCCTTCCATCCACCACCCTCTCCCATGTGTACTTATGCTTGACTTTCTTCTTAAACACTGTATTTGCTATCATCAACTCTCAAGACACATCTCCATCAATTCTCCACTACGATTTTTACCTGGAACTCCATACTTCCCAATCACTCTGTCAATTGGTTCATTTCCTACCCTAGCATTTAGGTCTCCCAATACAACTACATTGACATTTCTCCCTAATCCCTCTATACACTCATTTATATCTATCCAAAAAGCCTCCTTTTCCTCTACGCTCTTTTCACTACTAGGCCCATACACACTTACAAAAACCCACATCTCCTTTCCCAGCTTCACCTTCATCCACATCAACTCTGATGACACCTCCTTCCACTCCACTACCTGCTTACTTATCTCTTCACTTACTAGTATAGCCACCCCTTCTCTCCCTTGTCCCCTCTTCACTCCTGAGTACCTCCCAGCTACACTCCTAAACTCACAGTTGTCCTTTCCTTTCATTTTAGTTTCACTCAAAGCCAGTACATCCATCTTTCTTCTCACAGATATACTGCCTATCTCTTCCTTTTACTCTCATCTGTACCACATCCATGCACATTAAAAGACCCAAACCTTAGGGTACTGGTTGGAAAGCTCCCAGACCCTCTTATGCCTTTACTTTCTTTTTTAGGAATATCCCCTTTTGGGGCTACAGGTATTAGGACTCCTAATCCCATCTCCCGTCCCTTTTTTGTCGCCTTTTACGACTCGGGTGTAAATGCTTCGTGGCAGTATTCTTTTGCCCCCCACCATAGGGTAGGTAGGTGAAAAAAGGAAATGAATATTCAGAGAAATGGTACAGGACGGTAACAAGGGGTTGGGGGACAGCATAACAGAGGGACAGTTGTAGTATAAAAGTGTCATCATTTCTCTATGTACAGAATTTTCCTCTATGACAGACAAAATGATGTGTGGCTCTGGTCCTCAGGGGCACCTCATATAGACCCTAAAGTATCAACTGCATGCTACTCTGCCACAATAACATGCAGCCTATATCCCAGACAGGAGTCTTAGTCTGAGTTTATTCCTGACTAGTTTTGCAGGTATCCTTTTTCAACGTAATGGTGTACAAACGAGCTGTGGGTATTTTATACATGAGGTGGACATCACTACCTCTCCATGTTACCAGAATTGGTGACAAAGTGTGAACATTACATATTTACTGTAACAAATAATAAGTAAATGTAATAATAATAATAACGCTAGCAATAATGATAAGAGTAGTGGTAAGTACAATGAAAATTATAATAATAACAACAAAAATAATAATAATAATGACAATGAAAATAATGAAATAATAATAGTAATGATAATAATCATAATAATAAAAACAATAATAATAAAAATAATAATAACAACAATAATAATAATAATAATAACAATAATAATAATAACAGTAATAATAATAACAATAACAATATTAATACAAAGAAATAATGATTATTAATATTAGATTAATAATGATAACAATAATAATAATAATAATAACAATAACGAAAATAATAAAAAGAAGAGAATAACAATAATGGTAATATAATAATGAAAAATTATGCTAATAATGATAATGATGAAAATATTAAGTGGTGAAGGAACAAAGTATAAATAATGGAGGATACATGATTTGATAGCATCTGAAATAAAATATGGTAGCACAGTGTAAGAAGAATTGTCAAAAGGAGGAAAGCTGGGAAGGGTAGGCAAAAGTGGTGAGAAAAAGGTATCTGCTTAGAGTCGGGGGTTAGGAAGCCATTTTTGGAGAGCTAATGTCAAGGTAGATTTTGTCCATTTCAAGTCACCAGTTCTCTTGTTTGTGTTTTTGTAGTTGCCAATGTAAAGGGATTCAATTATTTTCTGTTGATTCTTGTGTAGACCTTTGGCTAGAATAGTGAATCCCTCCCAGTTTGGTAGGTGTCCCTCTGTGTCTATGGGACACCTACCAAACTGGAAGGGATCCACCATTCTAGCCAAAGGTCTACACAAGACACAATGGAAAATAATTGAAATCTGAAAAAGAATAGCTTCCCACACAGAGTGGTAGATATCTCGGACAAAATGAATGAGGAAACAGTGAATGCAAAAACTATACAAGAATTTAAGATCAAACTGGATGCTGAATGATACAAAGGTGGGTCACTACGAGCATAGCTCTCTTCCCATAAAATACAACTAGGTAAATACACACACACACACACACACACAACACTAAAAAGTGTAGTATAATGGAATTTGGAAAAAGCAAAAACAGAATAACAGGATCATATAAATTGGGAGAAGAAGGAATAAAAAAGGTAGAAAATGAGAAGGACCTGGGAGTCATTGTTATGAATAATATATCACCTGAGAAACATATAAATAAGATTTTTGGAGAAACTTATAATTCAATAAGAACAATCAAAGTGGCCTTTACATACCTGGATGAAGAAATGGTGAAGAAAATTCTAATCACTCTGATAAGGCCAAGATTGGAATATGCAGCAACAATATGGTCACCAAGTACAAAAAAATGTATAAAAAAAACTTAGAATACAAAGAGCAATTACAAAATTGGCACCAACACTTTCAAAACTATCATATGAAGAGAGACTAGCTAAACTTGAACTACAGACACTAAATCAAAGAAGAGAGAGAGGAGATTTGATAGCTATTTACAGAATCATGAAAGGCATAGAATTTATTGATAGAGAGAATCTGATAAAATGGGATGATAGAAATACAAGAGGGCACGGAAAGAAAATCAAGAAAGACAGCTATAGAAGAGATCTGAAAAAGAACAGCTTTCCTCACAGAGTAATAGACAGTTGGAACAAGTTAAATGAGAAAGTGGTGTGTGCAAAAACAATACATGAATTTAGAAATAGTTTAGATAAAATGAGATATGAAGACGGGACACCACAAGCATAGCTCCCCTTCCCGTAAAATACAACTAGGTAAACTAGGTAAATACTAGGTAAATACATATATATATATATATAATATATATATATATATATATATATATATATATATATATATATATATATATATATATATATATAAGGGCTTTTTCCTCCCTTATAAAGGAAGTAGCTATGTCAAAAGGTTCACACCCACTCCCAGCCATTTCACTCTAATCTACCACTCTTTCCTCCCTCTCATCTTAGCTCATTATGGATGATAGGTCATCCTTGTATCCCTCCCACTGCTCTGGGTCAAAAGCAATGCAGCAAGACACAGTACATCCATGGCAAAGCTGCTTCACTTAATTGGTGACACCCCCTCTCCATCCCCTTAATGTGGAAAAAGAGAAGACCTTAAATTGGGCTTCTACTGTCATACAATGCAAAAGGAGACTTGATCAATTTTGGGTCAACCAGGAGACAAAATTTAATTTTGAGGAAAGTCTTATACTGGTGGACACACCTGGTCAAAGTCAATTGGGGGAGGACACGGAGGACACAAATCAGAGGCCTGACCTACTCAAGCTGAAAGTGATCTGGACATATAGG
Organism: Oratosquilla oratoria; assembly: GCF_046742065.1. Taxonomy (NCBI): domain Eukaryota; kingdom Metazoa; phylum Arthropoda; class Malacostraca; order Stomatopoda; family Squillidae; genus Oratosquilla; species Oratosquilla oratoria. The sequence continues at coordinate 7,984,862 of NC_134788.1, read as the reverse complement.
TCACATGACCTACATCCATTATATATGTAAGACTGCATAAGGGGAGGTATAATTGCTCATATTACAATGCAATAACTTCTGATTGATATGGCGTGGATGTGTGGAATGAATATCAAGAAAAAATAAATTTACTCACAAGAATATCATTAGTGCACACTGAATTCTGAATGAACTTTATAGATTTTTTATTTTCCTACCAAGGAAGACTGAATGGAGGCCCATCCCCTAATAAGAATATAAGAACATAAGCAAATAAGATACACACGTTGATAAGCATAAGGATGCTTACCAGTCCTAACTTTTTTTTAATCACTACCAATGTTAATATTAACTTGAGCTCACAATACTCACAATGATAAGAGCTGGCCAGTGATAAAGTTTGCAGCTTTGAGACTAGCGAATATCTTTTAGATAGACCAAAATATTTGCCAGTCTCAATTTTCTAAAGATTGCTACCAATATTACTATTACTTTGTAATACTTATATATGGGTTTTAAAATACTTAATGATAAGAGAAAGAGTTACGAATTGCAGCAGTGAGACCAGACCTGACCTGACCTAACCTAACCCCTTGGCCTTGTTAAATATAAAGGTGTCCACTCATCTCAATTTTCTTAAACAGCTATTGACACCACTTTTAATTTGCAGTACTTATATCTGGGGTTAAAAACACTCAGAATTATATGAGCTAACCGACTATATAGATAATTGCTGGTGCCAGACTAGCAAAAATCTTGATAAATGCCTGCACATTTACCCCTTGTTTAGAATGCCAATTACACTACCAAACGGTAAGTGAATGCCAAAGGTAAACACACAACACGTGACATTCACTAAGCTACTTTACCACTATATGATTTCACTTACGAATTCAACAAAGGCACACTTGTTTAGCATGTACAAAACACAGCTACGAAAACAAACTCTTTTAATTAGTGCTGTGGCTATTCTACACTGAGCAATTCTACACGTTTTCTATTTAACAATAATTAGAGAAAATGAGTCTTTAACGGGTAACCTTGGTAAAAAAATATATAAAATTCAATTTCCTTTCCAAATAGAAAATAACACTTGGTTAATTAATCTTTAAAGGGGTAATGATAATACAAAATAAAATTGACAATTTATTTATTGGACTATCTGCAAACTGCCAAATGAGCTTCTTTGGGTTTGAATTTTATGCAACCCCCTTCTGCCTTTACTGCTTCAGACATCCTAATAAGGGCAGTGAGAAAAGGTATCTGAAAGGAATTTCGGATTTTTGTGTTAGTGTTTCCTACAACCGAAAATAACATTTCGGCGTCAGCATTCGACGTGGGTAGTGCAAGGACCTGTAGGGTCTCACTAATTGCAGAGAAAATACAAAAAAGGACGGGTTTTGCTCAAATGCACACTTCTATATATGTATGGTTGCATTATTTGAACTATTTTCTTTAACGTGTGTGATTTCCATGTAATATGATCAAAGAGAACTTACGTTTTTATCATCTGCAATTTTACCGACCCCGGCTACGACTCGTCCAGCCCGTCGTCTATGATTACTGGTGGTATGGATCAAACTACACTTTTAAGTTTTTTATTGTTGTGTTATTAGTGTAATAGACTACATATAGTTGAATTATTTAAACTCTTTTTCTTTAAAATGTGTGATTTTCATGTAATTTGACCAAAGAGATGTTATGTTTTAGCCTCTGCAGTATGACCGACCACAGCTACATATACCGTAACAAATTAGCATATGGTTGCATTATTTGAACTATTTTCTTTAAAAGGTGTGATTTTCATGTAATTTGATCAAAGAGCAGTAACGTTTTTATCCTCTGCAAAATTACCGACCCCAGCTACGATTCGTGGTTACGATTCATGGTTACCGCTAGCCTGCTATCTATGTTCTGCGAATGCAGATCATCACTGAGCGTCAGAGTTGCCAGATTGGCATTTTTAATGCCAAATTTTGTATCTTAGGAATGTTTTTACTGTGTTTGGCAGGAAATTTTGTTGGGTGGCATTTTTGAGAATTTGGCATTTTTGGGGGGCGTTTTTAAATACCCGGTCGTGATTAGAGATCACTCTTTTACTTATATCAAGAATTAAATGATGATGTGGTAAAATTTTACTTTCGACCTTTGTTGGAATATAGCAATACAAAATTAAATAGTAATTTTGTAAATTAAAATGTATCAACGTAATATGCAATTTTGTGTGCGGAAATGAAAATAAAAATACGTTGCTACAATAGATTTCTTAAGTAACGAAGTCGTGTACTACGAATGGTACGCCATGTTTGTTATGGTAGATTCCGCCGTCGGAGAAATGAAAGAACGATAAATTTGTCTAAAGTAAAGTAAAGTAAAGGAAACTAAACTAAATTAACCTAATCTAACCGGTAAAATTTTACTTTCGACCATTGGAGGAATATAGCCATACAAAAGCTGAGAGAGTGGTTTAAAAGCCCGCCAACGTCTCTCACGACGACGACGACGAGGACCAGCCGGATGATATCTAATTTGCAGGTAATGATTTATTAAACACAGGTTAGGTTAGGTTAGTTTAGTTTTAGACAAATTTATCGTCCTTTCATTTCTCCGACGTCGGCATCTACCACAACAAACATGGCGTACCATTCGTCGTACACGACTTCGTTACTTAAGAAATCTGTTGTAGCAACGTATTTTTATTTTCATTTCCGCACACAAAATTGCATATTACGTTGATACATTTTAATTTACAAAATTACTATTTAATTTTGTATTGCTATATTCAAACAAAGGTCGAAAGTAAAATTTTACCGATGATGTATATGAATGATATAAATTTATCTTGGTTATGTGGGAAATGTAAAGATTTTGTGCCTAGCCAAAGGATGTTTCAGCACTTCTTTAGTGAAAATATGTAATAACGCAGTAGTGCATCAAACATTTCTAAATCTGATGATGCTTTTGATTATATTTAGACACAATAGAAAAGTCACAAATGACGCAAATTCCTGGACAGTGGAAGAAGGTGGTAGATGAGGTGGTGTGGGTAACACGTACCTTAAGTGATTGATGAAGGGAGGGGGAAGATAGCTGCAGTTGGGGAACCGAAGTCCAGGTGATTTTTATCACATCTCGGGACCACTCGCCTTCCCTCCAAGGCAAGCGTGAGTAAATCAAAGAGGGGTATGATGGGACAACTCATTAAGTGAACCGTCCTAGGCTAATGAAACCCAGAACTCCTATTGTGAGTTTTAATGAATTGAATAATTAAACACTAAAATTAAGCTACTTGACATTAAATAAGGGTTTTAACAGTTGGGTTCACATACATACATCCTATCTATTCCCTGCGCGCGTTCCTAGTTTAAGAAATTGTTGTTTAATGTGTACTTATAATTGTCTTGCTTGTGGAGACGTCTTCAATTAGCCTGATCTCCTGCTGAGCTACGATCGGCGCCACTTCGTTTGGTGGGGGCGGGGAGTGGACGGCCTGGGCGCGCTGTGATGGGGGTTGTAATTCACTTCGTCGGCGTACTTTTCCCGGTCCATCGCACTACACTCAGTTTTTGCTTGAGGGGTTTATACCCAAATAATCGTCACTCGATTTATTCCAGAGGATATAAATCCCCAACAGTCACTTGAGGGAGGAAAGGACGCGCTTACTATTCCGAGATCGAGCGGTCTGACCTCCTTTTTCGAACTCGATGCTTAGACTGCCCCTGTCCTGCGACAGGTCAGGTCACGATGTCCGCTAGCCGGCTTCCGACGTTGCCAATAGTACTATGTCTCCGTCCCTAGTTGCGAAGGGTATTACGAATAATGTTCATGCGGGAGGGTGACACAGTTTCAAGTGTTCTTTGAGGTAGACACTGTTCACGAGCGGGTTAAACACAGTCCTAATAATTCTAATTGCCTAGCTTAATCAAATATGTGGCAGCGCGCAGGGGGGGGGGAGGGGGTGTGTTTGAGTGCTTTGTATGGGCGCGAATACCGTTGAGCATGGCTCCGAGAACACAAATCAAAAGGGGGGGGGGGTGTTTCTAGATATTAGAAGTCTCTCCCTTCGTTAAGGCATTGAATTGGTTGTCAAAAATGACATGACAAATAAAGAGGATAACGAGGAGAAAAGACAGGATGTTGCTACTAGTAGTCTTAAGGACTGGAAATTCCCCCGACTTTGGGGAATTAAGGGCTGATACGGAGAGAAAACAGACGAGAAAATGGGAAGGGAGACAACGAGCTGGGTGTCACAATTTAAAAAATTGTGACACAGGTTATGAACCAAAAAGGGGGGGGGGGTCTCCCCTATGGCTTGAAGCTGGGAGAAGAAGGCTGGTCTTTCATCAAGAGTGAAAGAACTAGTTTCTGGCTTGCTAGGCGGCCGTTCTTCTTGGTCGTGCTCTTGTTAATGGAGCCGCTGCTGGCTCGTTGAGTGACGTGGCTGAAGCTCTCGTTGTGACGTCGGTCATCGAGGCCGTGCGGGGTTGTAGCGTAGGTGGCGTGGCGAGGTACTCGTGTTCACAGGCGATTTCAGTCGGGTCGTTCGCCGCCGGAGAGGTTCCGTCGTCTACGGTGTCCGCTTCGCCTTCCCCCGCGGGGGGAAGGTGCTCCGCGGTCAGTTCGTGACGGTCCGCGTGGGAATGAGGGGGCGTGTCCGCGCTCAGATTGATCTCTCGAGGGATGATTCGTGTGACAGACCGCTCGTATTCTCCTTTAAGAGTGCGGACTCCTACGGAGCTGATGACATCGTCTTCTCTGGGGACCGTAACAGTGGTTCCAGGATCGAATGGTGTAATGTGAGGACTTCGAGCGTCATTATCAATTGGTGTAGTCCCAACGATGATCGGGACTGCTTCCGGTTCTGGATGTGAAATGTCATCTGGTGCCGTGGAAGCGCGGACTGAAGTTCCTAAGATGGGAGCCAAGTGTAATGAAGAGGGGGTGGAGGTGGTTTCCGGGGCGTGGCCTACTGGGGGCGTGGCACAGGAGCCGTCATGTTGAGAGCTGACAGACGTGGATGATGTAGAAGCAGAGGTGCTCTGAGAGCTTGGGGCGTCAGTTGCAACTTGTATATTATCAATGAGGACTGGTACTGGTTCCGGGTCCTGAGATAAAGTGGCATCTGGTGCCGTGGAAGTGCTGACTGAAGTTGGTAAGATGGGAGCCGAGTGCGATGAAGAGGGGGTGCAGGTGGCTTCCGGGGTGTGACCTACTGGGGGCGTGGCACAGGAGCTGTCGTGGTGAGAGCTGACAGACGTTGATGTGGTGGGAGCAGAGGTACTCTGAGAGCTTGGAGTGTCAGTGGCAACTTGTATATTATCAATGAGGACTGGTACTGGTTCCGGGTCCTGATATAAAGTGGCATCTGGTGCCATGGAAGTGCGGATTGCAGCTTGCGGGACGGGAGCCGCGTGCCTTGAAGAGGGGGTGCAGGCGACTTCCGGGGCGTGGCCTTCTGGGGGCGTGGCACAGGAGCTGTCATGTTGAGAGCTGACAGCCGTGGACGAAGTAGAAGCATAGGTGGCATCTTGAGTAATTTCTATGAGGACTGGTACTGGTTCCGGGTCCTGATATAAGGTGGCATCTGGTGCCGTCGAAGTGCGGATTGCAGCTTGCGGGACGGGAGCCGCGTGCATTGAAGAGGGGGTGCAGGTGACTTCCGGGGCGTGGCCTACTGGGGGCGTGGCACAGGAGCCGTCATGTTGAGAGCTGACAGCCGTGGATGAAGTAGATGCATAGGTGGCATCTTGAGTAATTTCTATGAGGACTGGTACTGGTTCCGGGTCCTGATATAAAGTGGCATCTGGTGCCGTGTAAGTGCGGATTGCAGCTTGCGGGACGGGAGCCGCGTGCATTGAAGAGGGGGTGTTGGTGACTTCCGGGGCGTGGCCTACTGGGGGCGTGGCACAGGAGCCGTCATGTTGAGAGCTGACAGCCGTGGATGAAGTGGGAGCAGAGGTGGTCTGAGAGCTTGGAGTGTCAGTGGCAACTTGTGCATTCTCAATGACGAGGACTGGTGCTGTTTCCGGGTCCTGATATAAAGTGGCATCTGGTGCCGTGGAAGTGCTGACTGAAGTTGGTAAGATGGGAGCCGAGTGCGATGAAGAGGGGGTGCAGGTGGCTTCCGGGGTGTGACCTACTGGGGGCGTGGGTACAGGCCGTCCAGTGCTGTGCCTGGACGTATGACCTTGACTCCTCGGTGGCGTCGGAGCACACGTCAATGTCTGTCGAGGCTGGCGTGTTGAGGATTGAGTAGGAACGGGTGTGGGGGTAGCTGCGGCAACTGGGCGTACCAACACCGGGGTATGGAGCCGACTGCCCGTGATGGCACCCGAGTAAACTTTGAGTGCTGATTGAAGCTCTGGTGCACTTAGTTCAGAAGTGCCTTTGAACAGGTATATTGATGAAAGAACCTGTCGGGGTAGTTTCGGCACTAGGACATCCTCTACAAATTCATCGGAGAGGGCTTGTCCTACTGCGTTCCTGTACCTTTCGCCCAACTCATCCCAATCGGCGAGGAACCTCGACAAGTCCTCACATTCGTCCTTAGGTGCGGGAATGGCGACGAGGCGTTCCTTCAGACTTCTTCGTACTGCCAAGGGCTTGTCATAGGCATCATGCAGCCGTCGGATGGTGTGTTCATACGCGGTGTTGTTGAACACGGGGTATCCAACAAGACGCTTGGCACGCCCCGTTAGAGAGCGCATGAGAGCGCTGAACTTTTCTCCCTCTGTGTACCTATTGCTTTCGTGAACAATTGTCTTGAAAATGCTCCACCAGCTGGAGAACATTTCCAGATCCCCATCGAAAGAGGGGGTATGATTTTCTTCCCTTATGTATGTGACAAGTGCGCTTTGATTAAGCTGGCTGTTTGACGCTTGAACGGCGGTATTTGCGCCGTTCACTCGCGCATCTGCTCGGACTTTTAGGTTTAATAGGACCTTCTTGTGGGGTCTTAGTTCCTGTTTCAGTTTTGTGAGCCGATCCTCGTGAGGATGGCGGGCCCACGCGGGCTCCAATAACCGCCATGTTTGGTGATGGTCTTGACCTTCTTGAAGAATTTCCGTAGCCGCACTGGGACTCAGGCTCTCAACGTTGATAGTCCCGTACGCTTCAGAATATTCCGTGACAGCGTCAAGGAAATTCTGCGTGATGGCAATGAGCTCGGTCAGTGTTGCGTTCGTAATTGCGTCTTCGTTAGGGCTGTAATAAGACATGGTGGCCGCCGTCTGAGTATGCTTGCGGTCACTGAATCATAAGCCGAGAGGGGGGGGTGTCCGCTCTCTCTCTCAAGAACGATGCAGAGTCGAGCGAAAGAATCGCACGACGAAAATGGAGAATCGAAGGGGGTGACTACAGAAGATTGTGCTGTCATACGAGCTGGTCTGACAAAGGAGGTGGGAGAGAGGATACTCGCGTGAAACCGCGAAAGTTTAAAAATAAGGCCGCTTGAATCCGGGCCGATGCGAGCCGTTAGCGTCAGGTCATCCGTAACGGTAACGGCTAGGCTTAACACAAGGACGTGGTGGCGGATGGCGCCAAAAGGGGGGGTATTTGCGCCGCTTTGGAAGGCTGGGCCGAGCCGAAACTAAATTAAGCCGAAAATGGCTGAACTTAAAATTACGATGTGCGGCTGAGGATGCCGCTGAATGAAGAGGCCGGGCGGAATTACCCGTGAAAAAGGGACCAGTGTAATTTCAGCACAATCTAATTCTACTTAGGGTGGCGAAATGTTGCACAAGAGAAAGGTAAAAGTAGGAAGGGTAAATTAATGTGACATAAAATTACTATATCATGGTTGACCTAGTGCGTGCCTTAACGAGCAGGAGTGACTCCTGTACAGTGCATTGAGTTGCTAACCTATGCGCAGGGAAACATGTTGTGATCTACTTCATGAGTTGTCATACTAATTATTGAACTAGTGAAGTCGCATTAATTTACGAGTTCTGTACATAGGTAATGGAATGAATATCCGGTTCGAAGGACCACTAACGAGCACGTGACGCAAATTCCTGGACAGTGGAAGAAGGTGGTAGATGAGGTGGTGTGGGTAACACGTACCTTAAGTGATTGATGAAGGGAGGGGGAAGATAGCTGCAGTTGGGGAACCGAAGTCCAGGTGATTTTTATCACATCTCGGGACCACTCGCCTTCCCTCCAAGGCAAGCGTGAGTAAATCAAAGAGGGGTATGATGGGACAACTCATTAAGTGAACCGTCCTAGGCTAATGAAACCCAGAACTCCTATTGTGAGTTTTAATGAATTGAATAATTAAACACTAAAATTAAGCTACTTGACATTAAATAAGGGTTTTAACAGTTGGGTTCACATACATACATACATCCTATCTATTCCCTGCGCGCGTTCCTAGTTTAAGAAATTGTTGTTTAATGTGTACTTATAATTGTCTTGCTTGTGGAGACGTCTTCAATTAGCCTGATCTCCTGCTGAGCTACGATCGGCGCCACTTCGTTTGGTGGGGGCGGGGAGTGGACGGCCTGGGCGCGCTGTGATGGGGGTTGTAATTCACTTCGTCGGCGTACTTTTCCCGGTCCATCGCACTACACTCAGTTTTTGCTTGAGGGGTTTATACCCAAATAATCGTCACTCGATTTATTCCAGAGGATATAAATCCCCAACAGTCACTTGAGGGAGGAAAGGACGCGCTTACTATTCCGAGATCGAGCGGTCTGACCTCCTTTTTCGAACTCGATGCTTAGACTGCCCCTGTCCTGCGACAGGTCAGGTCACGATGTCCGCTAGCCGGCTTCCGACGTTGCCAATAGTACTATGTCTCCGTCCCTAGTTGCGAAGGGTATTACGAATAATGTTCATGCGGGAGGGTGACACAGTTTCAAGTGTTCTTTGAGGTAGACACTGTTCACGAGCGGGTTAAACACAGTCCTAATAATTCTAATTGCCTAGCTTAATCAAATATGTGGCAGCGCGCAGGGGGGGGAGGGGGGGGGTGTTTGAGTGCTTTGTATGGGCGCGAATACCGTTGAGCATGGCTCCGAGAACACAAATCAAAAGGGGGGGGGGGGTGTTTCTAGATATTAGAAGTCTCTCCCTTCGTTAAGGCATTGAATTGGTTGTCAAAAATGACATGACAAATAAAGAGGATAACGAGGAGAAAAGACAGGATGTTGCTACTAGTAGTCTTAAGGACTGGAAATTCCCCCGACTTTGGGGAATTAAGGGCTGATACGGAGAGAAAACAGACGAGAAAATGGGAAGGGAGACAACGAGCTGGGTGTCACAATTTAAAAAATTGTGACAACAAATGTATTTTCTATTTATGTACATCAGAGTCTTTAGGAGGTTGTTTAATAGAGGATAATAGTTGTTTTGTAGAGGATACCAAAAAGTTTACTTAGGAACTTAAACGTAATGTATGGAGTAATACATTTTATTTTAGTTATTGGTATTTTTTCTTTCTCACATAATACGGAGTATAATATATTTTATTTTGGAAGTTCATATCTTTCTTTCCTTTTAACACAGTCTTGAAGTAGATTTATTTCAGAGGATGGTGGTTTATTACAGTACCACTAGAATTAAATGATGATGTACATGAATGATATAAATTGATCTTGGTCATATCATGTGACATTGTTTTACATTGGCTAGTCAACAGTAGAAAAATATTTTATATTGTAATTGTAGTTATACACATTATCTTTAACTACTTGATCTTGGTTATATCATGTGGTATTGTATTATATTGGCTAGTCAACCGTAAAAACTATTTTTCATATTGTAATTGTAGTTATATACATTTTTAACTACATATGTAAAACCAAAATACAAAAAAAAATCTTAGAAAATGTAATGGTTGGCATTTTTGGGGCATGTTTTAAAAAAAATTGCAGCATTTTGTCAGAATTTGGCATTTTTCCTGGTAGAAAACCTGGCAACCCTGCTAAGCGTGGTTGATGAAGTTGGCCAAAAACATAATAATTTTAGAATTTCTTGTGAGGTTCGAACATGTGGGGCATATTTGCATACTAACTTGAATAAAGGTAGAGTGAACATTTTTATTTTAAAAACTGTTGTTGTTTATTTCTTTACAATGCAAAGATTACATAAATATTGCATACAATTAAATACAAAATTTTCATTAAATTTTATTCAAGATACGCTATACAAAATTGATAAGCTATGAAATATGATATTGCGTACATTGTATTACGCAAAGTAGACCACTTGAAAAAATAAACTAACGAAGCAGAGCGCTTTCGTATATTACATATTCAATGCAAAGAGGACATAGTTGAATAGAAATACATATTCTATATATACATAAAAAAGGAATACAAAAACTCCATTAAATATTGACGTCAACTTCGCCGTGTTCCATCATGCCAACCAAGAAGACCACAGAATGGACTGGGATAACGCACCAATTATATTCAAATCCCATTGTAGCTTTCAAAGTGGTACCATCGCAAATGCCAAGATATTCCGCAAACTACGTTCCAAGAACTCGGTGAGATGTCCCTTGGGTACTGGTGCAACTCTTGCGTAACGAACGGGTGCTTCGAGGATAAACTGTTGCTTTTTTGTATAACCATAGTAGTTTGTTGCAGGAAGCGTAAAAAGGGAACAAATATTTTTCGTAATACAGCAAGTACATCAACACCTATAACCTTAGGCAAGTTTGAAGCTCATCTGGAACCTGATACGAATGCCGTTGCAGTCCTTGACAAGTGTGGTGGTGTGAAGAACCGAACGATTCATGTAACCGGGGATGGAATTACCAGTCCAACTCTTTTTCGGTAGCACTGTGCGGGAATTAGCACCTAGCCACGAATTTACGAGTGCGGACAACAATCTATAAAGGCAAGAACAACGACTCTACGTGGGATGTTCTGTGGGTATCCAGACATTTGGGCATAGGACATTTAGGCACAAGACATTTGGTCACAAAGTACTGGGTGCGACATTTGGGCACAGCATAATTCGTGCTGTATATTACGATCTCAAACCAAGAAAAAATAAAAGATGATTCTTTTGAACAGCAGGCATGAAAATGTTAAATTAGGCATGAATAATTTATATTAGTTGGGTTTTACTATGTCACGTGACGAATACAAAAAGATGATAAATTACTTAGTTTCCTGCCATCAACTTTCAGACATACATATGAGAATCACATAGCATCAGACATGCATTGTTTCTGATTCTCTATGAATAAAAAAGGGAAAAAAAATGAAAAATATATAATGATGAAATAAAAATAATCCAAATAACTAAAATGTTAAAGAAATGTTATGTGTAAGTAAGCAAAGAATCAATGATTTTATACGAATATCAATTTATTTTTGGATAGTTTCACATAACCAAGACAAAGAGCAATGAAGGACTATCAGTGTTACAATTATAAAGGGCACACAGAAGGGTTTCACCCGAACTTTATGTTTTTGCATAGGTGTGTGTAGGGACTTCATCTAGTAATTGGTTGAATGATCGAAAACAGAGAGTTGTTTTAAATGGAAAAACTTCTAGACGGAAAAATATTACAAGTGGAGTTCCTCAGGGTTCCGTTCTTGGGCCACTTTTATTCATAATATATATAAATGATATAGACAATGGACTACTGTTTCCAAATTTGCTGATGATACAAAACTGTGCGGAATGGCAAATGATCACTTAAACCAATTAGATATTCAAGAAGATTTAGATGAATTACAGCAATGGTCTGAAAAATGGCTAATGAACAAAAGTAAATGCAAGGTAATGCACGTAGGTAAAAATAACAGTAAGTACGATTACAAGTTATTTGGAAATTCGTTAACAAAAGTGGATAGTGAAAAAGATCTCGGCGTAATTATCAGTAACGATCTCAAATCAACCAAGCAGCGTATTTCAGCCTCTGAGAAAGCAAATAAGATTCTAGGGCTGATTGCGCGATCTTTTGACTTCAAAAGTCCATCACTCATTAACAAGCTATATAAATCGTTAGTTCGTCCACATTTGGAATATACTGTTTCCGTATGGTCACCGAATCTCATTAAAGGCATTGACAGACTGGAAAAAGTACAACGGCGAGCCACAAAACTGATTTAAAAAATCTGTTTTCCCTAAAAAAGGGTAGACTCAGAGGTGACTTGATACCGGCCTTTAAAATTCTAAAGGAAATTGACAACATCAAAAGTGACCAAATTTTCACATTGAATGAAAATCAGACAAGAAACAATGGTCTCAAACTGTCCGGAAATAGATTCAATTTGGAAGTAGGTAGAAAAAACTTCGCCAACCGTGTAATTAATGAATGGAATAAACTTCCTGCACAGGTAGTGCAATGTAGTTCAGTTCGAAGCTTTAAGAATCATTTAGATAAACACCTAAGCAAGATGCTGTAATGATTATGATTTATTTTATATTATTTGTTTTTGTTTTGTCATCATTTGTCTATTTGATTTTCATTTATCATTAGTTATATGTTAATTTATTATAATTTACTATTTACCTGTTTGTTTATTATTTAACTATACCTATGCATTTATTTATGTATTTTATTTGTTGTTTACATTATTATAGTTTTTATTTATTAATTTATTATTATTATGATTTTTTCGCACCCGACCTAGATATGGACCAAAAGGTCTCCTGTCGGCATGCTCCGCCTTTGTAATCCTTTGTAATCTTACCAGAAGGGCTTCACCCGAATTTCTGCTTGAATGTAGGTACTTCACTTTTTGGGTTAGGCTGATTCAACATGGAAGTTTGGCATATAGCAATTGGAGTCAGATGTATCTTATTTTATTTTATTTATTTATCTATCTATCTCTTTTATTTTATTTTTGAAAATCTGCTTAATTACTATATGCCATTACAGATGGCGACCAGGTACTGATATAGGATTCTATACTCTACTGTACGTATTGTTTACAATATCATTCCAAAATGTCCATGACATTTAAAAATCATTTAGGTAAACACCTAAGCAAGATACTGTAATTAATCTTTTATTTTATATTATTTGTTTTTGTTTTATAATTTGTCTGTCGAATTCTCATGTATTATTAATTATATGTCAATCTATTATTATTTACTATTTACCTGTTTGTTTATTATTTAATTATACCTATGCATTTATTTATGTATTTTATGTTATTTGCATTAGTTTTTATTTATTCATTTATTATAATTAAGATTTTATCGCATCCGACCTAGATATGGAGCAAAAGGTCTCCTGTCGGCATGCTCCGCCTTTGTAATCCTTTGTAGGTTAAAATCCTAAATCGTCAAGTGAGCAAAAATCACCAGACACCATTGGTGCACAGATCAAAGAGTTTATTGTTTGATTTTCATTTATTCCTTTGATTATTAACAATTTCTATATAGAATTGATTATTCCTTTGATCTACCATACTACCATAATCCTGAATGAAAAAGTCCTCTAATGATACATTCTATGGGATTCTATACTATACATATTGTTTTTGTTTTGTTATCATTTGTCTGTTTGATTTTCATTTATTATTAGTTATATGTAAATTTATTATTATTTATTATCTACCTGTTTGTTTATTATCTAACTATACCTATGCATTTCAAAAGTCCATCACTTAACAAGCTATATAAATCGTTAGTTCGTCCACATATAGAATATGCTGTTTCCGTATGGAGGTATTATGGGTGGTTTAGGAGCTATTTTGGGTGGAGGTATTTTGTCATGGATCCGTGGACAAGTGGCTACCCTTTACAGCCCACGCCGCCCACCTGAGGGAAAGGGCCCACGCTCTCACCTTCCACCCACTAGGGCACGATAACTCCCCCACTGGCGTGCTGTTACCCGCATTGTATATAAATTTATATATCCATGTACATAATTTATACAATAAACCTTTATTAATTGATTAACCATTGTCACATTTAGTCTTTGGACATTTAGTCTTCGGACATTTAGTCTTCGGACATTTAGTCTTCGGACATTTAGTCTTCGGACATTTAGTCCTCGGACATTTAGTCTTCGGACATTTAGTCTTCGGACTAAAATTTAGTCTTCGGACTAAAATTTAGTCTTCGGACTAAAATTTAGTCTTCGGACTCAAATTTAGTCTTCGGACTAAAATTTAGTCTTCGGACTAAAATTTAGTCTTCGGACTAAAATTTAGTCTTCGGACTAAAATTTAGTCTTCGGACTAAAATTTAGTCTTCGGACTAAAATTTAGTATTCGGACTAAAATTTAGTATTCGGACTAAAATTTAGTATTCGGACTAAAATTTAGTCTTCGGACATTTAGTCTTCGGACATTTAGTCTTCGGGACATTTAGTCTTCGGACAATTGGTCTTCCTTTGCAAAATAACTGGTCTTCAGGCATTTAGTCTTCTGGACAATTAGTCCTCATCTTCAAGTTATAATAGGATAATCAGCTTAAAACATCTATATTAAGAAAAAAAGATAGATTGAAATTCATGTCTATACAATTCTTTATTATTTATAGACACATATGATATGCATTATTTTCAATACAATGTAATACAATCATTCAAGAACGATTGAAATTTATGTATAGATAATTCTTTACTATGTATAGACACATATGATATACATTTTTCAATACAATGTAATATAATCATTCACTTTAATAAGTTTACAATTATGTAAGACGAGTAGAATTACGGGTATTTGTCAACGTTCTAGCACAGATATCATCATGAGAAACACAGTTTATTGAAACTTTTAGTTCATGATCGCAGACTTCTTCCAACACGACGAAGGAAATCATTGACATCTGATATGCCATCGCGATGCTGCTCGCAAAGTATTTAGTTTATTCTGAAGCTGGACATGTTTACGCTTAACTCGTTTCTTTGTTTACTTAAAATTTAGAACACCAAAATGCCATTATTATTTTTTGAGCACCAACATAACTACTTTGGTCATTCTTTATTTATACTTTATTTACCTCTATTTATTTATTTATGGATGAATGGATGAATGAACATAAAAAAATCCTTTTGGTGTCAAATAAGTCGCTTAACGCACGAAACCTATTTATTATCTAACTCTACCTTTGCATTTATTTATGTATTCTATTTGTTATCTATATTATCATAGTTTTTTTTTTTTTTTTTTTTTTTTTTTTTTTTACTATTATGATTTTTCTCGCATCCGACCTAGATATGGGCCAAAAGGTCTCCTGTCGGCATGCTCCGCCTTTGTAATCTCGCAACAATTATCGAACACGAGGCCCGAGTGCGCCTAAACGCGTGAGACCGGGACATAATCCTGCCAGGGCGAGATTTCTCAAGAAGGGGGAAGTCTCGGGTAGCAGTACTTTCGGTAATTGCGGTGTGGTTAGCACGTCAATCAGATATAGGGACTAGGGTAAATGACAGGGCGTAATTGATGTGATGAGCAATCGAGCGTGAATGTTCTCCATTCAGAATCTATCATATCTCTGCGGATAAAAACGTAACTTCTCTTTGATCATATTAAATGGAAATTACACCTTTTAAAGAAAATAATTCAACTATATGCAGTCTATTACACTAAAAACACAATAGTGTTTCTAAATAGAGTGAAGTTTGATCCATACCACCCAGGTACGGATCCAGGATTGTTATGGGGGGGGGGGCGATAAGCGATAACCGATACTTGAAACACGCCGAGAAACACCCCCAAGAATATAACAAATCTTAAATTCAAACTTGCCCAAGGTTATAGGTGTTGATGTACTTGGTGTATTGTGCAAAAATATTTGTTCCCTTTTTGTGCTTCCTGCTACAAACTACTATGGTTATACAAAAAAGCAACAGTTTATCCTCGAAGCACCCGTTCGTTACGCAAGAGTTGCACCAGTACCCAAGGGACATCTCACCGAGTTCTTGGAACGTAGTTTGCGGAATATCTTGGCATTTGCGACGGTACCACTTTGAAAGCTACAATGGGATTTGAATATAACTAGTGCGTTATCCCAGTCCATTCTGTGGTCTTCTTGGTTGGCATGATGGAACACGGCGAAGTTGACGTCGATATTAATGGAGTTTTTGTATTCCTTTTTCATGTATATACAAAATATGTATTTCTATTCAACTATGTACTTTTTGCATTGAATATGTAATATACGAAAGCGCTCTGCTTCGTTAGTTTATTTTTTCAAGTGGTCTACTTTGCATAATACCATGTATGCAATGTCATATTTCATAGCATATAAATTTTGTATAGCGCATTTCAAATAAAATTTAATGATTTGTTTTTATTTAATTGCATGGAATATTAAGCAACCTTTGTATTATAAAGAAATAAACAACAATAGTTTTTAAAATAAAAAAAAATCACTCTACCTTTATTCAAGTTAGTATGCAAATATGCCCCACATGTTCGAACCTCACAAGAAATTCCAAAAGTATTATGTTTTTGGCCAACTCCATCAACCACGCTTAGCAGGGTTGCCAGGTTTTCTACCAGGAAAAATGCCAACTTCTGACAAAATGCTGCCAAAAACTGCCAAATTGTTTTTAAAACATGCCCCAAAATGCCAACCATTACATTTTCTAAGATTTTTTCTTTTTTGCATTTTGGTTTTACATGTGTAGTTAAAAATAATGTGTATAACTACAATTACAACATGAAAACTATTTTTTTACGGTTGACTAGCCAATATAAAACAATACCACATGATATAACCAAGATCAAGTAGTTAAAGATAATGTGTATAACTACAATTACAATATAAAAATAATTTTTACTGTTGACTAGCCAATATAAAACAATGTCACATGATATGACCAAGATCAATTTATATCACTCATGTACACCATCATTTAATTCTAGTGGTACTGTAATAAACCACCATCCTCTGAAATAAATCTACTTTCAAGACTGTGTGTGAAAAGGAAAGAAATATATGAACTTCCAAAATAAAATATATTATACTCCGTATTATGTGAGAAAGAAAAAATACCAATAACTAAAATAAAATGTATTACTCCATACATTACGTTTAAGTTCCTAAGTAAACTTTTGGGTATCCTCTACAATAAATTAAACCAGTTTATTAAACAACCTCCTAGAGACTCTGACATACATGAATAAAAAATACATGTGACTTTTCTATTGTGTCTAAATATAATCAAAAGCATCATCAGATTTAGAAATGTTTGATGCGCTACTCCGTTCTTACATATTTTCACTAAAGAAGAGCTGAAACATCCTTTGGCTAGGCACAAAATCTTTGCAACATTTCCCGCATGATATAACCAAGATAAATTTATATCATTCATATACATCATCATTTAATTCTTGATATAAGTAAAAGTGATCTCTAATCACGACCGGGTATTTAAAAACGCCCCCCCAAAAAATGCCACCCAACAAATTTTCCTGCCAAACACGGTAAAAACATTCCTAAGATACAAAATTTGGCATTGAAAACGCCAATCTGGCAACTCTGACGCTCAGTGATTATCTGCATTCGCAGAACATAGATAGCAGGCTAGCGGTAACCACGAATCGTAGCTGGGGTCGGTAATTTTGCAGAGGATAAAAACGTTACTTCTCTTTGATCAAATTACATGAAAATCACATCTTTTAAAGAAAATAGTTCAAATAATGCAACCATATGCTAATTTGTTACGGTATATGTAGCTGTGGTCGGTCATACTGCAGAGACTAAAACATAACTTCTCTTTGGTGAAATTACATGAAAATCACACATTTTAAAGAAAAAAGTTTAAATAATTCAACTATATGCAACCATACATATATAGAAGTGTGCATTTGAGCAAAACCCCTCCTTTTTTGTATTTTCTCTGTTTTCTCTGTCTTCTCTGCAATTAGTGACACCGGACCTGTAAAGCAAACAGTGCCAAATTATAAAATTTCTTCTGGCCTGTATGATCTTCATAATCCAGAAGTATTGAATAAAATTCTTCCGCATTAAGGTGCTTGCATTCTTCTGGAAGATTTGTAAAATCCAGTTTACGCCATTCTTCATCTAAATTATTTACATTTCCTGTAAAAAGTCTAGGGATAGCTATTGTGAAGTCTACATGCATATTCATTTTGTCTCTTGTATTCTTTTCTAGGACTTTCTTTGGTGATAGATAAGAAGCCATTCTCCACAATTCATTGTCAATTGGATTTTTTTTTTTTTTTTTTTTGACTACCATTGTGATGAGGAAGTCGCGACACCTTGATTTTACGTCTGTTGTTAATGATGGATGCTTGAAATATTTGGTGCATTTCTGGGCCCAAGTAAATTTGATTTACTGGTAGAAATATTATCTGTTGGATCAATGTTAATTAAGTTGATGTTATGGAAAAATTCTGCTTTGAAGTAAGATCTTAAATTTGTACCGAGTAGTTCTGTTATAGATTCTTGCAGTAAGTGAATAGTAGGTTCAGCACTTTGGAACAACAAATTTACTTTTAAAAATTTAGGCAGAATATAATTTTGAAAAATAAAATAGCACTTTACCGATGGATCTCTCATGTGCTCTAAGATACTTTGTACTGAATGTAATCTTCGTTCACTTTCTTTTTCTATAAAATATAGATTTAAGGCTTGCCACTGCTCTAAGATTCTAGCCACAGCTTGATATAGAGACAACCATCGTGTTTGGCATGGATGTAGGATTTTATGTGGCTTCACATTGCAAAATTCTTGAAACTCTTTTTGTTCATACCTTCTTTTTGCACTATGGGAGAAGAAGGAATGTATATTTCTGACGAGATCTTCACATTTACGGGGCAGAACTTTAGCAGCTTCTGATGCTGCAAGGTGAATGGAGTAGCAGATGCACCGAAATATTGTGATCCCTTTTAAATTTTCCCTGAGGCGGCTTGTTAAGGAATTATTTTCTCTCATGATGTTTGATGCCCCGTCTGCTGCAAACCCTATAAAATTGGACCTTGGGATATTGCAATTGTCGAGAGATTCCATTAACATGTCATACAAGTTTTGTCCAGTTGATCCGACAGAACTGCTACTATATAGGTTAAATAACGTATAAAAGGATGTGTTTATTTTGCGGTTGGTCAAGTCAAAGAATCTAACAAGAACAGCACATGTTTTAGTACAACTGAGGTCCGTTGTTTCGTCTATAATTATGACCGAGAACTTGTACATGCGAAGCTTCTTTAGTAGATCTTCATTCATCACATTTGCCATCGCTTTCATGGTCTCGGTACATTTGGTCTTGTGCAGGTTGATTCCCTGGGCTATTGCAGAATCCGGAAACATTATTTTCATTAAGTCCACTAGTTGATCCACGAGAGAGAAGGGGAGGTTATGCTCTGCGATGAAAGCCATCAGCAGAGCAACAGCAACCGCAACACCAGCACCAACCTAAAATTAATTTGATTTGTTATTTTGGATATATAATTATGTATATTGTGAAGCGGCCCTGCTGTGGATGTGCCGTGTCTCGTCACGCTACATCGGACCCGTGTGGTGGGCGGGATACGGGTGTGGCCCTTTGTCCGCAACGAGCTCAGATGAGAGGAGGAGAGGTCCGGATGTGGATGTGCGTGTAGGGGGGAGGTGAGGATGGATGGGAAGTGTCTGTCTTTAGCTACCTCCCATGGATGGGGGATGAAGCCAATGTATATATATATATATATATATATATATATATATATATGTATGTATATACATATATATATATATATATATATATATATATATATATATATATATATTGTAACGTAATATTAGATATTACGTCATGTATGTAATCATGTTATAGAATTGTGTTCCTTTGTATTACATAACTATGTTCATATTTCTTGTCTATGTATGTATTGTAACAAGGTAATTAGTGACGCCCGTCCACTATATGTAATCTTGCCTACGTGCGGAAAAATGTGTGCACTCTTGTAGAACAGTCAAGCGAAGTAATCCTGAATAGTTCGGAGCGCACAGATTTGACACTTACTAAATAAGTAGATTGTTCAAGCGAGTCGAGGGTCTTAAAACTACCCATGTTGACATGTGATAACTTACCCTCCCCTCTCCTTTGCGCTCGCCCGCACCCTTCACCGGAAATATCCCGCTTCCGGTCCAATGGTATATAAGCTGTGGAAATCACTCGCACCTTGTCATTTCTCGCAATTTGCTCTCTTGATAAGACTCTCTCACAGGTTGGACTCATGAGACGATTAGTGTGAAGTGATCACCCCTTTTTGCCTCCATTACTTGTCTTATATACGTTCGCATTGCATCATACTTGTATTTGTACTTATTACTTATTTTGATACATATGTTCCTGACCTCTTTGTACTTAGTTAGTACCATATTGTATACGTATCTTGTGCTTCGTATTTGAACGATACTTTCCATATTCTTGTATTCGTGTAACGGTCCCATTGACCCAACTGCCCATTCTCTTTTGTGCTTATTATTGCCTGTAAATATTTTCATGTTATTAATAATTTCGTTTACTAGTTTTACCACTAGTTTAATATTCCTTTCCTGGAATCTTCTTTGTTACTTTACTTCTAGTCTTACGAATTATCCAGGCGCTGACCAGGTAATTCAGTCCTACAGTGGCTTCTAGAAGTGAGCTGGTTCTTAAGCACTTATCCGTTATACGTAACGTCTCTTCACATAACCAGCCCGTCCCGTAACAATATATATATATATATGTATATATATATATATATATATGTATATATCTATATATATATATATATATATATATATATATATATGTATGTATGTATGTATGTATAATCTTTATTATACATAAATTCAACAATTAACAAATAATAAAATGTGGAATAATCCATAAACCCACCGAAGAATATCCAAGAGAAGGTGAAGGTTCTTCCTCAGGTAGAGGATCCTGGAATTTCTTCGCATTGTTGATGTGCATTTTCGCCTTCTTGTGCTTTGTTAAGGCGGTCAGATGAGCTCCGAACTCCCTCTTGCAGAAGTTGCAGCTGGCTCTCTCAGGGTCTCCCCCCCACCCCGAGGCCCGGTACTTTGATGTAGTGGGGGGGCTTCCGTGTAGCAAGGACGGGCTGAGCTGTGCCAGCCAGGTGCAACCATACTGGAGAGGTCAGCCCTAAGCTACCAGACGAAAACTAAGCCAAAAGTCTTTTTGTTGACGACCCTAGCTTGTTTTTGACTATGGACTGGAGAGCTCATAGGATTTGTCGCCCTCATCCTATGACAGTTGTTTTAGGATGAGGTTTTTGGGGGTAGTGAATAGATAGGGGGTTCCTCACCCTTTTCCTTTGTGAATTCCCCTATCCCTATCCTTCATATTTGCTACCCTACTCGACTTTTTCACCATCTTTCTCTAATATTTGTTAAGGAAGGTTCTAGTATCTTGGTGCCTACCAAGCTACATGTCTGAACCCAGTCAAGTGGGGATGTATACTGCGAGGTCACTACTCCCTACAAGGGCCGAAAGCCCACCGACTGGGGAATGCATGTTTGTGAGGTAGGTACTAGGCTGCCGACTTCCTTTCTCCCTATCCAGTACACATGCAGAGTGACTACGCCGGACCCATCCTAAATGGGACAAAACAAAAGAGGACAAACCCCGGGTTGACAAAGTCTCTAACTCACCTCCAAGGCCCTGCATGTGTAAATAGTCGTTTCTGGAACTTCCCGACTCTGCAGAGACTTTTCTTTTATTGCTTGAGGCATCAGACAACTGCAGTATCTTCTTCTATACATTTATCTTTCTTTCCTAATATATGGTGTGGCCTCATAAATATACACGATCATGGCGGCTGTTCAAACTGAATATTCTAAGCCTCCACCACTACCTGATCCTCCTCCTAAACCCCCCGATCTCTCTCCTAATATTGCCAACCCTAATGTTACGATATTGACTCAGCAAAAATAGAACCCCCAGTTGATGACTCCGGCTTGAAAAAGGACTACGGTAAAATAAATAAATCAAATACTGCCCCTAATAGTCATAGAATCTCACATTTAAAATATGTCTCTCTTGATAAGAGTTATACAGACTTGTATGAAAAGTTCCGTAAATTTGGACAAATTAAAGAGATCAGAGTTAAACTAACTGACAACTTTAAAGCTTGGCTAGTGTGGATCTCATTTCTTTCTAATCAGGATGCAGCTGCTGCCTGCTTGGATGATGATAATTGCAATGAAAATTAATCTTCGGCCCAACTTGTTGCTAGAGTGCCACCTAACCTGGATATCTTTTATCCAGAAATCCCGGTAGAGGAAAGGAAGGAAAGTGTGCAGAGGCCTCCCAATCCAGCTAAGTGGCTTATTATCACTCTTGCAAAAGAACGTGCTAACTTGTTCGAGTTTAGAAGATTCTTGAAGAGTCACCTTGGCTCTGGTAATTTGAATAACTCACAGGTATCACGATTTGGAAGAAATTCCTTCTTAATTCATGTAAAATCTTATGAACAAGCTGCCATGGTGCTTAACTTGAAACAGAAATCGGACATTAAGGAAGTTAAACCCCACTATACCTTTAGTTATGCCAAAGGGGTAATTTTTAATAGAGATCTGTATGACTTTGATAAAGAAGAAATTTTAGAAATGTGCCCAACTAATGTTTGGAAGGTTGCTAAAATCCCTCGTTCTTCTATGATTATCCTAAGTTTTTCTGATGAAGATCTACCTCATTATGTAGAGATAGAAAAAGAGATTGTTTATGTGAAGCAGTTGAAACTCCGTCCCCTTCAGTGCTTTAACTGCTATGGTTTTGGCCATCCTTCCCGCAGATGTGCAAGGGACTAAGTGTGATATGTGCTCAGCCTGAACATGGGGATTGTTCTCGCCCAACAGTTTGTATAAATTGTAAAGAAGAGCATGATGCCAGAAATAAGAACTGTGTAATTTATAAGAAGGAACAGGAAATACTACTAAAAGCTCATGCAGAACATATAAGTGTAGGACATGCTAAAAGACTAAGTAATTCCAAAAGGTACAGTGATGTTAAAACAAATAGTAAAGTGGATCAGCGAACTGTAGAAGGCAATAGAAATAAAAATGCCAATATGAATTCTTCTGTTAACACTGAACACAAGCCTCAGTGTAAAATTGTTACTATTAAACCTAACGATCTTTCTTCTTCTCAACTAGGAATTTATAATACTTCTGAAGCCTCCTCTGCAGAGGTTTCCTCACCCCTTGTTGAAGGGGTGTCCCCTGCCCCATCTGGAGGGGCACCTAAGGTTTCTATTGTAGAAACCTCACAGGCTTCTTCTAATGAAGCCTCCTCTCAGGCAATCTCTCTTCCAGACTTGGGGGACTCCCCAGTAGAGGGATTGCTGACTAGTGTGCTTCACTCAGTAGAGGTACACAGAAGCAATGAGGATCAAGGAAATGCTGAACCCAAGCCTCAACGTGAAAGAGTCACTACTAGACCTAATCGTTCTTCTCCACAACTTGGAAATTGTAGTACTCCTCAACCCTCCTCTGCGGAGGTTCTCCCCATCCCCAGTTGAGGGAATGTCTCCTGCCCAATCTAGAGGGGCACCTAAAGTTCCCATAGCTGAAACCCCACAGGGTTCCTTTAATAAAGCCTCCTATCAATCAGTCAACCTTCCAAACTTGGGGGACTCCCCAATAAAGGGATCACGGACTGATGTGCCTCACTCAGTCGAGGCGCACAGAAGCAAAGCTATGGAGTCTGAAGCTGTGCGCAGTAAAAGACTCCACAGTCCACCCTCATCTCCATCTTCTTCCCCAAATCGTGATATGCAATCTAAGAAAGGAACTAATAACCCAGACTCTACATCGTCTGTCGGACCATTGTTAGAGAGGAGAATACCACCCGCGAAAGCAAAGAAATTAGAAATGAACCCATCTTGTAGGCCCTCTCTCTCCCAGACTTCTCTTTCCAGACCAGTAGACCCCCCCCCCCCAAAAAAAAACGGTATAATGCCCATAATACAATGGAATATTCAAGGTTTTAATTCTCATCGAGAGCAGGTTCGGATTCTCTTTAAAGAACATGATGTGTCTGCTATTTGTCTCCAAGAAACTATGCTTGGCAATTTATCCCCTAATGTTGGACTTAATTATAAATTTTACAGATCTATGATTGGGGGCCGTGCCCATGGAGGTACTGGTATCATTGTTAAGAAATCTGTAAACCACAGAAGTGTTCACCTACATTCGGTGTTGCAGGCTTGTGCAGTACAAATCTTTACCACTAAATGGATCACTTTATGTTCTTTGTATTTGGAACCTGAACTGGAAGATCGACTCCTAGACATATATAACCACCCCCGTCAGTTTGAGTTAAATGACTTACAATCTTTGGTCGACCAGCTCCCTGAGCCTTTTATTATAATGGGTGACTTTAACGCCAAGCATCCTCTATGGGGTGAATCAATGAAAGAATTTATTGATAACGATGTCATTTTGATGAATGACTGTTCCAAAACTAGGTTTGATGTCTTTCACATCTCAAGTTCTGCTATAGACCTAACTATTTGTTCATCATCCTTAAGATTAGACTACAGTTGGTCAGTAGATGAAGATCTACATGGTAGCGACCACTGACCTATCCATATCAAATATTTAAAGAACACTCCCTCCTCTTGCTTGCCTAGATGGAAGACAGGAGAGGCTAATTGGAAATTATTTAGGAGATCCACAGAGATTAATTATAAGACTAGTGATTTTTGTAGTAACTCTGATGCATATAATTATCTGGTAGACATCATACTTTGTGGTGCTTTCTCTTCCATTCCTAGGACAGCTGGTAAACCTCAACGCCCAGTAGTCCCCTGGTGGAACGATGAATGTGCTTTAAGCAGAAAGATTACAAGAACTTGCTATAAGAGATATCGGAGATATCCTTGTTTAGTCAATAAGATAACGTACAGAAAAGCTCGAGCAAAGCAGAAGAAAATCTTCAAGAAAGCAAGGAGGGAATCCTTCATTAAATATATTAGCGAATTGAAATACGACTCTTCCCCTACCTTAGTATGGAATAGGATTCGAAAATTACAAGGAAAGTTTACTCTATCTCCTTTACCCATTCTTAAGATAAATGACTCTTTTATATCAGATACAAGAGAAGTAGCAGAGGCTTTTGAAAGACATTATGCTGATATTTCAAGTCCACTACATTATTCACACGATTTCAGAAGAATTAGACCCAAGACCACGATTATTCCTCCTACCAATACGAACTCGGAGGCATATAATCTTCTTTTCACCTTGGATGAAATGGATCATGTTTTATCTTTATCCTCCCCAACCTCTCCTGGAGAGGATGACATTCTTTACTCCATGGTTGCTCACTTATCCATATCGTCGAAGAAATTCCTTTTAAATGTGCTGAACAAATTTTGGTCTTCTGGATCTTCTCCTAAATCTTGGAAGACTTCAATCATCATAGGAATCTTGAAGGCAGGAAAAGACTCTCATGACCCACAAAGTTACAGACCTATTGCTCTCACTAGTTGCATTTGTAAGATCTATGAAAGAATGGTTAATATGCGTTTAGTTTGATTTTTGGAATCTAAAAATCTCCTATCTAACCGACAGTTTGGATTTAGAAGAAATAAGTGCACTCTGAACCCCTTACTTTTTATCACTCGTGAGATTGAGAATGCCTTTGCAATTCAGAACTCGAGCATCGCTGTGTTTTTTGACTTGAGAAATGCCTACGATACTACCTGGCGGGGAGCAATTCTGAAGCAAGTTGCAGAGTGGGGTATCGGGGGTAATATGTTCAATTGTTTAAAGGATTTCTTATCTGACCGATATCTAAAAGTCAGAGTGGGCTCTTCTTTCTCTTCTGCATATCTTCAGGAGAAAGGAATTCCCCAAGGAAGTGTTTTGAGTCCTACACTGTTCAGCATAGCCATTAATAGTTTGTTAGAACAAGTTCCCGCAGGAGTTCATGGATTGGCTTATGCTGATGACTTCGCTATTGTGTGCAGCAAATCGACAACACTAGAAACAGGTCAAAAGATTCAAGAGGTTATCAACTTAGCAACAGCATAGGCTAATAGCAGGGGCTTCAGGTTCTCTTCTGAAAAAAACAAAAAACATAAGGTTTTCCAGACTAAGACGCAAGGAAGAGATACCAACACTATTCTTAGAGGGTGTCATATTACCATATGAAGATCAAGTAAAATACTTGGGTCTGGTTTTGGACAAAAGGTTGACATTCACCCATCACATAAACGAGGTTGTATACACAGTTAAACAGTGACTTAATATACTAAAGGTAGTGTCTCGTTTCAACTGGGGAGCAGATCGTATAACTTTGATAAGGCTTTACCAAACATTGTGCCTTAGCAAAATGGATTATGGATGTCAAATTTATGGATCGGCATGTAAAACTTCATTAAAGAAGCTTGATATAGTCCGCAATATGGTTTTGCGGATCTGTTCGGGAGCCTATAGAACATCTCCAGTTGATAGCTTGTATGTGGACGCAGGAATTCCTCCCCTGTATATTCGCAGGGAGGAATTAAGCCTTAGATATATATCTCGTGTCTTGACATCAAAACAGAATCCAAACTTCAAATATGTAAAGCAGATGGTAGACAGAGTTCCAAAGAAAAATACTCTGCCAAAACCTTTAGAAGTGAGATGTGAAGTTGGGACAGAGAAGGTAGGACTTGTTCCTGATACAATTGCTGAGATCACGCCCCCCAAATTCCCTCCTTGGAACCGATGCCCCACTGTAATATGTCCTCTTAAAAAAAAAAATAATAATAAATAAATAGAAATGCTGTAGAGCTAAAAAGTGAATTTTTAGAACATTTATCAGTACATGCTGATTCAATTTTAATTTATACAGATGGATCAAAATCCCAAGATGGTGTTGGTTCTGTTGTATCTGATAGCACAATTTTAAAGAGAAAGTTGCCTGGTTTTAGCTCTGTTTTTACTGCTGAACTGCAGGCAGTCAGCAACGCCCTCAAATTTGTTTCTAATTCTGTTCCATGCAACAAGAACGTTGGTATTTTTACAGATTCCATGAGCTTTCTATCCTCTGTAAATACATTTTTGCCTCTTCATTTTTTAATTCAAGAAATACAGGACTGGTTGGTTCTCATCAACAACCGAAAGAGAATAAAAGTAAACTTTTGCTGGGTACCGTCCTATGTGGGTATCTCTGGAAATGAACAGGCCGATGCTGCAGCCAAAGCCGCCACTAGGCTCAGCCATGTAACAGACCGAAAAGTCCCACATACGGACTTCAAACAAGTGATTCATTGTTATACAATGGAGAAGTGGCAAGAACAATGGACAAGGCTGGACGGTAGTTATAAGCTAAAAGAGATTTACCCCTTGGTGAATCCTTGGAAGTGTCCTCCTTTGGACAGAAGGTCAAGTATTGTCTTGGCAAGATTGAGAATTGGCCATTCCTACATTACTCATAAATTTTTGATGGCAAGTGGAGCAGAGGGGCTGGCCCCCCAATGTCCCACTTGCCAAGTAGTTTTTACAATAAAACACATTTTGATTCAGTGCCCTGCATTCTCTAATAAGCGCAGGGCAATTTTTTTTAACAAATTTATCTTTTAAACAAATTTTAGGGGAGGAAGCTCAAATGAAGAATGTTTTAAGGTTTTTGAAAGAGATCGGTTTATTTTATGAAATTTAAGATTGTATATATGAGTGCTTGTGGGTGTATGTTGTTGTGATGTGTTTTTGTGAATGTTTATTGTTTTTACTGTTTTGCTTGAATTTTTATCTATATAAGTTAAATGGCCTACCGGCTCCGGCGCTTGGCCTTCGAGCCAAAAATTTCATAAATCAAATCCATCTCCCCCCGAAGTCCTCCTGTTCTCCGATGCCTCCAAGGAGGGCTGGGGAGCCCACCTCAACGACGATCACGTTAGCTGTTCCTGGTCCACAGTCGAGCGGACAGCCCATATCAACTGGCTAGAGTTGAAAGCAGTACTCCTGGCTCTCCGTCACTTCAAGGATCAAGTCTCGGGGAAAGTAGTGGGCATAATGTCGGACAATTCCTCGGTAGTAGCCTACCTGAACAAGCAAGGGGGCACAGTCTCCCAGGACCTATGCCTTCTGACTATGGACATCCTCAATCTAGCCGATAATCTCTAAGTGTCACTCAAAGCCCGCTACATCCCAGGGAAGAAGAATGTCTGGGCGGACCACCTCAGCAGGAGGAATCAGATAATCAGCACTGAATGGTCCCTCCATCAAGAAGTACTGAACTTCACCCTCAACAAATGGGGCTCCCCTCTGGTGGACCTTTTCGCCACCGGATGGAATCACCAGCTCCCAATATATTTCAGCCCTCTCCCGGATCCTCTGGCAGCAGGAGAAGACGCTCTTCTGCAAAGTTGGGACAACCTAGACACCTACGCTTTCCCACCGTTTCCCTTGCTCCGGAAGGTACTCCAGAGAGCAAGAAAGGCATTCAACCTTTGGATGACTTTGATCACTCCTTGGTGGCCAGAAGCCCCATGGTTTCCAGACGCCCTCGATCTAGCAGTAGAAGAGCCCCTGGCCCTTCAGGGAAGACCAGACCTTCTACATCAACTTACCAATGGGGCTTGGCACAAGAACCCTTCAGCACTCAATCTTCACGCATTCAGACTATGGTCCGGATCCTCCTAAAGAAGTGTTTTCCCAGAGAGGTGGCGGAGGACATGTCCGCTCCTATTCGCCCTTCCTCAGCTAACCTTTATCAAGGGAAATGGAATGCCTTTGCAGAATGGTGCCACTCCAGGAAAATAGTCCTAGATCAAGCCACCATTCCTGAGATCGCCTCCTTCTTCCACTTCCTCAGGAAGTCCAAGAAGAACTCCCTCTCGGCAGTACAAGGCTATAGGGCAGCTCTAAATCAGGTGTTTTCTCTGAAGGGAATGGACCTAGCCCTTTCACCGGAAATTTCCATGCTCTTCAGACATTTCAAAAGATCATACCCTCCCCCACCCCCCGGAAATCAGTTCTCCTCCGTGGGAGGACTTCACCTTGAAGACAGTTTTTTTCTGCTAGCTCTGGCATCTTCCAAGAGAGTAGGGGAGTTACACGCCATCTCATATAGAGTCGCCCGTTTCAAAGGATGGAAAGAGGTCTCCTTCACTTTCATGCCTCAATTCATTGTCAAAAAAACTAATATCCTGCCAAATCCGACCCTAGATTCTGGTCCTTTAGTGTTCCGTCCTTAGACGAATTTGTAGGGGGAGAACAGACTGAAACAGTACTATGCCCGGTACGAGCCATCCGGACCTACCTCAAGAGAACCGAACATCTTCGACCAGAATTAAAGAGGTTGTTCGTCTCTACTAAAGGTAAACCGAAGCCCATCACTAAGAATTCCATTTCTTACTGGATCAAGGAAGTCATCCGCAGAGCCTACGACATGAACCACACAGATTACCCTAAGGCAGCCCATGACCTGAGGGCAGTAGGGACCTCCCTAGTCTTCAGAAAGAATCTGTCAGTCAACCAGGTTCTTCATGCAGGTATAAGGAAGAGCCAGAATACGTTCACTTCCTTTTACCTCAAAGAAGTTATGTGGGAATCTTTAGGGAACTTCTCTTTGGGCCCCATAGTGGCCGCCCAAGAAGTCCTGAAATTATATACCCCTCCCCAAGAGCACACAGCCGACCCTGACAACTCATCCAGGTTATGGCTCGGCAACCGCAGGGATAACTTTCCAAAGTCCTTCTCATACTCCTACATTCCCTTACCTCACCCGAGGGCTCTCAAGCATTCCGAGGGAATCAATTCAAGCCCTTCAGTGGTACAAAAGTGATTATAACCTGTCTGTCTCCACTCCAGGGAACAGAAAGGGGTGCACTTCAAAGTGAGGGGAATGTATAGGGGTCTGGTCAACGTAGTCTTAGCACACTAAATTTTCCTTACGGGGGTTTTCCAGGTTAGATAACAACCTCCTTCCCTCCCAAGTCCGAGTCTCCTATTGTAAGGAGTACCAAAGAGTTTGTATTCTTCGGAACAAATGTAATTTTCGTAGGAAAATTTATTTTTCCCCGATACAAACCTGAGGTACTCCTTACCTCTAATGACCCTCCTCAACCACCCCTCTAAACAGTTCCTTCTCCTTGTCTGACAGACCTTGTGCTTAACTTCATACCTGGCTCAGAGAATGGTTATAGTGTGCGAGACTTGTGGTGGAGGGCAAGCCCTCCCCCCCTTGCCCCGATAGGGCCCCTTACTGAGGATAAGCGTTGCCTAGACCCACAGAGTAAGGATTTTAATTTAGCGGTAGAAATATTTGCGCTACGCAAAGTATCCTATCGTAAGGAGTACCTCAGGTTTGTATCAGGGAAAAATTAATTTTCCTGCGAAAATTACATTTTTGCTAGGGTTTTGTTCCCTGTCACTGGTACTGGCTGCATGTTATTGTATGGTAAAATATACTCTGTAGCACCCAGTTGATACTTTAAGGTCTATATGAGGTGCCCCTATGGACCAAAGTCACACATGATTTTGTCAGGTATGGAGAACTAACTACTCATAGAAATGATGCTACCTTATTGTACTGCAACTGCCCCTCCATTATGCTGTCCCCCCACCACCACTCTTAATGTTCTCCTGTACAATTTCTCTGAATATATGTCTATATGTCCATTTTCACCTACTCCCCAATGGAAGAAAAAAAATTGCCAGAGTTTTCACACTGTGGTTGTAAAAGGCAGCTAAAAAAAGAGATGGAGTGATGGGACTAGGCATCATGCCCTCTGTAACCCTAAGTAGTACATTCCTACAAAAAGTTGAGGCATAATAGAACCTGGAAGTTTTCCCACCTGAACCCTAAGGTTTTGGTCTTTTAATGTGTGTGGGTGTGGTACACTATGCAGGAAGATGGATATGTTGGCATTAAGTGAAACAAAGTTGAAATGGTGATTTTGAGTTTGGGAGTGCAGTGGTGAGGGTGTCAGGAGTGAGGAGAGGATAAGGGAGGGAAGAGGTGGCTACACTAGTAAGTGAAGAGATAGGTAAATTCGTGGTGGAGTAGAAGGCTTTTTCTTCAAGATTAATGCAGATGGAGGTGAAACTGGGAAGGGAGATGTGGGTCTTTGTAAGTGTATAAGGGTCAGGTAGTGAGAAGAGTGTAGAGGAAAAGGAGGCATTTTCGATAGATTGAAATGAGTGCTTACAGAGTTTTGGGGAAAATGCCACTGTAGTGGTATTGGGAGATCTCGGTGCTAGAGTAGGAGTGTCATTTAAAAATCATAATGGGGAGTTAATGGTGGAGATGTGTTTAGAGAGTTGATAATAGCTAAAACAGTGTATAGGAATAAATTCAAGTATAAGTACACATGGGAGAGGGTGATTGATAAGGCTTTGATGGACTATGTAGTAGTATCCAGGAAAAGAGTAGGTAAAGTTTTGGATGTCCATGTTCAGAGAGTGGGTGAATATCAGATAATTTTTTGGTGGAAGGCAAGTTGAGAGTGGAGGGTAGATGGAAAAATGGGAAAAGTACAGAAAGTAAGGAGATGTCTAGAGTAAACTGTCAAATAAGGAAAAAGAGCAGGAGAACAAGAAGTGTGGGAGGTGGTGAAGGATAGAGTAGAGGTAGGAGTGACAAGGTGTGCAAAGATGGTATATGGAAGAAGGAGGATGGGAGGGAATAGAAGGGTAGTAAGTGGTGGGATGATAAAGTGAAGAAGGTTGTAGAAGAGAAGTGAGCATTCACAGACTGGTTACAAAGTAGGATGAGAGAAACATGTGAGGGGCACAAAGAAAAAAGAAGAAAAGCAAAACATAAGATAAAGGAGGCAAAAAAGGAGAGCAGATGTAAAATGGGAAGGAGTATGACAGAAAATTTTGAGAGTAACAAAAAGATGTTTTGGAAGGAAGTTAAGAGAGGAAAGGGTGGTGAGTCAAGTAGAAATGGTTAAAAAAGCACATACGAAGAGATGATAATGAAAGAGGAGACAGTAAGGGGAAGATGGGCAGGGTATTTTAGAAAGCTGTTGAATGTGGAGGAGGGTAGGGAGGGATTGGTGGTAGCAGTGAGAGGTGCTAAGAAAATGATGGCAATGGGAGAAGAAAATGGAGGAGAAATAAGAAAAGATGAGATACAAGTAGCTCTTAAAGTGATGAGAATAGGTAAAGCTCCTGGATTGGATGGGTGTCATGCGGAGTGTCTGAATAAGGGAGGTACAATACTGTTCAGTAATAGTGGACTGGCTAGCAAGTTTGTTTAGTGTGTGTCTAAGGGAGGGTAGTGCCTGTATATTTTTGTTTTACAAGGAAAAAGGGGACAAATGTGAGTAGTAGTTTCAGAGGGATCAGTTTGTGAGTAGTTGGGAAGGTTTATGGGAGGGTTTTAATTTAGAGGATTGGGAGAGGAACAGAGGGGGTAATTGTGAGGAACAGTGTGGCTTTAGGGAAGATAGGGATTGCATGGGTCAGATTTTGAAAAGGCTTATAACAGGGTAGACAGGAAGGCAATGTGGGGGGTGTTGCAGATATATGGGATAGGGTGAAAGTTGTTAAGGGCAGTTAGGACTTTTTACAAGAGTAGTAAACCTGTGTATGAATTAGAAATGGAGAGACTGAGTGGTTTGAGGTAAAGGTGTACCTGCATCAGGAATGTGTCATGTTGCAATGTCTGTTGAATATGTACATGGATGGGGTGGTGCAGGAAGTAAAGGCAAGGGTAATGGGCATGGGATAGGAGATTATTAAAGGAAATGGAGAAAAGTGAGAGGTGAGCCAGTTGTTGTTTGCTGATGATACCTCTCTTGTGGAAAGGTCAGAGGGGGATTAAGGGAATTACTGGTGATGGAGTTTGGAAAGGTATGCAGGAGAAAGTTGAAGGTAAATGTGGGTAAAGGTAAGGTGATGAGATGTACAAGGGAAAAGGATGGCAGCAAGTTGGACATAATTCTGAAAGGAGAGAGGCTGGAAGAAGTGGATAGCTTTTGGTATTTGGGGTCGCATGTGGCAGGAAAGGGAGGAATGGAGGTAAATTGTAGATTGATCGAAGCAAGTAAATACATTGGGCGATTAAAAAGCGTCATGATATAAGATAGGCATCGGGGGATGGGTGCAAAGAGGAGATTATATGAAGGGATGATTGTGCCAAAAGCACTGTATAGAGCAGACTTGGAATTTAAGAGTCAGAAAAGAAAAGTTTGAATGTGTTTGAGATGAAATGTGAGAAGTATGGTAGGGGTTACAATGTTGGACAGAGGGTGAAGTGAGGAAGGGAGCTGGGTTGGAAAAGGAGATGGTAGATGGGGCTGACGAAAGAGTACTGGGATGGTTTGGACACATGGAAAGAATGTGTGAAGAAAGATTAGTAAAAGAGGTGTGGAAGGGAGAGGTAGATGAAGTGAACTTGCAGTGATGACAGAGGATGAGATAGATGGAGGGGTGAAAGGGTTATTGAGCAAAAGGAGAACATCTGTTGAGCAAGGGAGGGAGAAGGCAAGACATAGGGGTGAGTGGAGAGTGGCTGTGTATAGATGATACTGTGATGCCAGGAAGGGAGGGGATGGAGGTTAGGAAGTAGTTATGTGTGAATGATATTTTGATGGAGCATGAAGGGGTTTCTCCCCATCTCTTTTTCTGTGAGAGGGGGCGTTGCTGATTAAGTGAAGCGGCCATACTGTGGATGTACTGTCTTGCTGCACTGCTTCTATCAAGGTAGTTGGCAGGATACACGGACAACCTGTCATCCATGAGGAGCTACAATGAGAGGGAGGAAAAGGTGGTGGGTGGGGAGTGGGTATATGGCTTTTGATTAGGCTACCTCCCTTATAGGGGGGAAAAACCCATTGTATATAAATAGGTTTTGCTAGTTCACAAAAAGTAAGGGAGAGACCTCCATGTGGTAGGTCGGTGGATCATTAGTTCCATTCTTGCCAGTGATCCGAAGTTGAACAGAGATATGTAAAGGGGTTAGGTGAAATAGCTAAGGTAACATCATTGAGCTGAATGAAAGTGGCAGGCATCAGTCAGAATAGAGCATGTAGAGAGAGGCAATGAGGTGAAGAGGCCAGTCAGTGTCAGTGGGGTTCATGGTTTGCTCCTTACACCGGTCCCAGTTCAAGATCCACAGATAAGTACTAACAGCTTAAATTCCAAAGTTGCTCAGATGTCTAAAACTGAAAAGCTGCAAATTGTACTTGGAGTCTGTAATCTACCTAATATTCACCTTCTTGCTTCCCTTTAAGCATACAATAACAAAAAAACAAGCTTTGTCCACACCCAAATGGTTCCATAGTTTGGAATGTATCATCCCACAAGTTGAAAATATTCTCTCAACTGATGCAGATGATGCACCATCAGTGTGCAGAGATATGTTTCAACAAGATGAAGGGCATGGCGCTAATTTAGTGTCAAATGGCAGCTTCAACATAGTCTAATTTTTTTTTTTTTTTTTTTTCTCACTGATCTGGGTTGAGACAGCTGCCCTGGTACTTGGGATGCAGTAAGTATGCCACAAGATGGCATGGTCATATAACCTGCTCAAATAATTTCTTCACAGCTTGCAGATATTGAGATAGAATAGGATCCTCCAGGAAACTGAGTCAAGCATCACATACCACTGCAAGGCCCGAGTTGTCATACTGACACACATCAAGTGCATTTACAATAGGAGAGAGTTACTCTTTCAGATGCCAGGTCTGGCAAGACGAATTGGAGTCCATGATCTGTCTCACAATGCCCAAGACCATCTCAGATTCATGTTGTTGTACTATATATATGAAGTGGACACAGTTGTTGATGAATATATCAATACTGGCTACCTAGGACTTCCAGCAAGTATTACCAGGCAGCTGAGGTTTCTGGCTGCCAGGGAATGCCTTCAGTCATCCAGAAGGAGCATGATGATTACATAAGAATTTAGAAATTTCACTGATACATTTCATAATGGATTCTGGAGTGATGTCCCCATCAAGGAGATTGAGCCAATGGGCTGAAAGACCATACACATCGAAATGTGGGTCCTCAATCTGCAGAGCTTCCTGCATCTCCATATTCTTCTTGTCAGTGACAGCGTTAGATCTCAATCCAAACTCTTGTTTCAGCATTGCAGATTGATGACTGACACATCTTGCAGTTTCATACTGTTTTGTTTGAGGGGTCCTGTATCCTTTGCATCCAGGAAATGGGTAGCACTCAGTCTAGTAGTATGGGCTAGATCATAATGGATGTTTACCCAGCCATCCTCAATAAGTGTGACAGTCTTTCCCTTAGTGTGGTTCTTTATCTGGATCTGAAGATCTTGTGTGACCTCATGTAGAAGAGGTCGAATGAGTTGACTATGACTAGATGGGTGATAGTTAAGACCAAGAGCCTGAATGAGTTGAAGGAAGGAGGGATGATCCACAGACATGAATGACAAGTTGCATGAGAAGAAGAACTTGGCAACAAGTTCATCTAGCTTGTCCTTCACAGCTACACTGGTCTTGACAAAGTGAGAGGACATGTCATTCTTGATGGGGACTTTGGCAGGTGGCTAAGTAACAGGATCCTCACCAGAGTCCAAAGAAGTAGATGGATGGTTGACATCACATCTAGTTGGCTGGGGTCATTTCAAACATTTGGGCCATTTACTGAAAAAACTGTATTTCAGCGATAATTTTTAGGGGCAAGGCCATATGGTTTTTCATTGAGGTGTGCAGGAGTTTTCTTGTGCACATTTCATGGAGTATGTTCTTTTATTCTTGTTTTGAGGTCTCTTCTTGTTTGGCCCTAATAAACTCGTTCACAATCTCTACAAGGTATTTTGTAAACTCCTTGGCTGTCATCCATCTTAACTCTTATGGACATTTACCACATTACTGAATAGGCTGTTGAGATAGTTGAACACATAATTTATTTTATCCTTACATACTTTTGAAATGTATTATTAAATGGTAAAGTGATACATTTCTTATCCCAAACAAACTTTCTACTAGGGTTAGGAGTAATTATGTAGAAACTTGTTTTAGCTTTGGTGAGTGCTTTTGATAGGAACCAATTTGGGTAACCTATTTTTGTAAGCTGGGAATGTATTGTGGCTAATTCAGTTTCAAAAAAAGGTGGACTGCAAATTCTGAGGGCTCTAAGAAATAGGCCCAAAGCTACACAGTATTTAATTTTGTCTGGGTGATGGCTGAAAAAAATGTAGATAGCTTCCTGCATATGTGGGTTTTCTGTAACTCTCCTTCACAGTGTACAGAAAACCCACAGCTAGTTTGAGGGGTTTTGCCTCTCCTTAAAAGGGCTACCTAGGACTGTACTCCCAGTGTCAATTGAGGAGCTTCCAGCAGTCACCAAAGCGTCATTAACAGGAAAAGTTACTGCATGCTTAGAATAATGCTAAACACATTATTCAAACCTTTGAGTGACTGAATGGATTGGTTTCAGTTGTGCCTTGATTTCTCATATTAGTTTCAAGTGCAAAGGTGGGCAGATTCACATTTTTGAATCTGATAACCAAATTTAACCACCATTAAAACGTTGGACTGCCAAAAATTATGATTTGCAATTAACCCCGATAAAAAAAATTTGCAACCTTTTGATAAAAATGTCCATTTTTCAAGTAATCATATTTTACTTTCATTATTTTCACTTATGGTTTAAAGTCACAAACCCCTAGCAGAAGGCTTTGTAGCATGGAATTTAATGAACCATGCTCTTGGTTCAACTTCGCTGGTGGCAGGATTTGAACTGCCATAACCCACTCAGCCAGCGCTTCTTTGCCTTTGTAGTATTTTAATCAAAAATGTATTTTTGGCCTTAAATGCTTGGTTTCCTTGTATTAGAAGTGGCTTAAAGGGAAAAAAAACAACATTAAATTACCTTTGAAAACATTTTAAACCACAAAAAATTGAATCACTTAAAAATCTAATCCAATCTGACTAGACATGCTGGTGAATATGTAATCACACTTCAATCTCTTTGAGTTGTGCCTTATGTCTATGACTGGAAACTGTTGCAGTGTCTGGACGAGTGGAAGGTGTAAAGGGGTGCCAGTTGTAAGCTACAGGAATGAAAAGGTATAAAAGTTTCAAGTCTTGGTCTGGAGTGATTACCAACATCTTCATGGATCATCAATTGCAGGTACTTGCCACTGGTCTTGAAACATTTTCATGTAAAACAGGAAAGGGGAGGAAATAGATCATGTTTACTACAGCTGTAGGAACATAAGCAAGAATTTAATTCTGTGATTTTACTATCATTCATACCACAGTTTCAGGTTAATTTGGAAGCATTGAAACTCTTCATATTTTATTAAAGTAGCCTTACACAATTCTATTACACAAGTGGAATACTAAATACTAACTTACCATGCTCAACACCACCCCAGGTCTATCAAATGTAAAACTGAATTATTATGAAAGAGCATGGGAGTCATCAAAACTAAACAAGTGCAAGAAAAGTAGGACACATGCAAACTTCATAGGTCTTCCTTGAGCAATTTGTGGGCTGATCCAGTAGTGGTTACCTTAGTGCTGTGGGTCTCCTGTAGAGATCAGGACTGCAGACAGATTAATTGATGAATTATATCAACCTGTGGTTAAAAGTATTTTAAAACAAAACTATTCACTAGCTTCCTATACCTCAGGAGGCTAGAGGGTCCCTTCATAAATCAGGGAATATGTCTGTACACCCTTATACTGCTGGCCAGATTTGAACTGACCAACTCTACCTTCACTATAAGTAGTACTAACATAATGTGTTCAGTTATGTTAAAAAATCATGCAAGGTGTAATGTCTTAATTTCAAACATGCCACTATTTGTGGCTAAAGGCACAACACTAAAGCTACAGCCACAAGAGGTGACTTTACTCACTGCTATAGGTAGTGGCAACTACTTGCCACATGACAGTCATCACTCCTACAGAGTCGATCACATAAGACTACTCCCCACTGCATCTTGTCCACTGCCCTGGGTCAGAGGCAGTGTCACAAGTCACAGCACATCCACACCAAGGCCACTTCATTAAATTGGCAACCCCCCCCATGCATAAAAGGAGAAGACGGGGAGAAATCCCTTTGGGCTGTGTCAAATTTTCTTACACACACTACCTCACCCCCCATCCCCCCACCCATTCCATCTCATGCATCACATCATTCATATACAACCATTCTCCATTCACCCCTGTCTTCTGTCCTCTCCCATCCTTCCTTAACAGACATACTCCTCTTCCTCAAAGCTCCCATCACCCCATCCATCCATCTCATCCTAGGACGTCCCCTCATGTTCACTCCCTCCACATCTGCCTTCCATACCTCTTTTACTAGTCTTTCTTCACTCATTCTTTCCATGTGTCCAAACCATCCTAATACTCTTTCATCAACCCTATCTCCCAACTCCCTTTCCACCCCTGTTCTCCTCCTCACCTCCTCATTTCTCACTCTATCCAGCCTAGTAACCTCCATCATACTTCTCAGACACCTCATCTCAAACACATTCAAACTCCTTCTCTCTTATGTTCCATGTTTCTGCCCCATACAGTGCTGTTGGCACAATCACTCCTTCATATAGTCTTCTCTTAGCATCCATTCCCAAATGTCTATTTCTCATTACACTTTTTAATCCACCAAGGCATTTACTCGCTTCTCTCGATCTACATTCTACCTCCACCTCCACTCCACCTTTTCCTGTCACATTCACACCCAAGTATCTAAAACTATCCACTTCCTCCAGCCGCTCTCCCTTAATGCTCACTTCCAGTCTGCTACCACTTTCACCCTTTGAACATCTCATCACCTTACTTTTACCCACATTAATCTTCAGCTATCTTCTATCACACACTCTCCCAAACTCTGTCATCAACTTCCTTAATCCCTCCTCCGATCCTGCTACAAGCGCAGTGTCATCCACAAACAACAGCTGGCTCACCTCCCACTTTTCTCCATTTTCTTTAACCATCTCCAATCCCTGATCCACTACCCCTGCATTTACCTCTCCCACCACCCCATCCATGTACAAGTTGAACAGCCAGGGCAACATAAAACATCCTTGACGAAGTCCCCCCTTTACCTCTAACCACCACTCTCTCCATTTCTAATCCTGACACAAGCTCTACTACTTTCATAAAAACTCTTGACAGCTCCTAGAAGCTTTCCTCCTATCCTGTATATCCACAAAACCTCCCACAGTGCCTTTCTGTCTACCCTGTCGTAAGCCTTTTCCACATCCATAAAAGCCCAAAAAACATCCTTCCCCTTTCCTATAGCTTTCTCACATATCTGTCTTAACACAAAAATCTGATCTACACAACCTCTACCCGTCCTAAATCCACACTGTTCCTCACCAATTACTCCCTCTGTTCCTCTTCTAATCCTCTCAATCAAGATCCTCCCATAAGCCTTCCCAACTACACTTAACAAGCTAATCCCTCTGAAACTACCACATTCACACTTGTCCCCTTTTCCCTTGTAATTTACAAGTGGAACAATACAGGCTTTCCTTCAGTCCTCCGGCACTCTACCCTCTCTCCAGCTCTTATGGGAACCTACCAGGTAAAATTCTTAACTAATCTAATATCAACATTAAACAATAATTAGGACAGACCCAAGCTGTTGAATAGGGAGAAATAAAAGAGGGGGTTAGGAAGAAATAATAGGACAACTACAAACTGGGGTGCAACTAGAAGTAAACTGGCCAAACTTTACTAAGAGTCAAACCCAACTGGCTACAACTAAATTCAAATGGCAACTAGACAAGTGAACGGTTTTAAAGGTCTACTGAATACCCGGTAGGTTCTCATAAAGTTGGTGAATTTTTGCTAGATGGCTTAGTCACTTTTTGATACAATGCAAAAATAAATCCAATGTAATGTAATAAAAAAAAAAAAAGGCCTATCAAAATATCAGTAGCATATGAACTTTTCCTTTGCCAACTTTCGGTTTTTCTCATAAGGCTGTGATGTCAAGCTTGCTGTTTACATCCTGATGCTTGTCATGTGCATGCATTATAAAATGCTGTGCCATGCTGCCAATTTGATCAGTGATCTGTCATATTTCATGTGTTAGCAAGGTTTTATAAAGTATTTAGTTCGAAAATCATTTACTGTGTCAGCGCAAGTTGCAACAGTGCTTCAACGAAACAAACATCAGTGCTGGAATCTTGTCACAAAGTTGCGTGCTTCTTTGTTCCCAAGTCCCAGCACTTTTTTTTTATGAAGTATAAAAATTATGGTTTAACAAATTCATTGATTAACATTTGAGAAGTTACCAGTCACAGTTTTCAACCTGGTTGGGATCTCAAACAGTGGTATGTGAAATAAGATTAAGACTTTTGAGTGGTTGAATTTTCGAAGACGTAGGTCCTTTGCCTTGACATTTCTAGTCTTGATGTCCATTAGGTACTAGAGCTCTGGGTAGTCTGTGGCGACAGTTAGTGCGGATAGTGTATTTGGCACGTCTCTTCTGACTTCGTAAAGCTCGAAAAGGCCATGGGTTAATATTGACTTTTTAAGTAAATTCTCAAAAGTTCAATCCCCAATTTATTAAATTAATATTTATCATATAAAAAGATATTTAACAAGCAATAAGAGAGGAAGGGAGTAAAATTGTATCTTATTTAAAGTTACAATAGGCGTGGTTCAAAGCTTCAGGAAATGCTCCCGATTCGAAAGATGTAGACAACAACACCTTGTGGGAAAGTTTCCAAAATGAAATTCCCAATAATAAGGAAGATGCCTATTCAAATAAGTAACAATTACCACAGAAGTAATGAAAGGAAGATAAGTACATATCTACCTTCAAACATCTCGATGTAATTTCAGTATGGTAATTCAGGCACAAGGGGGCTGAATCCATATTGAGAATGGTAAAATGTATACATGGTGATTGAAAATTATCATTATCAATTTTCCATTTTCAGACTACTATTTGCTGCACTTCTTTTCAATGAAATTTCATATAAAAAGAAGAAAAAAAAAATTAGAGAGGTGCAATGGGCCATCATATCCCAACATCAAAACAGGTGTTGGAGTGGTGAAGGAGAAGGTTGATCTAAAATATGGTGAGTGTATATGCATTACTGTGCTACATATTGCATCCAAACTCTGAAACCATATAGGACTTCCTACTGGAGCAATGTGATAGCTTCAAAATACTTACCTAAAAATTTGATATTGTCCTAATATGACAAACTAAATAAAATGTACAAAATATAAACCTCAATTTTTCATTTACAGAATACATACAAATTTTACTTGGTGAATTACGGAGGTTATGTTCTGAATATCCATCATACAAACTTGTAAGAGATGCCAAACTTCAGTCCACTATAAAGTTCCTGAACCAGTCTGTTCCAAGTATGAAAAACAAGAGAAGTCTGACATCCTGAAACAAAGGTCCAGGTTTAATTGTCCAAAAAAGTGAATTTTTTTATATACTAAAAACAAATAGTACATACATATACCAAAGGCTTTTCCCCCCTTACATGGAAGGTAGCCTCCTGGATGACGGGTCCACTGCCCTGGGTTAGAGGCAGTGTCACAAGACAATTTGTATGGTATCCATCCAACCCAGGTGCCTTACCAGCTCTCATCATCTGAACAGCTGCCTTCACTTCATCTTTCCTTATTTCTCCTCCATTTTCCTCACTCATCATGGTCATTTTCTTAGCGTTTCCCACTGCAACTGCCTTTCCCTCCCTATCCTCCTTCAAATGTAGCAACTCCCTAAAATACTCTAACCACCTTTCCCTCACTGCCTTCTCTTCCAATTATCATATCTCTATCTGTATCACCTTTTCTTCTCTACTTGATTCGTCTCCTATTCCTCTTTTAATTTCTTTCTAAAACATTTTTCATTACTTTCAAAACTTTCTGTCATACTCTTACCCCATTTCATATCTGCTCTCCTCTTTTATGCTTTACTTGTCTTCTCTTTTCTTTGTACCTCTCATATGATTCTCTCATCCTATTTTGTAACCAATCTGTGAAAGCCTGCTTCTTCCCTTCTACACCCTTCTTTGCTTCCTCATCCCACCACTCACTACTTTTCCTTCTATTTTCTCCCATCCTCCTTGTTCCACGCACCACCTTTGCACACTTTATGACTCCCTCCTTGAATCATCCCCATTCCTCCTCCACTTCTGGTTTTACTCTATCCTTCACTCCCTCCCATTCCTCTTTCAGCTTCTTGTACTCCTTCTCCCTTTCTTTCTAATTCAAGCAGTTCACTCAAAGTACCTCCCAATCTTCTGCCCTTTTCCTTTTTCTCCACCTATTCTCCACTCTCAGCTTACCTTCCACCAAAAAGTGATCTGATATTTCCCCACTCTCTCCCCTTTGAACATGTACATCCTACTGTACTCTTGGTTATCACCATAAAGTCCATTAATACTCTATCTGCCACACATCCATCCACCACCCTCTCCCATGTGCACTTATGCTTGACTTTCTTCCTAAACACTATATTTGCTATCAACTCCCTAGACACATCTCCACCATCAACTCTCCACTACAATTTTTTCCTGGAACTTCATATTTCCCAATCACTCCATCTGATGGTTCATTTCCTACCCTAGCATTAGGGTCTCCCAATACAAATACACTGACATTTCTCCGTAATACCTCTATACAGGTAAAACAAAGAGAATGCCATGCTGGACTCTAAGTGGGTAAGCATCACTTGCGTATGCCTTTCTGCTGGTTTGATCCAAGCCGTCGGAAGAGTGTGATCTTTTCATCATACAAATCATACAGGAATGGCTTTTCTCCAATGTCTATCCTCATATACCTTGTGAGAGAAGTCTTATGTGAAAAACCAGAATTAAAGAGGTCACACTGGAAAGGCTTCTCTCCTGTGGCAGTCTTCATCTGCTGTATGGGATAACCCTTTTGTGAAAAAGCAAAGTTACACAGGTCACACTAGAAGACCTCTCCTGTGTGGCTCTTCATATACTCTGTGAGATAATCCTTTTTTGAG
This sequence comes from Oratosquilla oratoria, assembly GCF_046742065.1. Lineage (NCBI taxonomy): Eukaryota > Metazoa > Arthropoda > Malacostraca > Stomatopoda > Squillidae > Oratosquilla > Oratosquilla oratoria. Next base: position 7,942,112 of record NC_134788.1, on the reverse strand, counting down.
AAAGCTGCATTGCACAGAAGTCACGTTGGAAAGGCTTCTCTCCTCTGTGGATCCTCATATGCTGTGTGAGAGAACCCTTTCTTGAAAAAGCAGAATTGCACAGGTCACACTGAAAAGGCTTCTCTCCTGTGTGGGTCCTCATATGGTTTGTGAAAGAACCCTTTTGTGAAAAAGCAGATTTACACAGCTCACACTGGAAAGGCTTTTCTCCTGTGTGGGTCCTCATATGCCTTATGAGAGTAATCTTTACTGAGAAAGCAGAATCACACAGATCACACTGGAAAGGCTTCTCTCCTGTGTGGGTCCTCATATGAATTGTGAGATGACCCTTTCTTGAGAAAGCAGAATCACACAGGTCACACTGGAAAGGCTTCTCTCCTGTGTGGGTCCTCATATGACTTGTGAGAGAAGCCTTTAGTGAGAAAGCAGAATCACACAGATCACACTGGAAAGGCTTCTCTCCTGTATGGGTCCTCATATGACTTGTAAGATCACTCTTTTGTGAGAAAGCAGAATTACACAGGTCACACTGGTAAGGCTTCTCTCCTGTGTGGGTCCTCATATGTTTTGTAAGATTACTCTTTAGTGAGAAAGCAGAATCACACAGATCACACTGGAAAGGTTTCTCTCCTGTGTGGGTCCTCATATGAATTGTGAGATGATCCTTTCTTGAGAAAGCAGAATCACACAGGTCACACTGGAAAGGCTTCTCTCCTGTGTGGGTCCTCATATGACTTGTGAGAGAAGCCTTTAGTGAGAAAGCAGAATCACACAGGTCACACTGGAAAGGCTTCTCTCCTGTATGAGTCCTCATATGACTTGTGAGATGACCCTTTTGTGAGAAAGCAGAATCACACAGGTCACACTGGAAAGGCTTCTCTCCTGTGTGGGTCCTCATATGCTTTGTAAGATTACTCTTTAGTGAGAAAGCAGAATCACAGAGATCACACTGGAAAGGCTTCTCTCCTGTGTGGGTCCTCATATGCTTTGTAAGATCACTCTTTTGTGAGAAAGCAGAATCACACTGATTACACTGGAAATACTTCTCTCTTGTGTGGGTCATCATGTGATATCTAAAACAAATCATGATGTAGCTGTGCTATAGATGTCACACCAGATCCTCTTCATGTCACACCAGATCCTCTTCATCCTCTTCTTCACCTATGGATTCTATGGATAGCTCTTCCAAAGGAATGATGATAATTACCCTCCTCCTGGAAAATATGTAATCATAAGATTGTCATCTAACTCTTTGAAATTGTGTAATATACTGTAATAGGATTGTGAGTGTTGTGTACACAAACCATTTAATATTCAAGTCCCTTTGTACCTAAACAGACCCTTGTACTTGCCATAATGTAACATGAAATATAAATACTAACAGATATAGTGCTATTATATATTGCATTCTACCTTTACATTAGAAATATGCTGAAAACCATCCAATAGATACATGCATACTCACCCCACCACAACTGGATTGACTAAAATTTTGCTCTGGTTTTTTCATCATGTCATGAGATTTGGAAGTGGGAAACAGCCCAGATGGCAAAAGCGGTCATATCTTAACATCATTCCACAACATTCCATGTTTGGGCTCACAGGACCAGAGTCTAAATATGACAAACCCTAGGAGGGCTTATTCAGCTCATCTCATCTGACCCAAATAAGTGATGCAAGTCACATCCTTTCAGATAAACTGGTAAGTGGTGTACCTGTATTATTTCTAAATAACATAATAAATGAAATTGTAGAGGAAATTTCCATATTTTTTCTTGTCACATTAAGTAAAATACCTGTTTGTCTAATGAAAAAAAAATACATATTGGATATACCTACTAAAACAATCTCAACAATCATGATGTAATCAGGAAGGAACTGGTATTAAAGGTTCAATCCCAGTAAAAGTGGAAATAGCAAGAGGACAATGTATAATATCAGAATTAGTGCTTTCACATATTCAACCTACAGGTCCTTTAAACACAGGCATTACATGCACAATCTCAGTCATCTTCCAGGAGGCCTGTGACTCCCTTACCAGTTGTGACACTTGTGTGATGATATATATATATATATATATATATATACATATACCAAAGGCTTTTTCCCCTTTACAAGGAAGGTAGCCAAAAAAACAAAGACATAGAATCCACTCCCACCCATTCCATCCCCACATACTCCACTCCCATCCACCACCCTCCTCCCCTCTTATCTTGGCTCCTCAGTAACCCCTGCATCTCGCCCACTGCCCTGGGTCAGAAGCAGTGTTGCAAGACATAGCACTTCCTCATTTTAATGGTGGTCCCCCTCTTCATCCCCTCATTTAGAAATGGAAAAGATGGCTTAGAAATCCCTTCAGGATATATAAATTTATTTTTCACATACACTTCCTCACCTCCCCATCCCCCACCCACTCCCTTTCATGTATTACAGCATCATCCATACACAACCATTCTCCATTCACCCAAATCTTCTGTCTTCTCCTGTCCTTCCTCAACAGACATTCCCCTCTTTCCCAATGCCCCTTTTACCCCATCCATCCATCTCATCCTTGATCATCCCCACATGTCAACTCCTACCTCTGCCTTCCACAGGTGTTTTAATAATCTTTCTTCACTCATTCTCTCCTTGTGTCCAAACCATCCCAATACTCTTTCATCAACCCTATCTCTCAAATCCCTTTCCAGCCCCGTTCTCCTCCTCACCTCCTCATTTCTCACTCTATCCTACCTAGTAACCCCTATCATACTTCTCAGGCACCTCATCTCAAACACATTCAATCTCCTCCTCTCCTATGTTTCATGTTTCTGTCCCATAAAGTGCTGTTGGCACAATCACTCTTTCATACAATCTTCTTGTAGCATTCATTCCCAAACACCTATTTCTAAGTATGCTTCTTAATCTGCATAGGTATTCAACTGCTCTCAATCTACATTCTACATCCACCACTCCTTCCTTTCCTGCCACATTTGCACCCAAGTATATTAAAACTATTCACTTCCTCCAGTCTCTCTCCCTTAATACTCAGTTCCAGTCTGTTGCCACTTTCTCCTATTGTATATCTCATCACCTTACTTTTACCCACATTCATCTTTGAACAACAACTGGCTTATCTCCCACTTTTCTCCATTTTCTTTAACCATCTCTAATACCCGACCCATTATCCTTGCATCTACCTCTCACACCACCCCATTCATATATAAAGTGAACAACCAAGGTGACATAACACATCCCTGGTGAAGTCCCACCTTTACCTCAAACTACTCACTCCATTTCTGAATTTAAGGGGATCGTCCATCAGTAAATCACGAAAAAAAAAAACGAAATTCTGAAAATATTTCCTCTATAAGGGTTGCTCATAAGCTATCTCGTGGCTGAGTATGGAAGCTGTATCTTGATTTTTACATACACACATATACCAAGGCTTTTCCCCCTTCCAAGGGAGGTAGCCAAAAAGGGAAAGGCATAAAAACACTCCCACCCATTTCATCCCTAAATACACTCCACACCCCTCCCACCCTTCCTCTCATCTGAGCACCTCCTGGTTGACGGGTCATCCCTGCACCCTGCCCACCGCCCTGGGTCAGAAGCAGTGTCGCAAGACACAGTACATCCACAGCGAGGCCGCTTCATTTAATCGGCGACCCCCCCTCTCCGTCCCCCTTTGCATATAAGGCGAGGACGGGGAGAAATCCCTTCGGGCTGCGTCAAAATTTACTCACACATACTACCCCACCCCCCACTTCCCCGCCCATTCCTCCTCATGCAGTCACAACATCATCCATATACAACCATTCTCCACTCACCTCTGTCTTCCGTCCTCTCCCTTCCTTCCTCAACAGACATTCCCCTCTTCCCCAAAGCCCCCTTCACCCCATCCATCCACCTCATCCTAGGACGTCCCCTCATGTTCACTCCCTCCACATCTGCCTTCCATACCTCTTTTACTAGTCTTTCTTCACTCATTCTTTCCATGTGTCCTAACCATCCTAATATTCTTTCATCAACCCTATCTCCCAAATCCTTTTTCACCCCTGTTCTCCTCCTCACCTCCTCATTTCTCACTCTATCTAGCCTAGTAACCCCCACCATACTTCTCAGACACCTCATCTCAAACACATTCAAACTCCTTCTCTCTTCTTCTCTTATGTTCCATATTTCTGCCCCATACAGTGCTGTTGGCACAATCACTCCTTCATACAGTCTCCTCTTCGCATCCATTCCCAAATGTCTATTCCTCATTACACTCTTTAAACCACCAAGGCATTTACTCGCTTCTCTCAATCTACATTCTACCTCCACCTTCACTCCACCTTTTCCTGCTACACTTGCACCCAAGTATCTAAAACTATCCACTTCCTCCAGTCGCTCTCCCTTAATGTTCACTTCCAGTCTACTGCCACTTTCACCCCTTGTACATCTCATCACCTTACTTTTACCCACATTTATCTTTAGCTTTCTTCTATCACATACTCTCCCAAACTCTGCCACCAGCTTTCTCAATCCCTCCTCTGACCCTGCCACAAGCGCAGTGTCGTCCGCAAACAACAGCTGGCTCACCTCCCACTTTTCTCCATTTTCTTTAACCATCTCCAATCCCTGACTCACTACCCTAGCATTCACCTCTCGCACCACCCCATCCATGTATAAGTTGAACAGCCAGGGCGACATAACGCATCCTTGACGAAGTCCCACCTTTACTTCAAACCACTCACTCTCTCCATTTCTAATCCTAACACATGCTCTACTACTCTCATAAAAACTCTTGACAGCTCCCAAAAGCTTTCCTCCTATCCCATAAATCTGCATAACCTCCCACAGTGCCTTTCTGTCTACCCTATCATAAGCCTTTTCCAGATCCATGAAAGCCCAAAAAACATCCTTCCCCTTTCCTATAGCTTTCTCACATATCTGTCTTACCACAAAGATCTGATCTACACAACCTCTACCCGTCCTAAATCCACACTGTTCCTCACCAATTACTCCCTCTGTTCCTCTCCTAATCCTCTCAATTAAGATCCTCCCATAAGCCTTCCCTACTACACTCAACAGGCTAATCCCTCTGAAATTACTACATTCACACTTGTCCCCTTTTCCCTTGTAAAGAGGAACTATACAGGCACTACTCCAGTCCTCCGGTACTCTACCCTCTCTCCAGCAAACATTAAATAACCTCACCAACCAGTCCACCATCACTGCACCTCCCTTTTTCAGACATTCTGCATGACATCCATCCAGACCAGGTGCCTTACCTGCTTTCATCATCTTTACAGCTGCCTTCACCTCATCCTTCCTTATTTCTCCTCCATTCTCCTCACTCATCACTCTCATTTTCTTCGCATTTCCCACTGCAGCTATCTTTCCCTCCCTATCCTCCTTCACATTCAGCAACTCCCTAAAATATTCTGCCCATCTTCCCCTCACTGCCATCTCTCCCATTATCAACTCTCCATCTGCACCTTTTACCTTTTCTTCCCTACTTGATTCGCCTCCTCTTCCTCTCTTAATTTCTTTCCAAAACATCTTTTTATTACTTTCAAAATTTTCTGTCATACTCCTACCCCATTTCACATCTGCTCTCCTCTTTGCCTCCTTTACCTTTTTCTTTACTTCTCTTTTCTTTTCTTTGTACGTACTGTTGTACGTCTCATATGATTTTTACTATATAAAAAAAACATAATACAGTACCCCCCACCCTACTGTGGCTGGGTCGTGTACGCTGCATACTGCATATTACGTTTTCTGTTGTTACATATATTTGCTAACAAAAGCTGTGTATTTTGCACAATATCTATGCTTTTGTATGATAAATAATAGCATACAATATGGCAACAGGGACCTGACTGCATATCGTTCAGTATGAATTGCCATCAGAAAATCACGAAAAAAAAGAAAAAAAAAAGAAATTCTGAAAATATTTCCTCTAAAAGTGTTGCTCATTTGCTATCTCGTGACCGAGGATGAATGTTGTACCCTGATTTTTACTATCTAAAAAATATATAATACAGTACCCCCCCCCCCATGTGGCTGGGTCATGTGCACTGTGTACTGCATATCACGTTTTCTGTTGTTACATATATTTGCTAACAAAAGAAGCTGCATACTTTGCACAATATTTATGCTTTTGTATGATAATAGCATACGATATGGCAATAGGGACCTGACTGCTTAGCGTACTGTTGTACAGTAAGTGAACGTAACTTATTCATTGCTTGTCTTTCAAGTTAGTGAGACGTACTATTTTCTCGTTGTTTCAAGTACTTTTATTGACTCTGAAGATGCCAAAGATTTCTAAGAAGAAGTTGCGATCACAGTTATGAACTTGCATATATGCCATCAGCAAGAGGGACAACAACCAGTGATGCCATAAAACAGCTTAGGATGGCAGATAAAGATCGTCTGTCACCAAAGATGCATTGTGCCAAGAAAAGGAAGAGTGCACGCTTGGACCTGAGCAATATAACCCTGGTACTAACTGGATTCATCATATAAACCTATAATTGATCAAAAGCATGCAACAAAGAGCAGGGTGGTGCCTATGATACCCTTTCAACACCATAACATCATAAATAATGAAAGGGGACCAGTAACCATCAACAAAAAAACTTTGACGCTCATTCCTGAAAAACTTGATTTTTGCACATTTAATTTGATTCACATCCAAAACGCCTTCACTGATTTTCAACTGCAAATCTTTTTTGGATTCAGCATAATTGGGAGAACATTTGGAGGCAGATTTATGTCCTTCTGTCAAGGACTAGTAGGATTTTTTCATATATACATTTTTTTTTTTTTGCTTTTTTTCATCAACTTACTTTGAATTTTTTTCTCGTAACAGATTGATCAGAACATCATAATTCTGCCTCTGTTTCTTCATCTATCTTATCCCATTATAAAGACAAAAAATAATCAATATCCAGTCAAAGGTCTATCTTCTGAATAAATTTCAAAATTTTCAAAAATTACCCCTCGAAAAAACAAAACAAAAAAATTATAATAAAAAAAAGTATAAGAATAAATGACATGGAAACTCAGTGGTATATTCTCTGAGACAAGACAGTTACTAGGAAAAAATCTTAGCCGCTTTCACCCCAAAATAAAAAAAGTTCGATTTTCTAATGGACGATCCCCTTAACACAAGCTCCACTACTCTCGTAAAAACTCTTGACTGCTCTTATCCCATATATCTGCAATACCTCCCACAGTGCCTTCCTGTCTACCCTGTCATAAGCCTTTTCCAAATCCATAAAGGCCCAAAAAGCATCTTTACCTTTTCCTATAACTTTCTCACATATCTGTCTTACCATAAAAACCTGATCCACACAACTCCTACCTGTCCTAAATCAACACTATTCCTCACCAATTACTATCTCTGTTCCTTTCTTAATCCGCTCAATCAAGATTCTCCCATAAGCCTTCCTAACTACACTTAACAAACTGATCCCTCTGAAACTACTAAACTCACACTTGTCCCCTTTTCCCTTGTAGAGTGGAACTATACAGGCACTCCTCCAGTCCTCTGGCACTCTACCCTCTCTTAAGTTAACATTGAATAACCTCACCAGCCACTGCACCATCACCATACCTCTTTTTTTTTTTCTTCTTTTTTTTTTTTTACATTCTACATGACACCCATCTAACCCAGGTCTTTTCCCTGCTCTCATCATCTTAACAACTGCCTTCACCTCATCTTTTCCTTAATTCTCTTCAATTTCCCTCAGTTACTGTCATTTTCTTAGCATTTTCCACTGCAATTACCTTTCCCTCCCTATCCTCCTTCACATTTAGCAACTCCCTAAAATACTCTGCCCATCTTCCTCTCACTACTGTCTCTTCCATTATCACCTCTCCATCTGCACCTTTTACCTTTTCTTCTCTACTTGATTTGCCTCCTCTTCCTCTCTTAATTTCTTTCCAAAACATCTTTTAATTTCAAAACTTTCTGTCATACTCTTACCCCATTTCATATATGCTCTCCTCTTTGCCTCTTTTATGCTTCACTTGTCTTCTCTTTTCTTTGTACCTCTCATATGATTCTCTCATCCTATTTTGTACCTCTCATATGCTTCCTCATCCCACCACTCACTACTTTTCCTTCTATTTCCTCATGTCCTCCTTGTTCCACACACCATCTTTGCACATTTTGTGCATCCCTCCTTGTTTTATCCTCATTCTTTCTCCACTCCTAATTCTACTCTATCTTTCACTCCTTTCCACTCCTCTCTCAGCTTCTTCTTGTACTCCTCCTTTTCTTTCTCATTTAAGCACTTCACTTTACACATCACCCTACCTTCTGTCCTTTTCCTCTTTCTCCATCTATCCTCCACTCTCAACTTACCTTCCACCAAAAAATTATATGATATTCCCCCACTCTCTCCCCTTAGAACATGTAAATCCTTAACTATTCCTACTATTCTCCTGGTTATCACTATACACTATACAGTTGACCATTAATGCTCTTTCTACCACCCTCTCCCATGTGCTGCTATGCTCGACTTTCTTCCTCACTGTTTTTGGTATCATCAACTCTCTTTAAAGGCACATCTCCACTATCAATTCTGCACTACAATTTTTCCTGGAACTCCACACTTTCCAACCACTCCATCTGTTGGTTCATTTCCTACCCTAGCATTAAGGTCTGCCAATACCACTACATTGACATTTCTCCCTAAACCCTCTATGCACTCATTTAAATCAATCCTGAAAGCCTCCCTTTCCTCTACACTCTTCTCACTACCAGACCCATATGCACTTACAAAAACCTACATGTCCCTTCCCAGTTTTACTCAATACCAACACATCCATCTTTCTTCTCACAAACATACTACCAATCTCTTCCCTTTTACTCTCATCTGTACCACATCCATGCACATTAAAAGACCCAAACCTTGGGTTACTGGTCAGAAAACTATCAGACCCTCTTATGCCTTTACTTTTTTTAAGAATGTCCTCTTTGTGGAACTTTCATTTGATATTAGTATTATCTCAGTTTAGAATGTGTCCCTACCTATTAACATTAATCAATGTAAAGTTGGATATTTTATGAGTTTTGGTCCCATTTGAGCATTTCCCACCTTGAAGATGACAGCATATTTGCCGAGATCATTTGATCAAATAATGTAGCTGACAGCGAGAATGATTCCTGTCCCAACCTCTTAAATGATGCTGAAGTACATGCTACCAAAGAACATACCCCTACATCTTACTGGTTTGTGACATACTATAAGGATAACAGAGGTAACTTTATCCATGCTACTAAGTATCTAGAGAGATTGGAGTGTTCCCTACAAATAACCTAAATAAATATGGTAAAGATGATCTGAGGTAAGGACTTAACACCGGCCATGATGCTCCTCCATTTATCTTGTCCTTCAGATGGAATTTTCAAATCCATCAAACAACACCGAACATTCAATTACTACAAAGCACATTTCCACAATCAAGACCTACATAAATTCTCAGAAATATCAATTGTGCCCTGACAATGCTTACAGAGTGACAAAAACAAGAGAAAATAGTAGCATGCTCACATTTCATGGTCCATATCTCCCTGAGTAAGTAAATATTAGTCCTCTTTCTCTCCCAATAAAAGCTTTCATCAATTGTCTTTTACAGTGTTACCAGTGCTATGAGTTTCACCTTGGAAGAAAGAACTGTACAAATGGTCCCCGATGTGGTCATTGCTCTCTCCCTTGATTCACTTCCTACTATTGATTGTGAATCAGAACTTTATTGTTTCCATAGCAGAGAAGCTCACTTAATACATCCTCAAAAATGCAAAGAGTACTGTCTTGAACAAGGCATTCTTCAACTGGTTAGTCTTGGTAGTGCCAAGCAAGTACTTCATTTTAGACAGATGGATGGCGGAGCAAAGACATATGCCTTCTCCTTCCACTCCATCCCTGTCCTCCACTCCTATGAGAATCCTGCTTCCGCTGTTCAGTCCAGAGCAAGTTATCTATTTTGTAAAGTTACAATGTATCATCAACAGATCCCTCCACCTCGTCTTTAGCAATGCATCCCATTGCATCTTCAACAAAACCCTCTTCTACATCATTAGCAAAACCCTCAGTAACATCACAGACTCCCAAAACACAAGCCCATGCTCACACAGATTTCCAATCAAGAACCCATACTATGGATAGTGAATTAATACAGACACATTTTCAACAACAATATCTGGTATGCAGCAATGTGTTATCAGAATTTGTTCTTAGATCCTCTCATATCCATCCCTCAAAATCCTTTCTCCCTACAAAAGGACATAGTCCACCATGCCAGACTACAGCGCTGCTACCATCCAACCCTTTTAATTTAACACGAGGTTGGACGACAGCATTGCAAATAAGCATCCAGGATGCAACACTTCACCCCATACTAGACAACACATTATGAAAGACTACACTGTACATAATCATGAACACCAACAACACAAAATACACTCTATAAAGGATTTGTGGGAAAACCCTGTTCCAGCTGTAGTGTTCCTCAGGGAGATGGGACTGCTTGGTTTGACAGTCTAAGGAACAACTATTGCCTATCATGATGTAAATAAGCTTCTCAGCAAAGATAGGTTTCCTGAAGAAGCACCTGCTGAATAGGTGAATTCAAAAGAGCTGTAATTGCTTTGTTTTGCTGTGTAGTACATTACATCAACACCTGATTCATTGTACAGCACAAATAATTAACCTTCAACAGCATTAATCAAGTTACATATCTTTCCGAGTCCATTATGAGTTATGTAAGTAGACTTTTTACAATATACCTCCATTCTATTATCTGTACACAGTATGTACCTAGTTGTATTTTACGGAACTGGACCTATGCTCGTTGTGACCTGTTTTTGTATCTCTCCATGTCCAGTTTAATTTTGAGCCTGTGTATGGTTTTGGCATTCACTGTTTCACACACATGCACACACACACACACACACTCGTCGAAGCAACACCGCCCGTCGTCGCTGTCGTCGCGCAACCAAGAAGAAGAGGATTTATGACGAAAAAGGAAAACCTGGTTTGTATTGTAGGGGTGGGGAGTGAACGTGAGTGCCCGAAATGGTATCTATGCAGTGCTAGTTGATTGTATTAACTCGAAATTAGCAAAAATGAATGAAAACGACTCGAAAGCCAGTTGCGAATCAGAGCCATCTGGCGTCAATCCACTGAATCGCGATGTAAACAAACACCAGAACACGTGTTACGATAATGATTTCCCAGGGTTTGGTAAGTATGAAAGAAAGAACTTAAGTAGATTATTAGAGATAGAGAGATGAGCAAAAATAGGACTCGGTGGGAAAATGAAATCATGGACTTAAGAAAAGAGGTCATTGGTTTAATAGATTGTTTAACTAAGGCTAATCATGAAATTTCTGACCTAAAAAAAAACTAACTTGGATCTTACAAACGAAATTAAGTACGACGTGTCGTAATAATACTCGCATCATAAAATATAGTCACCGCTTATATCGATCGTGCTCTCTTCACCCGTGAATTTTGATAACCATAGAAAATGCGATTACAAAAGAATTAGAAAGAATGTCATTATGAAGGGGTGACTACAATAAATATAATCAAGACGCCGATATGGCAGCCTCGCGAATACACTCGCTCCCCATGACGCCTACGTGTGCGGCACCGTATGGAAGGGGTTAAAGAAATGAAAAGAGACATAAATGAACTGAAGAATGATAATGAAAAGAAGAAAACTAATGATAATAACAATAGCGAAACCCTAAAGCAGGAAGTGAACAACAAATTACAAGAATTGACACAAAAGATCGAAGAAAACTTAGGTGGGGACAGTATCCAGGAAATTAAGAAGTGGAAAGAAAATATTGAAAATAAAGAAATTGCTTTCAAAGAAATAGTCAAGCAGCAAATGCAAGATAATGCAAAAGACACAATCATTCAAGTGATTAACGAAAAAGCAAATTGGGTCAGGGATACAGTAGATAGGAAGAAATGTATTGTGGTTTATGGACTAAAAGAAAAACAAGGATTGGCGAGGTACATGAGAGAAAAAGAAGAAAAAGAGACAGCAGTAGAAATCCTTAATGAAATTCAGGGGGGAGACAGAGATTCAGGCACAGACCTAGAAGAGACTTACAGAATTGGTCGCTATACTAAGGATAGGAATCGACCTCTAAAGATAAAACTAAGGTCACAAATGGTAGTAGAAGACATATTTGAAAAAGTAGGTAACTTGGCAAAGAGTGAAAAGTACAATAAGATATGGATAAAAAGAGAAATGAGTACTGAGGAATTAGAAAAAGAAAGGGCACTAAGAGAAGAAGCAAAGGAAAAAAATTTGAAGAGATCGGAGACAGAATGCAAAGAATTCCAGTGGAGAGTAATAGACTTGAGATTAAGACAATGGCGCATCAAAACGAAAAAACCAAGGGAAGAAGAAACCAGGGAGAAGGAAGAAAATTAAAAGTGGCCTATACCAACATTGACGGACTAATTTCGGGACTGAACGAACTCAATGATTATCTGTTAGAAGCAAAACCAGACATAATGGGAATTGTAGAGACTAAACTAAGAGGTGAAATACCATCCACTGTTATCGGACAAGGTTTATACAACTACTGGATAAAAAACAGGGACAAGAAACAGGGAGGGGGAATCATGTTCTTGGCCAAGAAAGACCTAAAGGTGACAAAAATTGCAGAGGGCAAAGGTAATGTTGAATTGATCATGATAAAAGTCGAAGGCAAGAACATGAAAAGTAGAAAGTTTGTGGTGACTTATGTGCCTCCAAAAACAAGCGCTTGGAAAGAAAACGAACATACAAAAATGCTAGATGATACAAGAAAATCACTAAATGAGATACTAATGGGTAAGGGTAATCTGGTAATTATGGGGGACTTCAATTGCAAAGAAATTTGTTGGGACAGCATGACAGTGCAAGGAGGAGATGACTCGTGGGGCAATATACTGCTAGATATGACCATGGAGTACACAATGACCCAATGGGTCCGTGAAAACACAAAGTACAGAAATAATGAAGAGCCATCGAAACTAGATCTAATATTTACAACAGAACCTGAAATAGTGCATAAAGTCCAGTACGAGACACCAATTGGAAAGAGTGACCATGTACTCATCGAAACTGTACTAAAGGAAGAAATAGACATAGAGAGGAACGAAAAGCATAGGAAAGGAAGACTGATGTACAACAAAACAGACTTTACAAAACTAAAGTCATTCTTCCGGAATGCAAACTGGGAAAAATTTTACAGGGAAGAGACAACAGTGGAAGAGAAATGGAATATATTGATGGAAAACTACAATGAAGGTGTAAACAGGCATGTACCAAGACAAAAGCGAGAGAGAGAGTACATTAAATGTTGGTTCAACAAAAGATGCAGTGAGGCAAAAGACAGAAGGGACAAAGCTTGGAAAAAGTGGAGAAAAGACAAAAAACAAAGCAAATGGCAAATTTATGTTAACTGTAGAAATGAGTATGTTAATGTGAGAAGAGAGGAAAAAAGGAACCATGAGAAGGATATTATAGACAAATGCAAAGAGCAACCCAAACTATTCTATCGGTATGTGAATGGTAAACTTAAAAACAAACAGGAAATGGTGAAACTATGCCAAGGAAACATAGAATACACAGAAGATTTAGAGATGGCCGAAGTCATGAACAATCACTTTAAATCTGTTTTCACCAGAGAGAAAATACCAAATTGTGACATAGATAAAAACAAGAAATCTCCCCTCATGAATGAGTTTACAGCATCACTACAGGAAATATCAGAACATCTATCAAGGCTGGATGTCAGAAAATCACATGGCCCGGATGGTATTGCAAATTGGATTCTAAAGGAGTGCAAAGAAGAACTAACAGACAAAATACACATCCTAATAAACAGCTCACTCAAAGAAGGAAAGATACCCGAGGACTGGAAAAACGCTAACATTGTACCAATATACAAAGGAGGAAAAAAGGAAGAACCCACCAACTATAGGCCAGTATCACTAACAAGCACCATAGCCAAAATTTGTGAGAAAATAATCAAGAATAGATGGGTAAAACATCTGGAAGACAATGACATATTAAACCCAAGACAATTCAGATTCAGACAAGGAAGATCATGCTCCACAAACTTACATACATACATACATACATATACCAAGGCTTTTTCCCCCTTCCAAGGGAGGTAGCCAAAAAGGGAAAGGCATAAAAACACTCCCACCCATTTCATCCCTAAATACACTCCACACCCCTCCCACCCTTCCTCTCATCTGAGCACCTCCTGGAAACGTGGAACATAAGAGAAGAAGAGAGAAGGAGTTTGAATGTGTTTGAGATGAGGTGTCTGAGAAGTATGGTGGGGGTTATTAGGCTAGATGGAGTGAGAAATGAGGAGGTGAGGAGGAGAACAGGGGTGAAAAAGGATTTGGGAGATAGGGTTGATGAAAGAATATTAGGATGGTTTGGACACATGGAAAGAATGAGTGAAGAAAGACTAGTAAAAGAGGTATGGAAGGCAGATGTGGAGGGAGTGAACATGAGGGGACGTCCTAGGATGAGGTGGATGGATGGGGTGAAGGGGGCTTTGGGGAAGAGGGGAATCTCTGTTGAGGAAGGAAGGGAGAGGACGGAAGACAGAGGTGAGTGGAGAATGGTTGTATATGGATGATGTTGTGACTGCATGAGGAGGAATGGGCGGGGGGGTGGGGTAGTATGTGTGAGTAAATTTTGACGCAGCCCGAAGGGATTTCTCCACAAACTTAATATGCTTTTACTCAAGACTAATAGACATAGTGCAAGAAAGAAATGGTTGGGCTGATTGTGCATTCCTAGACTTGCAAAAAGCCTTTGACAAAGTACCACACAGAAAACTACTAAAAAAACTGGAACACATAGGAGGAGTACAAGGAAACCTACTAAAATGGATAGAGGACTTTCTGATTGGTAGAAAGATGAGAGTAGTGCTCAGAGAAAAATATTCAGATTAGAAAGAGGTGATCAGTGGAGTACCGCAAGGATCTGTGCTGGCACCAATAATGTTTGCTATCTATATGAATGACATGGACGAGGACGTGAACTGCTACATGAGCTTCTTTGCCGATGATGCCAAACTGCTAAGGAAAATAGAAACTGATGAGGACTGTGAAGCACTGCAAGAAGACCTAAATAGGGTATGGAACTGGAGTCAGAAATGGGAAGTGGACTTTAATACTAAGAAGTGTAGCATGATGGAGTTTGGAAAAAGCAAAAACAGAATATCAGGAAAATATACAATTGGAACCAAAGAAGTAAAGAAAGTAGGATCCGAAAAAGATTTGGGAGTAATTATCACGAACGACTTGTCCTATGATATACAGATTAACAAAATTGTCAGGGAGACTTACAACTTGCTAAGATCAATAAAAGTGGCGTTTACATACTTGGACGAAGACATGATAAAAAAAATATTGGTTACATTGATAAGGCCTAGATTAGAGTATGCGGCGACATTGTGGTCACCCAGTACCAAAAAGAATATAAAGAAAATAGAAAGAATCCAAAGAGCAGCTACAAAAATGGCACCTGCACTTGCAAACCTATCATACGAGGAGAGATTGGCTAAATTGGAGTTACCGACACTGGAGCAAAGAAGAGAGAGAGGTGACCTATTGACCATCTACAGAATCATGAGAGGCACAGAGGTACTCGATAGAGAGAACTTACTTAACTGGGACAAAAGAAACACAAGAGGACATGGAAAGAAAATAAAAAAACATAGCTATAGAAGAGAACTGAAGAAAAACAGTTTTCCTCATAGAGTTTTGGACACTTGGAACAAACTGGACAATGAAATAGTATGCGCAAAAACCATTCATGAGTTTAAAAACAAACTAGACACTGCGAGATACAAAGGCGGGACATCACGAGCATAGCTCCCCTTCCCGCAAAATACAACTAGGTAAATACAACTAGGTAAATACAACTAGGTAAATACACACACCCTTTCAACCGAATGGACGGCGTGAACTGGTGTTCCAAAGAAAAAGGAAAAACTACGTGGATCACAGCATTCAGGAAGTGCCTATTGTATTTATAGGGAAGGGGAGTGCTCGTGAAATAGTGGGGAAGTGATAGGGAAGGAGAAGGGAAGGGATATTGAGGGAAATGGAAGGAAATGAGGAAGGGGAGGACTTAGTCCAAGAATCTAGAAGGCTGATAAACAAACGTCGAACGGACGAATTGGATTTAGATGAGGGGACTAACAAAATTGTAAAGATCAGAAACATAGATAAGAGCAGTTCAATGGAAGGTGAGGATGATAATTTCCAAGGATTTAATGAAAGGGCGGCGGATACCAACCTCCCCCGACTGAAAAAACTGGAGGAAAAACTTGAACAAATGTCTGACTACTGGGAAGTTAGGTTTGGCAAGATGACAAAAATTGCCGAGAGGTTTGATAAATTGGAAGAACTAGAGAAGGCGAACAGAAACTTAACTGATGAAATAGAAGACCTAAAAAGACAGTTAAGAGAAGTAAAGGTGGAGAATGACGAATTGAAGAGGAATAGTAAAGAAAACAGAGAGGCAATAACTAAAGAAGCTAAGAATTGGAAGACAACCCAAGAAGAAAATAAAGTTTCATTAACTGACACAATCAAACAGCAATTGAAAGAACATACTGAAGACTCAGTTATTAAAGTGATAAGACAAAAGGAGAATATAGTAAGAGATTTAGCAGACAAGAAGAAATGTATAATTATATTAGGAATGGAAGAGAAACACAACCCAGATAGAACCACAAGAATCAAAGAAGAAAATGAAAAAGTAAGCCAATTACTAGAATCAGTACAGGAAGATGAACCGGAAATTATGAAGCAAATCGAAGAGAAATTTAGACTCGGAAAGTATAGCACAGATAAGACCAGACCAATTAAGATTAAATTCAGGTCACAAACGACGGCAGGGAATATCTTATCCAAAACAGGGAAACTAGCAATAAGTGAACAATATAAAAAGGTATGGATAAAAAGAGAAATGAATAAAGAGGAAAGAGAGGAAGAAAAACAGAAAAGACTTCAAGCTAAGGAAAAAAACGAGAACAGAACGGATTCAGAAAAAGAGAGATTCTATTGGAGAGTAGTGAATATGAAACTAAAGAAAGTCGACATACAAGAGAAAAACAAAAGGGAAACAGAGAACACAATGGAAGTAGCAGAAAACTAAGGGTGTCTTACACAAATATAGATGGATTAATAACAGGATTGAATGAGCTGAATGATTATTTGAAGGAAAAAGAACCAGACATAATGGGAATTGTAGAAACAAAATTAAAAGGTTCACTACCACCCAACAGTGTAGGACATGATGCATATAATTATTGGATTAGAAACAGAGAGAAAAAGCAAGGGGGTGGAGTTATGTTCCTGACTAAGAAGGATATAAACGTGAAGTGTATCACATATGGAAAGAATACAGTAGAGATGATAATGATGGAAGTAGAAGACAGATAAGAAGAGCAGAAAATTTGTGATAAATTATGTGCCCCCGAAAACAGCCTCATGGGAAGAGAGTGAACATAAAAGTATGTTAGAGGACACAAAGATAGCATTAAACAAGATAATGGATGATGGAGGAAGAATAGTTATGATGGGCGACTTTAATTGCAAAGAAATCTGCTGGGAAGAGATGACAGTAAAGGGTGGAGATGGCTCATGGGGAAACGCTCTACTTGAGATGATTACTGACCATACAATGACACAATGGATACAGGAGAACACTAGGTATAGAAATGAAGAAGCCATCGAGATTAGACCTAATAATTACATCTGAACCCAGAATAGTGGACAAGATTGAATATAAAACACCAATAAGTAAAAGTGACCACATATTGATTGAACTGGAACTTAATGAAGAAAAATATATGAAAAGAAATGAACAATATAGAAAAGGAAGATTGATGTATGAAAAAACAAACTTTGATAAAATAAGAGAATTCTTTCAAAAGGAAAACTGGGAAGAAATATACAAAGAAGAAACAACAGTAGAAGAGAAATGGAATATTTTGACAAAAATTTACAAAAAAGGAGTGGAAAAGTATGTCCCAAGACAAAAACAAGAAAAAGAATATGTAAAATGCTGGTACAACAAAAGTTGTAGGGAGTTAAAAGACAAAAGAGACAAAGCCTGGACCAGATCGAAAAAAGACAGAAGACCTGAAAAATGGAAAATATATACCTGTTATAGAAATGAATATGTACAAAAGTGCAGAGAGGAAAAGAGAAAATATGAAAAAGATGTCATAGAAAAGAGTAAAGATCAACCAAAACTATTCTACAGATTTGTAAACAATAAACTGAGAAACAAACAAGACTTGGAGAAATTAAGACAAGGGGGAGTTGAATACACTGAGGAAATGGAAATGTTGGAAATTATGAACAAACATTTTAAATCAGTGTTTACAAGGGAGAACATACAACCTGAAGAGAAGGAATGGAAAGAGAAAGTCCCCCTTATGAAAGAAATAGAAGTAACAAAGAATGAATATTGAAACACTTGAGTAATCTTGATGTCAGAAAATCGCATGGACCAGATGAAATAGCAAACTGGATTTTGAAAGAATGCAGGAATGAACTGGCAGACATAATACATAGCATACTAAACAGTTCCTTGAAAGAAGGAAAAGTTCCAGAAGATTGGAAAAAAGCAAATATAGTACCTTTATATAAAGGAGGAAATAAAGAAGAACCTACCAACTATAGACCAGTCTCTCTAACAAGTACAATAGCATAAATTTGTGAAAGAATTATCAAAAGTAGATGGGTAAAATATTTAGAAAAAAAAAACAGTGTTAAATCCAAGGCAATTTGGATTCAGACAAGGACGATCATGCGTCACCAATTTAATATGTTTCTATTCAAGACTAATAGATATAATACAAGAAAGAGATGGATGGGCGGACTGTGCATTTCTAGACCTAAAGAAAACTTTTGACAAAGTACCACATAAGAAGTTGATTAAGAAATTAGAAACTGAAGGAGGAATACAGGGCAAACTGCTAAATTGGATGGAAGACTTTTTGCAAGAAAGAAAAATGAGAGTAGTGATAAGAGACCAGCACTCAAAATGGGATGAAGTAATAAGCGGTGTTCCGCAGGGAACAGTTCTGGCCCCAATAATGTTTGCTATATATATTAATGATATGGATGAAGGAATTGAAAGCTATATGAGCTTCTTTGCAGATGATGCAAAACTACTGAAATGAGTGAAAACAGAAGAAGATTGTGAATCACTACAGAGAGATCTAAATAAAGTACAGGAATGGAGTAGGAAGTGGGAGATGGAGTTCAATACAAAAAAGTGTAGTATAATGGAATTTGGAAAAAGCAAAAACAGAATAACAGGAGCATATAAATTGGGAGAAGAAGGAATAAAAAAAGTAGAAAATGAGAAGGACCTGGGAGTCATTGTTATGAATAATATGTCACCTGAGAAACATATAAATAAGATTTTTGGAGAAACTTATAATTTAATAAGAACAATCAAAGTTGCATTTACATACCTGGATGAAGAAATGGTGAAGAAAATCCTAATCATCCTGATAAGACCAAGATTGGAATATGCAGCAACGATATGGTCACCAAGTACAAAAAAAAATGTATAAAAAACTTGAAAGAATACAAAGAGCAATTACAAAATTGGCACCAACACTCTCAAAACTATCATATGAAGAGAGACTAGAAAAACTTGAACTACAGACACTAGAGCAAAGAAGAGAGAGGAGATTTGATAGCTATTTACAGAATCATGAAAGGCATAGAAATTACTGATAGAGAGAATCTGATAAAATGGGATGACAGAAATACAAGAGGACACGGAAAGAAAATAAAAAAAGACAGCTATAGAAGAGATTTGAAAAAGAACAGCTTTCCTCACAGAGTAATAGACAGTTGGAACAAGTTAGATGAGAAAGTGGTGTGTGCAAAAACAATACATGAATTTAAAAATAGTTTAGATAAAATGAGATATGAAGACGGGACACCACGAGCATAGCTCCCCTTCCCGTAAAATACAACTAGGTAAATACACACACAGACAGTTACAGAAGAGATCTGAAAAAGAACAGCTTTCCACACAGAGTAATAGATATATGGAACAAACTGAAAGAGGAAACAGTGAGTGCTAAAACTATAAATGACTTTAAGAAAAAACAGGATGCGGAAAGATACAACTGCAGGTCTCTACGAGCATAGCTCTCCTCCTGCAAAATACAACTAGGTAAATACACACACACATAGATATATGACTAAGTGGAGTATGAAACACAGGAGTCTTACATACATATACCGAAGGCTTTTTCCCCCTTACAAGGGGGGTAGCCAAAAAGAAAAAGGCATAGAAATCACTCCCACCCATTTCATCCACTCCCCTCCACCCTCCTCCCTCCCTCCTGTCTTGGCACCTCCTGGATGACGGATCATCCCTGCATCCTGTCCACTGCCCTGGGTCAGAAGCAGTGTTGCAAGACACAGCACATCCACAGCAAGGCTGCTTCATAAATTCAGCAACCCCCCCCCTCTCCGTCCCCTTATGCAGAAAAGGAGATGACGGGGAGAAATCCCTTCAGGCTGCGTCAAATTTTTTTCATACATACTTCCTCACCCCCTATCCCCCACCCACTCCCGCTCATGCATCACAGCCTCATCTATACACAACCCTTCTCCATTCACCCCTATCTTCTGTCCTCTCCCGTCCTTCCTCCACAGACATTCCTCTCTTTTGTAAATCCCCTTTCATCCCATCCATCTCATCCTAGGACGCCCCCTCATATTCATTCATTCCACCTCCGCCTTCCACACTTCTTTTACTAATCTTTCTTCACTCATTCTTTCCATGTGTCCAAACCATCCTAATACTCTTTCATCAACCCTATCTCCCAGTTCCCTTTCCACCCCTGTTCTCCTCCTCACCTCATTTCTCACTCTATCTAGCCTAGTAACCCCTATCATACTTCTCAGACATTTCATCTCAAACACATTCAAACTCCTTCTCTCTTCCTCTCTCATGTTCCATGTTTCTGCCCCATACATTACTGTTGGCACAATGACTCCTTCATATAACGTCCTCTTAGCATCCATTCCCAAATGTCTATTTCTCATTATACTTTTTAATCCACCAAGGCATTTACTCCCTTCTCTCAATCTACATTCTACCTCCACCCCCACTCCTCCCTTTCCTGTCATATTCGCACCCAAGTATCTAAAACTGTCCACTTCCTCCAGTTTCTCACCCTTAATGCTCACTTCCAGCCTACTGTCACTCTCTCCCCTTGTACATCTCATCACCTTACTTTCGCCCACATTAATCTTCAGCTTCCTTCTTTCACACACCTTCTCAAACTCTGTCACTAACTTCCTCAATCACTCCTCTGATCCTGCTACAAGTGCAGTGTCATCAGCAAACAACAGCTGGCTCACCTCCCACTTTTCTCTATTTTCTTTAATCATCTCCAGTCCCTGACCCACTACCCTTGCATTCACCTCTCGCACCACCCCATCCATGTAAAGATTGAACAGCCAGGGTGACATAACACATCCCTGACGAAGTCCCACCTTTACCTCAAACCATTCACTCTCTCCATTTCTAATCCTAACGCGAGCTCTACTACTCTCATAAAAACTCTTGACTGCTCTTAACAGCTTTCCCCCTATCCCATATATTTGCAGTACCTCCCACAGTGCCTTCCTGTCTACCCTATTGTAAGCCTTTTCCAGATCCATAAAGGTCCAAAAAACATCCTTACCCTGAAACCACACTGTTCCTCACCAATTACTCCCTCTGTTCCTCTCCTAATCCTCTCAATCAAGACCCTCCCATAAGCCTTTCCAACTACACTCAACAAGCTGATCTCTCCGTAACTATTACACGCACACTTTTCCCCCTTTCCTTTGAAAAGCAGAACTATACAGGCACTCCTCCAGTCCTCCGGCACTCTACCCTCTCTTAAACAAACATTAAATAACCTCACCAGCCAGTCCACATAACTGTACCTCTTTTCTTCAGACATTCTGCATGGCATCCAGCCATCCAACCCAGGTGCCTTACCTGCTCTAATCATCTTAACGGTTGCTTTCACTTCATCCCTCCCTATTTCTCCTCCATTTTCCTCACTCATCACTCATTTTCTTAGCGCTTCCCACTTCAACTGCCTTTCCCTCCCTACCCTCCTTCACATTTAGCAACTCCCTAAAATACTCTGCCCACCTTCTTCTCACTGCCTTCTCTTCCATTATCATCTCTCCATCTGCACCTTTTACCTTTTCTTCTCTACTTGATTTGCCTCCTCTTCCTCTTTTAATTTCCTTCCAAAACATCTTTTTATTACTTTCAAAATTTTCTGTCATACTCTTTCCCCATTTCACATCTGCTCTTCTCTTTGCTTCCTTTATCTTATGGTTAACTTCCTTTCTCTTTACTTTGTACCTCTCATACAATTCCCTTGTCCTAATTTGTAGCCACTCTATGAATGCCTGCTTCTTCTCTTTTACACCCTTCTTTGCTTCCTCATCCCACCACTCACTACCCTTCCTTCTATTTCCTCCCACCCTCCTTGTTCCACACACCATCTTTGCACACCTTATGACTCCCTCCTTGAACCCTCCCCATTCCTCCTCCACTCCTAGTTCTACTCTATCCTTTACTCTCTCCCACCCTTCTCTCAACTTCTTCTTATACTCATTCTCCTTTTTTTCCTCATTTATGCAGTTCACTTTAAGTACCTCCATACCTTCTGCCCTTTTCCTCTTTCTCCACCTATTCTCCACTCTCAATTTACCTTCCACCAGGAAATGATCTGATATTCCCTCACTCTCTCCCCTTAGAACATGTACATCCTTAACTCTTCCTACCATACTCCTGGTCACCACTATATAGTCCATTAACGCTCTATCTGCCACCCTTCCATCCACCACCCTCTCCCATGTGTACTTATGCTCGACTTTCTTCTTAAACACTGTATTTGCTATCATCAACTCTTTCAAGACACATCTCCATCAATTCACTACAAATTTTACCTGGAACTCCATACTTCCCAATCACTCTGTCAATTGGTTCATTTTCTACCCTAGCATTTAGGTCTCCCTATGCAACTACATTGACATTTCTCCCTAATCCCTCTATAAACTCATTTATATCTACCCAAAATGCATCCCTTTCCTCTATGCTCTCTTCACTACCAGGACCATACGCACTTACAAAAACCCACACCTTTCCCAGCTTCACCTGCGTCCACATCAACCTTGATGACACCTCCTTCCACTCCACTACCCGCTTACTTATCTCTTCACTTACTAGTATAGCCACCCCTTCTCTCCCTCGTCCCCTCTTCACTCCTGAGTACCTCCCAGCTACACTCCCAAACTCACAGTTGCCCTTTCCTTTTATTTTAGTTTCACTCAAAGCCAGTACATCCATCTTTCTTCTCACAAACATACTGCCTATCTCTTCCCCTTTACTCTCATCTGTACCACATCCACGCACATTAAAAGACCCAAACCTTAGGGTACTGGTTGGAAAGCTCCCAGACCCTCTTATGCCTTTACTTTCTTTCTTAGGAATATCCCCTTTTGGGGCTACAGGTAGTAGGACTCCTAATCCCATCCCCCATCCCTTTTTTGTTGCCTTTTACGACTCAAGTGGAAATGCTTGGTGGCAGTATTCTTTTGCCCCCACCATAGGGTAGGTAGGCAAAAAAAGGAAATGAATATTCAGAGAAATGGTACAGGACAATAACAAGGGGTTGTGGGACAGCATAACGGAGGGACAGTCGTAGTATAAAAGTGTCATTTCTCTATGTACAGAATTTTCCTCTATCACAGACAAAATGATGTGTGGCTCTGGTCCGTAGGGGTGCCTCATATAGACCCTAAAGTAT
Source organism: Oratosquilla oratoria (assembly GCF_046742065.1). NCBI lineage: Eukaryota > Metazoa > Arthropoda > Malacostraca > Stomatopoda > Squillidae > Oratosquilla > Oratosquilla oratoria. The sequence goes on along the minus strand of NC_134788.1, from coordinate 7,918,225 downwards.
CAACTGCATGCTACTCTGCCACAATAACATGCAACCAATACCCCAGACAGAGTCTTAGTCTGAGTTTATTCCTGACTAGTTTTTCAGGTATCCTTTTTCAACGGAATGGTGTACAAACGAGCTGTGGGTATTTTATACATGAGGTGGACATCACTTCCTCTCCGGGTGTTACCAGAATTGGTGACAAGTGTGAACATTACATATTCATTGAAACAATAAGTAAATGTAATAATAATAATAATAATGCAAGCAATAATGATGAGAGTAGTGGTAAATACAATGAAAATGATAACAATAATAACAACAAAAATAATGATAATAATAACAATGAAAATAATAACAATAATAGTAATAATAATAACAATAGTAATAATAATAATGATAATAATAATAATAATAACAATTATAATAATAATAATAATAATAACAATAACAATAACAGTAATAACAATAATAACAATATTAATACAAATAATAATTATTAATATCAAATTAATAATGATAACAATAATAATAGTAAAAAGAACAGAATAACAATAATGGTAATATGATAATGAAAAATTATGTTAATAATGATAATGATGAAAATATTAAGTGGTGAAGGAACAAAGTATATAATGGAGGATACATGATTTGATAGCATGTGAAATAAAATATGGTAGCAGAGTGTAAGAAGAATTGTCAAAAGGAAGAAAGCTGGAAAGGGTAGGCAAAAGTGGTGAGAAAAAGGTATCTACTTGGAGTCGGGGGTCTAAGAAGCCATTCTTGGAGAGCTAATGTCAAGGTAGATTTTGTCCATTTTAAGTCACCAGTTCTCTTGTTTGTGTTTTTGTAGCTGCCAATGTAAAGGGATTCAATTATTTTCTGTTGATTCTTGTGTAGACCTTTGGCTAGAGTAGTGAATCCCTCCCAGTTTGGCAGGTGTCCCTCTGTGTCTATGGGATACCTACCAAACTGAAAGGGATCAACCATTTTAGCCAAAGGTCTACACAAGACACAATGGAAAATAATTGAAATCTGAAAAAGAATAGCTTCCCACACAGAGTGGTAGATATCTCGGACAAAATGAATGAGGAAACAGTGAATGCAAAAACTATACAAGAATTTAAGATCAAACTGGATGCTGAATGATACAAAGGTGGGTCACTATGAGCATAGCTCTCTTCACATAAAATACAACTAGGTAAATACACACACACACACACACACACACACATATATATATATAAATATATATATATATATATATATATGTATTTATATTTATATATATATATATATATATATATTTATATATATATATATATATATAAATACATATATATATACATATCTATATATATATATATATATATATATATATATATATATATATATATATATATATATATATATATATACACACACCAAGGGCTTTTTCCTCCCTTATAAAGGAAGTAGCTAAGTCAAAAGGTTCACACCCACTCCCAGCCATTTCACTCCAATCTACCACTCTTTCCTCCCTCTCATCTTAGCTCATTATGGATGATAGGTCATCCTTGTATCCCTCCCACTGTTCTGGGTCAAAAGCAATGCAGCAAGACACAGTACATCCATGGCAAAGCTGCTTCACTTAATTGGTGACACCCCCTCTCCATCCCCTTAATGTGGAAAAAGAGAAGACCTTAAATTGGGCTTCTACTGTCATACAATGCAAAAGGAGACTGGATCAATTTTGGGTCAACCAGGAGACAAAATTTAATTTTGAGGAAAGTCTTATACTGGTGGACACACCTGGTCAAAGTCAATTGGGGGAGGACACGGAGGACACAAATCAGAGGCCTGACCTACTCAAGCTGAAAGTGATCTGGACATATAGGTCACATGACCTACATCCATTATATATGCAAGACTGCATAAGGGGAGGTATAATTGCTCATATTACAATGCAATAACTTCTGATTGATATGGCGTGGATGTGTGGAATGAATATCAAGAAAAAATAAATTTACTCACAAGAATATCATTAGTACACACTGAATTTTGAGTGAACTTTATGAATTTTTTATTTTCCTACCATGGAAGACTGAATGGAGACCCATCCCCTAATAAGAATATAAGAACAACATAAGCAAATAAAATACACACATTGATAAGCATAAGGATGCTTGCCAGTCCTAATTTTTTTTTAATCACTACCAATGTTAATATTAATTTGAGCTCACAATACTCACAATGATAAGAGCTATTCAGTGATAAAGTTTGCAGCTTTGAGACTAGCGAATATCTTTAAGATATACCAAAATATTTGCCTTTTTCAATTTTCTAAAAATTGCTACCAATATTACTATTACTTTGTAATACTTATATATGGGTTTTAAAATACTTAATGATAAGAGATAGAGTTAAGAATTGCAGCAGTGAGACCTGACCTGACCTAACCTAACCCCTTGGCCTTGTTAAATATAAAGGTGTCCACTCATCTCAATTTTCTTAAACAGCTATTGACACCACTTTTAGTTTGCAGTACTTATATCTGGGGTTAAAAACACTCAGAATGATATGAGCTAACCGACTATATAGGTAATTGCAGGTGCCAGACTGGCAAACATCTTGATAAATACCTGCACATTTACCCCTTGTTCAGAATGCCAATTACACTACCAAACGGTAAGTGAATGCCAAAAGTAAACACACAACACATTCACTAAGCTACTTTACCACTATATGATTTCACTTACGAATTCAACAAAGGCACACTTGTTTAGCTTGTACAAAACACAGCCACGAAAACAAGCTATTCAAATAGATGAAAGAGTGCAACTCAAGGCTTCGCCAGTGTTGCCCTTTGTCCGTAGCTCCAATTTCCGTCTTCTCTCATCATCTACTGTGAAAGAAAACGTACTAGAGTCAAATTACAGGGGTGACTGATGTATCTGAGAAATGTCGATTTGCCCAGTGATATGATTGAACATAAGAACATAAGAATAAAGGAGACTGCAAGAGACCATAAGGCCTACACTAGGCAGCTCCGTATCCATCACCACCTGTCATCCCCATCCATAAAGTTGTCTAATCGTTTTTTAAAACAACTGATAGTTTCAGCGCTTACTACATGGTTACTAAGTTTATTCCATTCATCGAACGCCCTATTAGTAAACCAATTCTTACCTATTTCCTTCTTAAATCTAAATTTGTTCAGTTTATACCCATTAATTCGAGTCCTGCCCTGTTGTTTTATTATGATGACCTTGTTTGCATCACCCTTGTTATAGCCTTTGATTCACTTGAACACTTCTATTAGATCCAGTAAAAGAAGTTTTAAGGATTATAAAGTAGACTCCACGGAAAATAAAGCAGTACCGTATAGCTACCCCTCGTGCAGTACAGTTATATTAGACTGGGGACCGTTTTTGTAACGGGGCCATTTTGGTACTTAGAATGCGGGGCCGTTTTGACTGGACACGATTAGATCACCCCGCACTCTGTCTCTTTCCAGAGAGTGTAAGTTTAGGTGCCTAAGCCTCTTTTCGTAAGGCAAATTTCAAGGTATGCATATTACCCTCCGTAACCCGACTCTTAGTCCTGACCTGAGCCCCAGCCCCGCATCGGGACCCGACAATGTGCAAAACGTCCGCATGACATTTCGTATTCAATTTCAAATAGGTTTTTATATTGCAAAAGTTTTGCTTTCCCGAACTCCGGTACTTGAACGTTATTCGTACTTTTAAATTTTTCTCAAATAACATTTAATCTTATTATGCTGCTAATTTGGTGCTCATTGTTTGTTAAAATTAAGTCCAGGGTGTTTTGTCCCCTCCTAGGATCGGTAATCACTTGTTTTAGGAAGTTATCCTGTACTGCATCTAGGAATTTCTTCGCTTTCTGATCTCCTATTAAAGTTTCCCAGTCAATGTTTCTATAATTAAGATCTCCCATGATTACAACGTTTTTGCACTGGGACGCTCTGTGAATTTCATGAATCAGCTGAGGATCAGTCTGCTCAATGCAGAGGTTAGGAGGTCTATACAAGACGCCAATAATAACTTTCTTATTCTTGCCTATTATATCTACCCAAATAGATTCCGTACAGTCCTCTTCCTTAATCGAATTGTTGATCATACAGTTTAATGTATTTTTAACGAAAAGTGCTACACCTCCCCCATTCCTGCCAGCCCTATCCTTGTGAAAAACTTATATCCTTCTATTTCGATTTCCGGAAGGAAATGTTTATCAGCCATGTTGATACAGGATTCAGTAATAGCTATATTATCGATTTTTTTTACGCATGCTTTATCTCGCAGCAAATCAATTTTGTTAATTATGCTCCTGCTATTTGTATAGTAATTTTTCAGTTTATCTTCCCTCCACCTGCTTTGGTGATTCTTTTTACAGTCCCTCTCTAAGTTGCTTCTATTGCTTAAACTATATTCCGATCCCCCCCCCCTACTCCCACGTAATCTACCCGAAAAAACCCTGTAGGATGCCTACTTCTCCTTCAGGGGATTCAGCAAGGAGCCGAAATCCTGTGGACGACAAGTGCACCCCGTTTCTTGTTTATAGGTGATTCTTACCATAAAAGCGGTCCCAGTTGTCGACAAATGCCCATCCATTGGCCTTACAATGTTTTGCCAGCCTGCAATTCATTGCAATAGCCCTGGAATGCCACATGCCTCTAACTCTACGCCTCGGAAAGATTCCACATACAACAGGAACACCTCCCCAATTTCTAATCTTGTCTAGCGCATCCCGGTACCGCGCAGACAATTCCTCACTCCCTAACTTACCTATATCATTTCCTCCGGCACTTAAGCAAATTACTGGGTCCTTACCTTCCCCTACTAGACACTCTTCAATCCTATCTCTAACATCTCCTATGCCCGCGCCGGGGAAACACACCTGCGTCCTATGTTTCCTATCTTTATCGCAGAAGGCCCTGTCTAAGTACCTCACTTGACTGTCTCCTTCTACCAAAATCTTACCCGTGGGCAGGGATCCAGAGTATGTCCTTCTCTTGGATTTCATTAGTTTCTTCTTCCTGTAGATTTGCAAGTATCTGAAACGAGTTCTTGCATTTCAGCGGGGCTGGTGAGGACTTTTTTCCACATCCTATTTTTCACCGTATTCCATCCATGCTCATCGCTAATTTTGTCTTCTGTATTTTGGGCTCTCGAGAGGAGAATTCGATTCTCCTCTTTAAGGCACTTGACAGCATCCTCCAAGGCTTCAATTCTACATAGTAGAGATTGTACCTCTTCGGCGCTGAACACGATAACACAATCACTCTCCATAACACTAACTGATGACTCGCCATAACGCCAACTGAAGGATAGTGGTATTTCACCATATGAACGAAGAGATAAAGAAAAAAAAAAAAACTCATCGAAACCCTGATCTATGCAAGACTGGAATATGCGTCATTAGTATGGTTTGCACACAGAGTGAAGGACATTTGCAAAATTGAAAAAATAGAAAGGGCAACAAATAAAGTGGGTCTGCCAACTCTGAAAGATGGAAGAGAAAGAGGTGATGTGATTACATTATTTAGGTCACCAAAGGTTGCACTGACAGAAGAGATCTCTGATTAAAGATGGGAGGGCTTTAAGAGGTCATGATAACAAATTAAGAAAGACCAGATGAATAAAGGATGAAGAAATACAGTTTTCTATATAGATGCATAAATACGTGGTATAACTTAGAAGGTAATATTGCCCAAGATCAAACAGTGTACGATTTCAAATCAAAATATGATAATTGGAAATTAATGATATAGATTATGTTAGACCTTTACATGAATTTGAGGCCAAGTACGAAAAAAATAGAGAATAGGAGACGAGACCCCACGAGCGTTGCTTCTTCCCTGTAGACTACAATTAGGTAAATACAGTGAAGAAAACACACATGCGTCTGTTTGTGTGTTTATTTCTAGGTTAATAGATATGTACATGTGTTTATGTATGTATGTGCACGTTACATACGTATTTACATGATATGTACATGTAGAGTACTTATACATACATTCAAATAGAAACAGAGACAGACAGAGAGAAAGAGACACGCAGAGTCAAAAAGAGAGAGAGAGTGAGATAGATAGATAGATAGATAGATAGAGAGAGAGAGAGAGAGAGAGAGAGAGAGAGAGAGAGAGAGAGAGAGAGAGAGAGAGGCGGCACACGTTTGCACAGACAAAACAACATAAATCTACACATGAAAATAAACACAGATAAACTGATGTTTGCGCACACGAAACTATGAAACGTGCGCTTACTCACACACACACACACACACACACACACACACACACACACACACACACACACACACACACACACACACACACACACACACACACACACATTGTGTGTGTGTGTGTGTGTGTGTGTGTGTGTGTGTGTGTGTGTGTGTGTGTGTGTGTGTGTGTGTGTGTGTGTGTGTGTGTGTGTGTGTGTGTGTGTGTGTGTGTGTGTGTGTGTGTGTGTGTGTGTGTGTGTGTGTGTGTGTGTGTGTGTGTGTGTGTGTGTGTGTGTGTGTGTGTGTGTGTGTGTGTGTGTGTGTGTGTGTGTATTGTGTCCACGCGCCGCGTTTACGATTATTACAACTACTAATGTTGCAGTACATTACTGTTATTATACTCCTATTTGTATCTTACCACTACTTTGATACTGCTACAATCACTATTACTACTATTACTTCTGCTACTACTACTACTACTACTACTACTACTACTACTACTACTACTACTACTATACTCCTGTTATTCTTTATCATAATATCAATCTGTGTCATTAGCTAGTTTCTACCCGAGAGTGATCCTGCCCTGCGGAAGACCAAGGAAGTTGGGCGCAGAAGATTTTGGATTAATAAGGGCTCGTCAAGGAGCGTCCCTCAAGGGGCTAAGTCGCCGACGAAGAGTCCCCAAGAGAAGAATGGCCTGGGCAGCCATGAAGAGACCGGCGCACCCCGATTCCGACTCTGAGGGCAAGAGTCGAAGTCCCTCACTACGAAGACTTGGCTTTGGGCAGCCATGGAAGGGACCGACGCTCCCCGTGACTGACTGACTGACTGTAAGGACGAATGGGATTTTTCTTATATGGGCTGAAATTGAATGGGCTTAAGCTTAATGCTTAAGCGACAAGGGCATTGAAAAGATATTCTGGGCTTGGATAAACACTTAAGGGATTATTAAATGGGCTTCGTTACAAAAAAGACATTGAAATGTCTTCTTATGGACACCAAGAAAGAAATATGCTATACAAATGGGCTAACAGGCATGGAAAATAGCCTCTTGTGCTATGAAGAGAAATATTGGGCTCTTGAAATGTTTTGGGGCTTATTCAATGGGCTTTGTAAAGTTTGCTCATGACTACTTGGGCTAAAAGGAATTGTTGCAGGCCAGCAAGAGCCTTGTCAATAAATCATCGGAAATGATTTGGTCTTCATTGGGCTAAGTTCTCTCAGCTGAATAAAATAGTTTGTGTTTACATTAGAAAATAAAAAACCTTGAGTGACATTCGTCTAGTGAGTTCGTTTAGCAAATCTTTTTGACTTATGTAAGCTTCTTAGTTGTTGAGAATGATTTGGTGTGAGCCAAAAAATAAATACATACAAATTATTGAGACACTATAGATTGATTATTCAGAAGTGAGGCTCACAGTCTACAGTCGTTATGTTATTTTATCAATAACCTTGGCACCCACCCATCTACCCTCACTTCGGCAGTGAGGTAATTAATAACGTGACTTGTCACATGAAGCCAACAGGTGCCAATGGCCCCCAACTGAGATTTCGTTCTTGCTGACGCCAGACGATTTTATTGATCTATAAGAAATTAAGTAGGAGAATATTTTACTTGAGAGACTCCATTCAATTTGACAAATTTAATGCATTGAATTTCGTCAGTTTGAATATGTTTACGTGTGTGAATTACAAAGGGTATGTAAAACTATTTTTTTCTTTTATGAAAAAATTCCTCTCTCAGGAAGTCTCCTTGAAGTGCTCCAACAATCATGAAGTACCTAAAGACTTTTGTCAGTGACCAAAGGTTTTGGAAAAAACGAGCCATTCATTTTAATGCCATTTTTGCATAGAGTATTGGAAATGCGAAGACACTCGTAGTGCCCAGGAAGTCTTTCCCAAGAGCTAATGAAGAATCAAGAAAATTTTGTCAGTGCCCAGAGCTTTTCGAAGTGCCTAGATATTCCTTTTGAATACCCTTTCCGGAAGCAACACACAAAGTACTCAGACTTTCTCCAAGTACCCAGAAAACGTTTTCAGTGATCAAACATTTTACTTGCCAACAAACTCGAAAAAAAATATCCAGTTTTTTCCCTCCGTTTTTTTCATGAAATACTGGAAGTGCCCAGGCTGCATTTTCAAAGCACACAGAAATTCTCCTCAATACCCAGGAGGTCTTCATGAACTCAGAAACTTTTGTCAGTGTCCAGAACTTTCCAGAGTGTCCAGACACTCTTTTCATTGCCCTTTTCATACCTGAAGTACTTGGACACACTTTTAATCAGCCAGAAGATCTTTTCAGCGTCCAACAGATATCGAAGAACCCAGAAACTCTTTTCCATGCTAAGGAACTCTTAAAGTGCGTAGAAACTCCTCGTTCAGAAACCACTTTTGAGTGAGATACCGGAGGTTCCCATACACTCTTGTCGTTACCCAGGAACTGAAAAAGGACCCAGAAACTCTTGTCTGAATCTAGAACGTTTCAAGATGCCCTTTCTCGCGTCTCCTATACATATAAGCACTTTGCGCAAGTAACCTTCGAATTACTGGAGTACTCTGGTGTAAATTTTCAGTGCCCAGATCTTCCCAGTCACATATGTGTATGGAATACTCAGAAATTCTTTTGTGGGGACCTCACAGCCCTTCCTCCACCCCCGACATAGGCTCACAGCAGTTGCAGGTTCTGTGGCTGCTGCTGATGCCGGAGGTCAGGCCTCCCTCCTCCACGCCCGTCATTGGCTCACAGCAGTCACAGGCAACACGTGCTGCTGCTGCTGCTGCTGCTGCTGCTGCTGCTGAGGGAGAGACTTCCAGGCGCTTTCTCTTAGCACCGGCTGCCTTATTATTGGCTTCCTTTCTGTTGGAAGGCAGTCTCCTGTTCTTTGGGTTCTTCCTTGGGCAAAGTTCCACCATCCGCTAAGTCCGGGCGGTTTTTTATCCTGTAGATGACAGTCATCTTCATGGTTGCTGCGTTTTGACATCTTGAAGAATCCTCCTGGACAAACTTCGAGTCGCCCTTCGCCAGACGCGAGGCTCCCCCTGTTCCAAGGCGGACGAGACAGATTTGCAAAATTGTGCCGACCATGACGGAATGAACCAAAATGCATTTCTCGAACCCCTATCATCATTTGCCTCCATATATATGTTTCTATACACACACACACACGCACACACACACATATATATATATACGTATATACATTCATACATGCATATATATATGCATATGTATATACATATACACATTCATACATGCATATATATATATATATATAAATATATATATATATATATATGTATATATATATATATATATGCATATGTATATACATATATACATTCATATATATATGCCAATGTATTCCTTAACAAACTATTAATTTCTTGAATTTCCAAGTCTGGTGAAGATACCATGCTGAGTAATTGGTTTACTACCAACCCCGGTTAACTGTTTTGTTCACGCACTCGGCATTTACTTTATATTCTGACCATTGGCAGGTTAGTCTATTCAAACCATGCAAACCTCAAACAATCACAAGTTTAAGTCACATGAGAAGTGGTGGAATTGATGTAAATAATACTTTGGGGAAACAACACTGTTCTGGAAGGTTATCATCACAAGGAGGGAGGCGTATATCCCAGGACAGTAACACGACAGAAGAGCGACAGTGGGAAGTGAAAAAAGAAATAGGTCTTGTAGAAAAACTGGGGCGTGAGACGCCTTTGAGAAAAGGTGACCTAATTGGAAAGATTACATAGAAATGCGACAAATGAAGAAACTGGAAATAGACTGTTGCGCGACATAATTAGGAATTCGCGTCATTAGTTTCCTTGTGAGACACTGTGACACTTCAGGAGCAGCGACAGGGTGAAGGCGAGTATATCAACAAGAGTTCACAAAGGAGGAAAAGATGGAGGAAGAGGAGGACGGGAAGGAGGAAGAGAGGAGTTGTGGAAGAAGCATAGGAGATTCAAATGGTGGTGAGGAGGAACGGGAGAAATGGAAAGAGAAAGAAGAGGTAGAAGAAAAGGAAGAGAAGGAGAATCAAGAAGAAAAGGAAGAGGAAAAAGAAAAGCGAAGGAGGAGCAGGAGGAAAGAATAAAAAGAGGAGAGTTATGGCATAAGGAGGTAACCAGGACATCAAAATACCTGAAGAACAGACTACGACAAATAAAAGAGGAAATAAAGGCACTGCTGAAGGAAATGAAAAAAATCATAGAAGAAAAGAAAAAGGGATAAAAGTTTGGAGTCGTGGAGAGGATGGATCAGTCGACGCAAAAGGAGGACGTGTCTGTGATGAAAAGATGAAAGGAAGAAGCGGAAAAGGCATACAGTAGGTGGTGATGAGGAGGGTGTTCCTCAGGAACGCCTGAAGAACAACAGCTGATATGTGTCAGATGCACTGAAACGTTTCGAAGCTTTGTCTATCTCGGGAGACTTAGTATATCCCTGACGGCGTGGCATCTAAGAGGAAAAAGGAACTGGAATCTGTGTAATCTTGATATCCGTTTGGTTATATAGAGTATCGTTAACACATCATTGGCTTACAATTAAACTATCTATTTATCTATAGACCAAGATCTTTTCCACCCATTATTAAGGAGCAACGTACCTACTCCCACCTATTCCACTCCCCTCCACCACCATTTCCTCCCTCTCATCTTAGGTCCTCATGTATGACGGGTCATCCCTGTATCCCGCTTACTGCCCTCGGTCAGAGGCAATGTAGCGAGACACAGTACATCCACAGTAAGGCCGCTTCACTTAATCAGCGACCCCCTCCTCTCCGTCCCTTTATGGAGAAGAGGAGACGGGGAGGAATTCCTTCGGGCTGCGTCAAAATATCCTTCACACGTAAGCACTCCTTACTCCCCCTCCCATCCCCCGTCCCTCCCTTCTTTGCATAATAATCCCATTTATACATAGCCACTCCCCATTCATCCCTATCTCCTACATTCTCCCTTCCTTGCTCAACAGACATTCCCCTCTTACTCAACGCCCCTTTCATCCCATCCATCCACCTCACCCTCGGTCGTCCCCTCAAATTGACCCCCTCTGGATCACGAAGATTTGGGAAACAGCTCTGGTTGGAGCTTATACTGATAGAGAATTGGTAGCACACTCCTTTTACATTTGGTGTTGCCTGACAAAGCTTTGCATCTTATTCTTATGGCGTGCATTCCCAGTAGGTTTCGGTGGAAAAAATATGTTCAGGATAAAGTATAATACATTTGCAAGACATGCTGAACTGCCGTTTTGACTTCAGTGGATACAGAACAATAAAGGAATAAATAAGTAAATAAACACATAATTCAGTAATCCAACATATGGACTGATTAAGAGATATTACCAAGTATGTCCTAGGTAGTTACCCTTACGAATCTTGAACGTATCAGTATTCCTTCCTGATTTTTTTTTCTTCTTTTTTCTGAGAAAAATAAAAACACCTGTCTTTGGCCACGACGAAAACCTATAAAGCGCGTCACTTTGTCCAAGGGAGCCAAGACGGAAGAACATTTTGGAGCGCAACGAGGAGGAAGTGCTATCGGTAGACTCTGCTCCCTCGAGAGAGAGAAAACAAAGAAGAAGAATGCAGGAGATCAAAACGACGTCGTTCGAAAGTGAGGGCGATACGGGATAGTGCCCGAGGAAGGGAAGAGAACGGTGGGAGAAAAGGAGAGGAGAAAAAGAACGAGAGAGAAGAAGGAGAAGGAAGGGGAGAAGAGAGTGGAGAAAAGGAAGAAGAAGGAACGAGAGAGAAGGAGAAGGAGAAGAAAGGGAAGAAGAGAGTGGAGAAAAGGGAGAAGAAGGAAAAGGAGAAGGGAAGAGAAGAAAAAGATAAAGAAAAAGGAGAAGAAGAAGAAGAAGAAGAAGGAGAGAAAAGGAGGTGAAGAAGAACAGGAAGAAGAAGGAAAAGGGGGAGAGAAAAGGAGAAGAAGAAGGAGGAGGAGGAGGAGGAGGAGAAGAAGGAGGAGGAGAAGAAGAAAAGAAGAAAAAGGAGGAGAGAAAAGGAGGAGAAGAAGAACAACAAGAAGGAGGAGGAGGAGGAGAAAGTGAAGAAGGTGAAGAAGAGGAAGATGAAGAAGAAGAATATGAAGAAGAAGAAGAAGATAATGAAGAAGAAGAAGGAGGAGGAGGAGAAGAAAAAGAAGAGCATGCCGACAGGAGACCTTTTGGTCCATATCTAGGTCGGATGCGAAAAAATCATAATAATAATAGAATGATAAATAAAAACTATAATAGTGCTAATAACAAATAAAACACATAAATAGATGCATAGGTATAGTTAAATAATAAACAAACAGGTAAATAGTGAATAATGATAAAGTGACATATAATAATAATTGAAAATCAAACAGACAAATTATATCAAAACAAAAACAAATAATATAAAATAAATTATAATCATTACAGCATCTTGCTTAAGTGTTTCTCTTAATGATTCTTAAAGCTTCGAACTGAACTACATTGCACTGCCTCTGCAGGAAGTTTATTCCATTCATTAACTACACGGTTGGCAAAGTTGTCTCTACCTACTTCCAAAATGAATCTATTTCCAGACAGTTTGAGGCCATTGTTTCTTGTCTGATTCTCATTCAATGTGAAAATTTTGTCACTTTTAATGTTGTCAATCCCCTTTAGAATTCTAAAGACCTGTATCAAGTCATCTCTGAGTTTACGCTTTTTTAGGGAAAACAGATTCATATGTTTTAGTCGATTTTCGTATGATTTATTTTTGATATTTGGAATCAGTGTTGTGGCTCGCCGTTGTACTTTTTCCAGTCTGTCAATGTCTTTAATGAGATTCGGTGACCATACAGAAACAGCATATTCCAAACGTGGACGAACTAACGATTTATATGGCTTGTTAATGAGTGATGGACTTTTGAAATCAAAAGATCACGCAATCAGTCCAAGAATCTCATTTGCTTTCTCAGAAGCTGAAATACACTGCTTGGATGATTTGAGGTCGTTACTGATAATTACGCCGAGATCTTTTTCACTATCCACTTTTGTTAACGAATTTCCAAATAACTTGTAATCGTACTTACTGTTATTTTTACCTATGTGCATTACCTTGCATTTACTCGTGTTAAATTTCATAAGCCACTTTTTAGACCACTGCTGTAATTTGTCTAAATCTTCTTGAATATCTAATTGATTTGAGTGATCATTTGCAATTCCGCACAGTTTTTTATCATCAGCAAATTTGGAAACAGTAGATTTTAGTCCATGGTCTATATCATTTATATATACTATGAATAGAAGTGGCCCAAGAACGGAACCCTGAGGAGCTCCACTTGTAACATTTTTCCATCTAGAAGTTTTTCCATTTAAAACTCTCTGTTTTCGACCATTCAATCAATTACTAGTCCAACCTAATAGGCACACTTATTCCGTGTAAAGCTAATTTAGTAAGTAGTCTTTCGTGTGGGACGGTATCAAAAGCTTTTGCAAAGTCTAGATATATCAAATCTATATTGTTCCTTTTGTCATAATTCGAGATAACTGTGTTGTAGAATTCGAGTAAGTTAGTCACGCAAAAACGTTTCCGTCTGAAACAATCCTGGCTATCATTTATCAAACGGCCACTTTCTAAATGACGTTTGATAGCATCTCTGATGATAGTTTCCATTATTTTCCCTACGATTCAAGTCAAACTTATAGGCCTTAAGTTATTTGGCTTCTTTTTGTCACCTTTTTTGAATATGGGAGTAACGTTAGCTAGCTTCCATTCTCTTGGGACATCTCCGGACATGATGGATTTCTTGAAAATAATGTCTAATGGAACAACAATCTCATTTTTCATTTCCTTTAAGATTCTTAGATGCCAACCGTCAGGCCCTGGTGTTTTATTAACTTTGAGTTTATCTATACACCTTTTAATTTTTTCTTACCGTAGTAAGTTTACCCTAGACTTTTCACAGGTTTCAGTTTGGAGTTCACTTTGAGGTGTTTCGTTTACGAATACCGAGCTAAATTAATTGTTTAAGACATTACACATTTCTTCATTTGAATATTCAAGTTGACCGTTAGCAGATAATAGTGGACCAATGTGATTCCTAACAACCCTTTTATCTCTAATATAACTATAGAATTCTTTGGGATTGTCTTTGGATTTATCAGCGATGTTCATTTCATATTGTCGTTTTCTTTTTCTTATTGTCTTTTTTAAATCTCTCTGTATTGATACATAACTTTCATAGTCATTAGATGCACCCGAGCACTTATATTTCTTATAAGCCTGTCTCTTTTTAGCAATACTTTTTTCAGTTTCTTTGTCGAGCCACTTTGGGCGAGCCTGATTTGGGGGACATGCTCCGCCTTTGTAATCCTTTGTAAGAAGAGAAAAGAAGATGAAGAAGAATAAATACAACATGAAGACGAACAAAAAGAAGAAAGAGAATAAGAAAAAGATGAAAAAGAAGAAAAAGATCAACATGAAAAAAAAGATGAAGAGGAAAAAGAAAATGATGAAGAAAAAAATTACGAAGAAGAAAAAGAAAAAAACGAAGAAGAAAAATATGAAGAAGAACACGAAATCAAAAAGAAGAAGAAAAGAAGAAGCAGAAGAAGAAAAATAAAAAGAAGGAGAAGAAGAAGAGGAAGAAGAATAAGAAGAACACGAAGAAAACTTACAAGAAGAACAAGAACAAGAACAAGAAGAAGAAAAGGAACACGAAGAAAAACAACAACAACAACAAGAAAAACACAAAAAAGTAGAAGAAGAAGTAATAGTACACGAAGAGGAAGAAGAAGAAGAAGAAAAAGAAGAACAAAAACAAGAAGAAAAACAAGAACAAGAACAAGTAGAAAAAGAAGAGGAAGAAGAAGATGAAGAAGAAAAAGAAGAAGAAGAAGAAGAGGGACAAGAAGAAGAAGAAGAAGAAGAAGAAGAAGAAGAAGAAGAAGAAGAAGAAGAAGAAGAAGAAGAAGAAGAAGAAGAAGAAGAAGAAGAAGAAGAAAAAGAAGATGAAGACGAAGGAAATGAAGACGATGAAGAAGAAAAAGATGGATAAGAAGAATAAAAAGATGAAGAAAAAGAACAAAAAGAAGAAGAAGAAGAAGACGAAGAAGAAGAAAATGATGATGAAGAAGAAAAAGATGAAGTAAAAGAAGGAAAAGATGAAGAAGAACAAGAAAAAGAAGAAGAAAAAAGACGAAGAGGAAAAAAGATGAAGAAGAAAAAGATCAATTAGAAGCAGATGAAGAAAAAGTAGAAGACGAAGAAGAAGAAAAAGAAAAAGAAAAAGAAGACGAAGGAAATGAAGACGAAGAAGAAGAAAAAGATGGATAAGAAGAATAAAAAGATGAAGAAGAAGAAGAAGAAAAAGAAGACAAAGAAAAAGAAGAAAATGATGAAGAAGAAGAAAAAGATGAAGAAGATGAAGAAGAAAAAGATAAAGAAGAAGAACGAGAAAAAGATGAAGAAGAAGAAAAAGACGACGAAGAAAAAAGATGATGAAGAAGAAGAAAAAGATCAATTATAAGCAGAAGAAGAAAAAAAATATGAAGTAGAATCCAAAGATGGAGGAGAAGAAGAAGAAAAAGATGAAAAAGAACAAGAATACGAAGAAGAAGAAGAAGAAGAAGAGGAAGAAGAAGGTGAACACAAATAAGAAGAAAAAATATGAAGAAGATGAAGAACACGAACAAGAAGAAGAAGAACACGAAGAAGAAGAAGACGAAGAAG